>NC_091746.1:35235764-35535764 GCF_043380555.1 Nothobranchius furzeri
TGACAGCCTTCGCAATCTGAAGCGCCAATGCAGAAAAATTGAGCGTTTGTGGAAGAAAACCCATCTCCACGTCCATCTGCTGCACCTAAAGGATCTTCTGACATCCTTTAAGTCTGCAGTCAGAGATGCCAGGGTTTCCTATTTCTCCAACCTGGTGTCCCAGAGCAAAGGGAACCCCAAGGTGCTGTTTAACACCATCAGCTGCATTGTCTCTCCTGCCTCTCCTAAAGCCTCCATCCACTCTGTTGCAGACTGTGAGAACTTTCTGTCTTTCTTTGTGGACAAAGTCAATAAGGTTAGATCTAGCATCTCTCCTTCAGCCTTATCTCCACCTCTCCCGACTCCAACCAGGCCCATCATCCTAGATGGCTTTGCTCCTGTTTCTTTGCCTGAGTTAACCAAACTAGTTAACTCTATGAAGACCTCTGCATGCCCCCTCAACATCTTGCCCTCATCTTTGTTTAAAGGGACTATAAGGAAGTTTCACAGTCAAAACATGTACAGAAATGATAAATTTCTTCTTCATACATTCTCCTGCAATGTCCTGGTCCTGTAGAATGAGCCCTAGCATTTTTACTGTGATTGCCTGTTTTTCTGTAAAATCACAGAAAAAGAGAGCTGCTCGGGTCGAGCAGGCTGCTTCATGTGCGTTCACACTCAGGCATAGCCCGTAGCATTTAATATCCTTAGCTTTAGCAGCAGAGAGAGAGGTAGTGCCACTTTGTCACTCCGAACCATTCTTTGGATTGACATTGTTTCAGCTGTTATCAAGGATATGAATGTTACAGATACTATGAACTTCACTGGTGCTTTAGGTCACCTAGGAAGATGTCTGACTCTCAGGCTATGCAGAAGACCTGGGTTCAATTTCGGGTGTGTACATAGTTTATTTGAAGTTTTTCTTTTACATTAATGGTATATTTTTACAGAAATAAGATGCCCAAAGTTTTATTTGAGACTTGCCGAAAGGCATTGAATTCATGGATAAAAAATATGTGGATTCAACTTTCAATTTGGAACAATTTTTCAAGCAAGGGAAGGGAATGATCTGAGCATGCAGGAGGACTGACCCATCATAAATCTTTGTCGCCTGTGCTGAAGAAAAAGGTACAGAACCAAATTATTTAATTAATTAGCTGCGAGTTCTCCTGTCCTATGTCCTCCAGGCCACACACACACACACACACACACACACACACACACACACACACACACACACACACACACAGTGCACGTTCGGCCGGCCGACTAGAAAGTGCAGCTGCAGAGACAAAGGCACATTTTTTATATTAATTTGCTGTGTTCATCTGTCCTCCGGGCCACACACACACATGGAGCTGACTGTCTCAGCTGTTATTTTTTTTAAGGAGTGTGCACGTACAGCATGCACACCTCGTGCACGAGCCTACTATTGAAGCTTCCGTTATGCTTTTGGCCTGAGGGGCTATACGCGAGCATAAAAATTCAAAAGTCCGAAAAGTCCCTTTAAAAGTGCTTTTCAGTCCATCGGCCCCAGCGTGCTCTCTATAATTAATGCTTCTCTGGTTTCTGGTCAGGTCCCTGCTTACTTTAAGAACGCTGTAATCCACCCGCTTTTTAAAAAAAACTGAGTCTTGATGCCTCTCTCCATAGCAGCTTCAGACTCATCTCTAAACTTCCGTTCATCTCCAAGATCTTGGAAAAGGTTGTTGCTAAACAACTCACAGCTGCTCTTGATGAACATAACATCTATAATTGCTTACAGTCAGGTTTTCGTAGAGCTCATTCTACTGAAACAGCTCTTCTTAGAGTCCCTAATGACCTTCTGACTCACAGTGATGCAGGGGACTGTTCTGGTCCTGCTTGACCTGACTGCAGCCTTTGACACTGTTGACCATCATCTGCTACTGAAGAGGCTGAGAGACTGGATAGGCCTATCAGGAACTGCTCTGGAGTGGTTCTCCTCTTATCTTTCTGAGTGCTCCTTTTCTGTGGCCGTCTCCAAATTTAGGTCCTCCACCACCTCCCTTACCCATGGTGTCCCACAAGGTTCTGTGCTGGGGCGTCTGCTCTTCCTCCTCTATCTGCTTACTCTTCAGCACATCCTGAGCTCCTTCAAAGGAATCTCCTACCTTCTTTATGCAGATGACATCCAACTGTACATCTCCTTTAAGCCTAAGCTGCAGCTGTTACACACCTGCTTAGACTCTATCAAAACCTTGATGGCTGGGAGCTTTCTTCAGCTGAATGAAGATAAGACTGAGATCCTCATCTGTGCCCCAGACAAGCTGGTTCCCAAAGTCAGAGTCTCTCTTGGTCAGCTTGCTTCTCACACCAAACCTTCTGTAAGGAATCTGGGCGTGACCTTTGACCCAGCTCTCACCCTGGATTTTCATGTCAGTTCTCTTTATCGCTCTTCCTTCTTCCATCTCAGGAACATTGCTAAGCTGAGTCCCATTCTGTCCCACTCTGAACTTGAGACTGTTATCCACACCTTCATCTCCTCACGCTTAGACTACTGTAACTCTCTTTTCACGTGTCTGAGCAGAACCTCCCTGAACCGTCTACAGGTGGTTCAGAATGCCTGTGCTCGGCTTCTGACCAAGTCCTCCAAATACACCCACATCACCCCACTTCTCCTCCAGCTTCATTGGCTGCCAGTCAACTTCATGGTTCATTTCAAGATCCTGGTTCTGGTCTATAGGGCGTTAAGCTTGGTTTATGCTTGACGCATTCACTTTCAGCTTGATGATGTGGCTCGCGGATGGAACGCGCTTCACAACTTGCGGTGTTTATGGTTCGTGCGGCTTGTCTCTGCGGTGAGCCAATTTTCTCCCAAACTGAATGGGGGAGCATGGAGCTCTACACGGCATGCATCCAACACTACACCATAGTAGAAGTAAAAATTACTGTTGTTTACAACATGGCATTCCAGCATTTTTAACAGCGTCCTCGTCTTTTCCGACAGTGCGAGCTATTTCTCTCCAAGAATTATTAACAACATGTTGATCATGGAGATCTTTGAGAGCTGAATCATACAAATGTCTGTATTTACGAACCTCTGCCATACTAGTTCTTGCCGGTCCGCCATGTTTTTCCGCGTCCGACCGTCCGCGTGGTTAGAAATTTTCCTAGGTGTGCACAGCGGAGGCGCGGTGGAAGGGCGTGGTTGTTAAAATGACGCAATTTCGCCGTGCGGAGCCGTGCGGACCTTGCGGACGTGTCAAGCATAAACCAACCTTTACATGGACAAGCACCATCTTTCATTGGTGATCTTCTTAGTCCCTACACCCCCAGCAGGTCTCTGAGGTCCAATGATCAAAGCCTACTGGTTGTGCAGTGCACCAGGCTAAAGACCAAAGGTGACAGATCTTTTGCTGCTGTGGCCCCCAGACTCTGGAACTCTCTCCCCCTGAGCCTGAGATCAGTGGACTCAGTGGACTCCTTTAAAAAGCAGCTGAATACTCACTTGTTCAAAGTGGCTTTTGTATGACCTTCTTCACCACTCTCTCTTTATTCTGCTCTCCCCACCTATTCCACCTTCCTCAGGCTCCACTGATTTTCCTCTTTCCTATTCACTCTCTCTCTTTCTTAACATTTTTTAATCACAGTTATCTATTTGTTGCTCATTTTAAATATATTTTTAACCATTTTCTAAATATTTTTTTATATTTTTACATTTTTTGTTTTTGTGAAGCGCCTTGCGATTTTTATCTTGAGAGGCGCTATTGAAATGATATTTTCTTCTTTGTTCTTCTTCATTATTATCATGAGCTAATGAACTAAAATAACATAACTCACTAGAGCAAAATTGAGACAATGGTCATTTAAAGCTTCTCCTGATCACTAAAAGGTTAACTGACCTGGAATAAAACAGCTGTAGGCTACCTGGCTTGTAAAAGGTTTTCATTTGCTTTGAGGTGTAATATGAGGAAGGCAGCAAAAGGTAGTTTGTTTTGCTGATCGCTTCACCACTGGGTAAATCCTCCAGGTTGAATGAAAAGTCCAATTTCTATGGGTCATAACCTAAAGGAAGATGTATTTTTTATGATATTGTGTCTGTGCCTGCTCATTTTAAGCCTTAATAAACTCACCTTCATCCACCATGTAGTGGAGCAAAACATTTCCTGTCCCCCATTTGAGTTTCGCAGAACTTGAGGGTCACATGAGTGAAACCCAGCAATGCTGTCTCAGCATCATCACTCTGCCATGAGCCGATGTTCTCTGAACGTTTGTAAAAGGGAAGTAATTACTACCTTTCCATTTGAACTCTGTGTCACTCTTCATATTGTTTTCAATTGCTCTTTCATGCTTATTTGCTACTATAAATTCTCTGGAGGCTTTGCATTTCCACCAAGCTTTGGTTTAGCCTCATGGCTGTTACTTTTATAATAATTGAATTGTTATAATTGGCAGAAACCAAGAGAAAATACAATCAACTCCATGTATGTGAGTGTGAGCAGAAGTGGGTCAGTGATGTTTGTGCAGTGGAGCTAGCTGTCATTAACTATTGTGAGATAAATCAAGACTAAAACAACATGTTTGACGACAGTTTTTAACAAAGCAGCTACTGTAATGAGCCCTAGATTTCACTAATGACTGTTCTGGGATGTAACACACACACACAGAGAGCGAGAGAGAGAGACCAGTATATGAACTAACTTTCTGTTACCTGGCTGTAAAACCAGTGGTTTCACTGGGAATCTCCTTTTTCCTGTGTCAGAGTGTGTGTTCATAAATCTGTGTTTACCATTCTAATTAGACATGTCTGATCATGCTGGAGTGCCAGGAAGCACTTTAATAATTAGCTCAAGATCATTTGTTTATTACATTTTCAGAGTTATCACCTCCATTAAATGATGGCACCCGTGGAACGATCACTGCAGCTAAACATCTGCTACGCAGGTTACTGGTTCAGTAATTTAACGTTTGCTAAAGGATCTTTTTACAAGCCACAGCTTTTAATAAGTGAATATAATAAAGGATTTCCTGGTTAATTTCAAAACAGTAAAACAAGAAAGCCTGTATTTAGGGTCAGAGGATTTTTGTAAGAAGCAATTAAGTTTTGTACTTTTTTTCTCCTCTTTGAACCGTCACCTTATTGTGGTGGAAGAGTTTGAGTGCCCTAATGATCCTAGGAGCCAAGGGCGTAGGAACGAGTTTAATATTGGGGGGGACACATTTTGGAAATCTAACAAATCTGTTTTAGGTCAATATATACCATAGGTCAACTTCACTGAAAAAATACATTAAATGATTATTTCTGATTCTAACGTGTCACTGAGTGTTTCATGCAGGCTGAACATGAACATAGTCTCCTGCCGCTATCTCCTGCATTAGCTTCTGATAGAAAATCTGATAGACGGTGAAACTCTAGGATTAGAAAAGTCTGACAGATGTGACTCAGGACGTAAGGCAAAGCCCAGAAAGACAAGAAAATAACCTTTATAGCCCAGTTCACTAACATTCTGTTTTTTTTTTTTTTGATCGGGGACCCATGAGCCAGCCAGAAGGGGAGGAGACTTAGGCTCCTTTTGACACTGTAGACCACAACGTTCTACTAAACAGGTTAAAGGCCCTGGCTGGGATTTCAGGTTCTGCTCTAGACTGGCTCTCTTCTTATCTCACCAACAGAACATTCACAGTGAAGTCTGAAACCTTCTCTTCAGATACTGCCTCTCTAACATGCGGGGTTCCACAAGGTTCAGTTCTAGGGCCTCTACTATTCACATTCTATATTCTTCCCCTAGCTGGCATTATTCAGTCTTTCCCAGACATCTCCTACCACATCTACGCTGATGATATACAGCTCTATATGTCCTTTATGCCACACCAGTTGGACAGGCTGGCCACACTTGTACTCTGCCTGACCCAGATCAGTAACTGGCTGTCCAGCAACTTTCTTGTCCTCAATGCTAACAAGACAGAGACCCTGATCTCTGCACCCCCGGAACTTCAGCCACAAATCGAGCAAGAAATTGCTTCTTTTTGCCCATCAGCCAAGGCCAACATTAGAAACATAGGAGTTATTTTTGATCCAGCTATAAGTTTAGACTCACACGTCAAAACCATCTCCCGCTCTTGTTTCTTTCAACTGAGAAACATTTCAAAAGTCCGTAAACTGGTTTCTACTGCAGATCTGGAAAAAAATCATCCATGCCTTTGTGTCATCACGCTTAGACTACTGTAATGCTCTTTTTACTGGTCTCAGCAAAACCTCCCTCTCACGCCTTCAAGCCATCCAAAATGCAGCAGCCAGACTCCTAACTAAATCCAGCAGACGAGCTCACATCACTCCAGTTTTACAGTCCCTCCACTGGTTCCCGGTAGAATATAGAATACAGTTTAAAGTTTTAGTCCTGACCTATAGAGCGCTTAACAACCAGGCTCCAAGCTACCTATCTGAGCTTTTATCCCAACACACCACCTCTCGGAACCTTAGATCCACATCTGAAAACCTCGTGGCTGTTCCTCGAACCAGACTGAAAACCAAAGGGGACAGGGCCTTTCAGACTATTGCACCCAGACTTTGGAACAGTCTACCTTCAAATGTCCGTCTCTCTAACACTGTAGAGGTCTTTAAAAATCATCTAAAAACTCATCTTTTCATCCAGGCGTTCCCTCCCTAAATGTTCAAAAAGATGGCTTTGTTCGGGTTCACACCTTCACTTTGTTTATACTCCTGATTTTATTTTCTATTTTATCACTGCTATTGTTTTTCCTGATGTTTTTATTGGTTAGTGGTATTTGCCCTGATCTTTATCATGTTGTACAGTGCTTTGTGATTTATGTCTGTGAAAGGCGCTCTATAAATAAACTTTTACTTACTTACTTACTTACTTTTACTTACTTACTTACTTTTACTTACTTACTTACTCCCCATTAGCCGGATCCAGGTGATTACCGGCCAACGTGGACGTTTTAATTATAAAAAAGCTGTTTATGTGTCAGTAGTGTTTTATTTTATTTAATAATATGAATGTAGGATATATTTTAATAATATGAATGTAGGATATATTATCTTATTCCTATGGGTAGACATGTGTAAACAGATTTAATACAAGACTAAAGCTGTGAACATTCAGTCTGAATTGATCTGACTCTCATCAGAATATTTTAAACTACATCAGCCAACAATGCTGACCAACAATCAGAAAATTCTGTTTGTTTCTGACAGAATGAAAAAAAGAAATAATTCACTTACAACAACAGCTGGAACTACGTTATTATTCAGATGGACAAAAGAAACAAACAGTGGCCAAAATTGCAGTCTAAATGCACCAGAAAGCAGAGTTTAACACTTATTTTTCTAATATTTCTAAGGAAGCGTATACAGAATGTAATTTATTCTTAAACCGTACTGCCCAGCCCTACTTGTAATGGGATTACATATATTTAACTGTGTTCACTTATTATTACATTCAAATCTTCCTCTCATCAGCAACCTAAAGCCATCTCATTCTTCACTGTAGCACCTACCTGCACCTCAGCAGGTCTGGCGCTCCCTGTCTCACTCTCAGCAGGTCTGGAGCTGCCTGTCTCCCCCTCAGCAGGTCTGGTGCTCCCTGTCTCACTCTCAGCAGGTCTGGCTCTCCCTGTCTCACTCTCAGCAGGTCTGGCTCTCCCTGTCTCACCCTCAACTGGTTCCTGCTGAACTTCATCTGATCTCTAATATAAAAACAGTGGACAGGGATAAGGAGTAAAAATACTGTTGGATGACTAGTGGAACATTAAAATCATGGTTGTTATAGTATTATTTAGTCGTGTTCACTTGTTATCATGCTCGAATCTTCCTCTCATCATCAACCATCTAAAATCTCACTCCACTGTAGCACCTACCTGCACCTCAGCAGGTCTGATGCTGCCTGTCTCTCCCTCAGCAGGTCTGGCGCTGCCTGTCTCACCTTCTTCATCATTTCCTGCTGAACTTCCTCTGGTCTCTTATATGAAAAAAGTGACATGAATAAGGTTTAAAAATTAAATGTGATGAGAATGTCACAAACAAGCAACAATCACACTTACAAATTCCATTTTTATGTGGAGATTCTACTTTATTTATTTCGTGTCAAATGGTTTTTGTCTGTTACTGTAAAATTCGCCATTTTTTGTTGACTAGAAGTGTTGTTTAATGTTTAATGCTAACTAGGAAGATGTTTACGCTAGTCAGCCATTTTAGCGTTTGACCAGAAATACAATTATACTCTTGGACTAAATTATTACCAACTCACAATTCCTTTCTTTCTTTTTTTGCCCATGAGAAGAACTCGCTGAGCTGCTGCCGTCTGTCTGACACCTGTGTCTGCCCCGGCTCTGACTCCTGCTTCACTCAGCCAGCCTGTCTACTCCCTGAGGGGAGGGGCTGTGTCGGAGAGAAGTCTGCGGTGTTTTTCAAAATAAAAGCTCGCGAGTCAAATATTTCAAAATCACTCTTTTTCTTCTCCATGTTATTGGGGGGGACGAATGCGCGTTTGTCAAATATTGGAGGGGACACGTCCCACCCATCCCCCCCGGTTCCTACGCCCTTGCTAGGAGCTATGTTGTCTGGGGCACTTTGTGCCCCTGGTAGGGTCTCCCATGACAACCTGGTCTTAGGTGAAGGGTGAGACAAAGAACGGTTCAGAGGATCTTTCATGGATGTACAATCAAAGAGTCGGAGTACCCGGCCCGGAGGGTTACGGGGGTCGCACCCTGGTGCCAGGCCTGGGGTTGGGGACCGTGAGCGAGCGCCAGGTGGCCGGGCTTTCGCCCATGGGACCCGGCCGGGCCCAGCCCGAACCTGATACGTGGGCTCATCCAACTGTGGACCCACCACCTGCAGGAGGAACATGAAGGGTCCGGTGCAGTGGATCGGGTGACAGACCGAGGCAGGAGCCTTGGCGGTCCGACCCCCGGACAAGGAAACTGGTTTTTGGGACATGGAATGTCATCTCGCTGGCGGGGAATGAGCAGGAGCTTGTGGCAGAGGTCGAGCGGTACCGGCTAGATATAGTCGGACTCACCTCGACACATAGCATTAAATCTGGAACCCAAGTCCTTGAGAGGGGTTGGACACTCTGCTGGAGTTTCTCCGGGTGAGAGGCGGAGGGCTGGGGTTGGCTTTTTGTTAGCCCCAAGACTCTCTGCCTGTGTGTTGGGGTTTACCCCGGGGGATGAAAGGGTAGCTTCCCTGCGCCTTCGGGTCGGGGAATGGGTCCTGACTGTTGTTTGTGCTTGGGGCCAAATATCAGTTCAGAGTATCCACCCTTTTTGGAGTCCATGGGACGAGTGCTAGATAGTGCTCCATCTGGGGACTCCACTGTCCTGCTGGGGGACTTCAATGCTCACGTGGGCAATGACAGCATGACCTGGAGGGGTGTGACTGGGAGGAACGACCCGCCTGATCTGAACTCGAGTGGTGTTTCGTTATTGGACTTCTGTGCAAGCCGCAGTTTGGCCATAACAAACACCATGTTCGAACATAAGGATGCCCATCGGTACACTTCTTACCAGGGCAGCCTAGGTCGCAGGACGGTGATAGACTTTGTAGTCGTATCATCTGGCCTGCAGCCGTATGTTTTGGACACCCGAGTGAAGAGAGGAGCGGCACTGTCAACTGATCACCACCTGGTGGTGAGTTGGATCAGATGGCAGGGGAAGATGCCGCGTAGACCTGGCAGACCCAAATGCATAGTGAGGGTCTGCTGGGAACGCCTGGCAGAAGAACCTGTCAAGATGGTCTTCAACTCCCACCTCCGGCAGAGCTTTGACCACGTCCCGAGAGCAGTGGGGGACATTGAGTCCGAGTGGGCCTTGTTCCACTCTGCGATTGTTGAGGCGGCTGTTGCTAGCTGTGGTCACAAGGTGGCCAGTGCCAGTCGTGTTGGTGACCCCCGTACCCGCTGGTGGACACCAGAGGTTCGGGGAGCTGTCAGGCTGAAGATGGAGGCCTACAGGGCGTGGCTGGTCTGCAGGTCTCCCCGGGCAGAAGACAGGTACCGGATAGCCAAGCGGGGTACAGCAGTGGCAGTTGCTGAGGCAAAATCTCGGGCGTGGGAGGAGTTTGGTGAGGCCATGGAGAAAGACTATCGATCGGGTCCAAAGAGGTTCTGGCAAACTGTCCGGCGCCTCAGTAGAGGAAGGCAGCAACTTGCTCACACTGTTTACAGTGGGGATGGGGAGCTGCTGACATCAACTGGGGCTATAGTCGGACGGTGGAAGGAATACTTTGAGGAGCTCCTCAATCCCACCTATGCGCATTCCGAGGAGGAACCAGAGCAGGGAGGCCTAGGGATGGACTGTCCAATCTCAGGGGCAGAAGTTGCTGAGGTGGTCAAACAACTACACAGCGGCGGAGCCCCGGGGGCGGATGTCATGGTCTGTGTCTGTGTCTCTTTGTATTCCTCTTGTGTCCCCTGGTCTTCAGCCCTCCAGATATTTCCTCTCAGGTCCTGTGTTCCTTCAGTCTCCCCACCATAATTTCCATAGGTCTATTATTCCAGTTGTGTGTGTGTGTGTGTGTGTGTGTGTGTGTGTGTGTGTGTGTGTGTGTGTGTGTGTGTGTGTGTCCTTTCCCAGTTATGTCTGGTGTCCTCTCCTGCTCCTCCTCCCTGATTAGTTATCACTTTCACCTGGTTTTCTCCCCTCACACCTGCAGCTCATCATCCCACCATTATGCCCCAGTGTATTTAAGCCCTGACTTGTCTCAGTGTCTTGTCGGTCCATTGTTATATTGTTGTCAGCGTTTGTTCATGCTCTAGTGAGCTTTGTGCCTCATCCCAGTTTTGTGCTCTAGGTGAGCTTTTGTTTCTTCTGGACTTTTGTATTTTGGCTCACTGACATTTGGATTTATTTTTGTTCTTCCTACAATAAAAGGATTTTTTCTTTACATATCAACTCCTGCCTCGTGTCATCCTATGTATCTGCATTTTTGGGTCCAAACCATCCCCATAATGTGACAGCGGATGAGATTTGTCCTGGGTATCTCAAGACTATGGATGTTGTAGGGCTGTCGTGGTTGACACGTCTCTGCAACATTGCGTGGTCATCGGGGGCAGTTCCTGTGAAGTGGCAGACCGGGATGGTGGTTCCCATCTTTAAGAAGGGTGACCTGAGGGTGTGTTCCAACTATAGGGGATCACACTCCTCAGCCTTCCTGGAAAGGTTTCTCAACGGGGGCTGTAGCGCCCCCCAGTGGGCATTCAGACTATATAAGGGGGCGGTGAAAGTTTTTTGCCACTGAAGGGGGCGCTGAGATGCTAATGGTTGGCGCTAGCGATACAGGATATTCATAACGGACAATGGCTCAGAATAAAAAGAAGTGTCGACAGTACAATGTGGATTACCTTCGGTATGGATTTATTCCTTCACCCACGAATCCACAACTCCCCATGTGCCTGCTTTGTGAACAAGTTTTTTCAAACAAAGCAATGAAACCCTCCCGGCTTAAGGAGCACTTGCCCAAAATGCATCCAGACAAAGCTTCAAAGGAACTGAACTATTTTCAGGTAATTAAAGAGAGACACTCTAAGAGAGGTAGCATTAGCAGTATGTTTGCTCGAAGCTCGAATTTACTGGACCGAGGATTATTAGCTTCCTACAATATCTCGTTGCTAATAGCTAAAAGTGGGCTCCCGTTCACAGTTGGGGAAACGCTAGTGCTTCCAGCAGTGAAAGAGGCTGTCTCTACAGTCATGGAACAGGACTCGTCAGCAGTGGTAAACGCAATTCCACTTAGCAATGACACTGTGGCGCGAAGGATAAAAGAAATGTCAGTTGATACTGAGGAGCAGCTCAGCGCCACGCTCCGTGTCAATTGTTTCAGCATTCAGCTGGATGAGACCACAACAGGGGACAACAATGCTTTGTTAATGGCTTATGTACGTTATCTATCAGACTGTGGAGTGACCGAGGAGTTTTTGTTTGGAAAATATCTCATAACTGACACACGAGGGCAGACTATTTTCAGCGCGCTGGAAGAATATTTTCAGGAGAAGTCTATACCTTTCAGCAACCTTCTTGCTTGTGCCACAGATGGTGCTCCCGCCATGGTGGGCAGGTACAGAGGCTTCATTGCTCTTCTGAAAGAGCGTGCGCCAGACATTCTTACTGTTCACTGTATTCTTCACCGTCACAACCTGGTGGCTAAAAACATCAGCCCTCAACTTCACAAGTCGCTGGATTTTGCAGTTAAGTCTATTAACAAAATCAAAGCCCACGCGCTAAATGACCGGCTCTTCAGACAGCTCTGCAGTGAAAATGATGAGATGTTTGAGCGCTTGCTGCTGCACACGGAGGTTCGCTGGCTGTCCAGAGGAAACTGCCTGTCTCGTCTTTGTGAGCTCTTTGCCACAGTTTTGGAGTTTCTTGGGACCAAAGATGTAGATCTCAGGAATAACTTGTTTTCCAGCCAATGTGACATTTTCTACCTTGCTGACCTTTTCGAAAAAATGAACGAGGTGACCCTCAAGCTCCAGGGAAATGGGGTGACACTGGTCCACTCTAAAACCACCATCTGCAGTTTTCTTGTCAAGATGGACCTGTACAGAGAGACTGTAGGCCGCCGGCAGTTTAACCACTTCCCTCGTCTGGCCACGGTATTATTCTAATATTCTATTATTATTCTGTTGTATTATTATTTTCTGCCTTAAATTAAATCTTTTTGCTATTCTTTGTATGTGCTTTCAGGTGTCAAGCAAGTTGACTGATGAGGAACTGCTGTGTTACACCGAGCACTTACGGATGATCAAAGCTGACATGGAGCTCCGCTTCAGGGACCTTCAGAACCTGCAAGTGCCTTACTGGATTCTGGAGCCTTTTCAGGTGGATGTATTTGAAAAGGAACCCATAATCCAGGAGCATCTCATTGACTTACAAAATGATGAGGAGGCACAAGCTACATTTCACACATCTGGCTGGCAAGTGATGTGGACTGTGCATGGCCACCGTTTTCCTACATTGTGGGAAAAAGCCCTGCTTCTGCTCCTAGCATTTCCCACTTCTTATCTTGTTGAGCAGGGATTCAGCCAGGTACTGTACATGCAATCAAAATACCGAAACCGGCTAAATCTGATAGCCTCAGGTGCACTACGGCTCAAGCTATCGTCTCTCAATCCATCCACAAAAACACTTGCAGCAAATCACCAGGGACAAGGGTCTCACTAATCTACCCACAGCGATGATGACTCCACTTTAAGCAATTTTTTTATGATCCTTTTTTTTATGACATATTTGTATTAAAGAGTTTCAAATTGTTTTTTATTTATTTAATTATTTTTTTGTAATCATGATTTTTGTATCAAAAAACTTTCTGATTCTCTGCATTGGTGGGCAGTAAGGCATTTCAGCATGACTTAGGGGGGCGTTTAGCTGAAAAAGGTTGAGAAACCATGGTCTACGCCAATGTACTGGAGAGGAGGCTCCGATTGATAGTTGAATCTCAGATTGAGGAGGAGCAATGTGGTTTTTTTCCTGGCCGTGGAACAATGGACCAGCTCTGTACCCTTGCAAGGGTGATGGAGGGGGCATGGGAGTTTGCCCAACCAGTCCACATGTGTTTTGTGGATTTGGAGAAAGCTTATGACCGTGTCCCCAGGGACACCCTGTGGGGGACGCTCCAGGAGTATGGGGTGGGTGGCTTTCTGTTAAGGGTCATTCCGTCCCTTTACCAGAGGAGCATGAGTTTGGTCCGCATAGCCGGTAGTAAGTCGGACCTGTTCCCAGTGAGGGTTGGACACCGCCAGGGCTGCCCTTTGTCACCGGTTCTGTTCATCACTTTTATGGACAGAATTTCTAGACGCAGCCGTGGTGTGGAGTGTGTCGAGTTTGGTGGCAGGAGAATCTCGTCTCTGCTTTTTGCGGATGATGTGGTCCTCCTAGCTTCATCCAGCTCTGACCTTCAGCTCTTGCTGGGTAAGTTTGCGGCTGAGTGTGAAGCAGCTGGGATGAGAATCAGCACCTCCAAATCTGTGACCATGGTTCTCGACCGGAAAAGTGTGGCTTGCCAACTCCAGGTTGGGACAGAGTTCCTACCTCAAGTGGAGGAGTTTAAGTATCTCGGGGTCTTGTTCACGAGTGAGGGTAGGAGGGATCGGGAGATCGACAGGCGGATTGGTTCAGCGTCTGCAGTGATGCAGATGCTGAACCGATCTGTTGTGGTGAAGAGGGAGCTGAGCCAAAAAGTCAGGCTCTCGATTTACCGGTCGATCTATGTCCCAATCCTCACCTATGGTCATGAGCTTTGGGTAATGACCAAAAGAACGAGATTGCAGATACAAGCGGCCGAAATGAGTTTCCTCTGTAGGGTGGCCGGGCTCAGCCTTAGAGATAGGGTGAGGAGCTCGGACATTCGGGAGGGACTCGGAGTAGAACCGCTGCTCCTCTGGATCGAAAGGAGTCAGTTGAGGTAACTTCGGCATCTGATCAGGATGCCTCCTGGACACCTCCCTGGGGAGGTGTTTCGGGCATGTCCTGCCAGCAAGAGGCCCCCGGGTCGACGCAGGAAACGTTGGCGAGGTTACATCTCCAATCTGGTCTGGGAACGCCTTGGGTTCCTGCCGAAGGAGCTGGTGGAGGTGGCCCAGGAGAGGACGATCTGGAGCTCTCTAGTTGGGATGCTGCCCCCGCGACCCGGACCCGGAAAAGCGGAGGAAGACGCCTTAATTAAGTTTTAATAATTACATGACTCCCCACAGAAAAATAAGATACATAAAAAGTGAACATTTTAAAATCTGACTCCACTTCAGTTTTGCAAGATTTTTTTTTTGGGCATTATCACAGTGTGAATGAAAAGAGAAAATATTTCCATTTTAGCTTTTTAAGGAAAACTTTGCTGTAAAATGTTGAAGTTTCTTTGACGCACACGTTTGTATGATATGGGGGAAGCACAGAACTGCAAAAGCAGGGAATACATTGTTTTTCTTGAAGCAACCATCTTTAGTTTTGATCACATCTCTGCAAACTCTGCAGCTTCAGCCTCAAACCAAACGCATCCCTAAAAGGTCTTAAGGGGTTGAGCTGACTGAGTTAGTCAAGAGATGAACGATAGCACATTATCTCTTTCTTTTTCTTTTGCAGTAATCTTTAAAAAACCTGGAGGTGTGCTTGTGGTCACTGTCAGTGTGTGACAGAGTTGGGATCTTTTATAAAACACCTGAAGGTACAACATGTCACTGGAAGATGAAGTGATATCTGTGTTGTTTTATTCTTACCAACTCTGTCGGAAACAAACACCTCATGAGATGGGACCGTTGTTCACCATTTGGAAAGTTGATAGTTTGACACCTGGATTTTCCAGGCTGTGTGTCACATTGGAATGTTGGAATTCTCCATTATTTTCTAACTCTGCTGCTGAAATAAAATCTATTTGTTAGACATTAGAAATCTTTTGGATCAAATAGAAAAAAAACATGAATAGAAAGCAGAAGCGACAAAATAAAAAGGTGACAGACAGGATTACTTCCAACAGAGCAAAAACAAAGCAACTCTCCTTTTACCAACGTGTTTACCTCCATGACATATAAAATACCCCAGCCCCAGTGGTGAGCCTGGAAATAGGTCCACTGCAATTTACATGTAAACCAAACATGCTCATCTACCTGCAGCATCTGGCGCTGACTCACCTCGAGATGCAAAAAGCACCGTGAGAATCATGTCCTTTGACTTCCCAAGTGCCTTTAACACCATCCAGATGTGTCAACTGCAGCAGAAGATGATGGTCCAACAACACAGATGCTCTGTATGAGTAGGGCCAAAGCCACCTCCACCTCCTGAGGAGGCTAAGGTCCTTCTGAATAAATTCCCATCAGCTAAAATCCTTTTATCACTCAGTGGTTGGCGCTGTTATCCACTCTGCAGTGATCTGTTGAGGTGCAGGCAGTTCTGACCGAGACAGGAAGAGACTGAACAAGCTAGTTCAGAAAGTTAGCTTGGTTCTGGGCTGCCCACTGGATACAGTTGAGGAGATGTGTGACAGGAGGATGCTGGTGAAGATGATCTCCATTTAAAAAAAACCTTCCTACCCACTGCATTCCACTGTGGAGACCATGGACAACTCCTTCAGAGGCAGACTGAAACATCCCAGATGTAAAACAGAACACTACTGTAGGCCATTCATCCCTTCTGCAGTAAGAGTGGACAACTCCTCCGTTTAACTGGTACTGGCATTATCCTGGTACACAATAACATCAATGTAATACTCAGTATGTGTTCAATATTTGTGTAATACCAGATTTACATGGTATGTCTATGTCCCTTCCATTATACTGCATAGTTCTGGAACCCAAGTTTTTTTTTTTACTCCTGGTTTTTAGTGGTCAAAGTTCACAATAATAACTTATTCTGCCAATGTATATATACTAGTACCTTTGTTATTATTTTTTCTTCAAATTATTCTCTTAAGTGTTTGTGCTGCTGTAACAAGTGAATTTCCTCACTGTGGGATCAGTGAAGTCTATTCTCATGCTCCTCGCTGGACTCGTGAGATCTCAAAATACCTCGAGACTTCAAAGGTCACGATTTGTTTATGCCATCCACCATTAAAACAAAAAGAAAGTAATCCCATTTTATATCACTGTTTGATGTCATACAGTATATGATGTTGTCCCACTCCACTGCCAGAATTAAAGCAAAGAAAATCACACTGCTGCACTTCTGGAATGATGCTGGAAGTAAATAACCGTTGGGTCACCTGTATTGGTGTAATCTACATGGATATGAAATTGCATCGCAGCAAAAGTCTTTTATTTAGAAAATAACCAAAGGATTTTACACCAAAACCATATGTGGTTCCAATTATCTTTTTCTTCCTGTGAGACTGGTGGGGCGATGCCCCAGCGCCCATGGACAAGCTGCCAGAGATAATTCGAGATTTTCGAGAATTTATTAAATTTTATTGAAGGTTTTGAGTATTGGGGTCTTGGGGTCAATTAAAATGCTTGGAAGAATGCACTAGTGCTGCGGAGACCAGAGACTGTGTCAACACTATGTAGTTTGTGGTTTTCATGGAGTTTATTTTATTTGGCAAGTTAAGAGAGGAAGCACTTCGGTTAATATGACCGAGGATGGTTTGTTTTTCTCATTGAAGCTGTGTACCTCCTAGCTTCTGCTGAAAGATACTGATGGTGCGTTCAATGCACCTCGCAAAAATTAGACCATAGCAGGCAAAGTATGAAGTAATCAATATAACCATGTTTTTTTACTGATGATATGCATTCATCGAAAGTTACATTGTGATTTAGACATCCTCTGTATCCAATGCCCACTGATGCTACCGGTGTAGTCACATCGCCAATGCCATCAATGAACTACCGGCTCAGATTGGTGAATCTCTCCATCCCAACTGTGAACTGTGCAACTGATGAAGTGAACTACTGTATTATAACATTAGGTGGTACTCCGAGAGACTAGTATGTTCTGAGGTGGTACTTGTTATAACAAGTTTTAAGACACTGGTCAATAACATCAAACTCGTGACTCTGTAATTCAGAATTTGTTTTTGTACATATGTTCAGTTATTTGATGTCAACAACTTTTGTTCCTTCTGTTTAACAAACTTGTTAGCAGCAGTTGTCATCCTGATGATTATCAAGATTAAAATTTGAATTTGGAAGGAAAATCTGTCATTTATTAGGAAAAACAACAGCTGGCCTCACAACATTTCAATCACTTGTTAACACAAACAGCAAAGCTTATAAAAACCTAATTATGAGCTAATGGATGTTTGGAGCAATAAATGAGTGCAGATTCCCTATTCATCACCGTGTAAAAGCAGGCCACCATCAGGTCCACAGGCAGAAAGCTGCTGATGAGGAAGCAGCCACTTCGTTGGAGTCGTGAGCCAGTACACAGCTTCTGGCTCATACAGAGCATGCTAAATATGCATCTGCAGCAAACTGGAGCATGACTGCTATACACAGGAATGTGTGTCACTTTGTCACTAGACCTAGCCCCGAGAGATGTGCTGCAAATCAGACACGCAATTTTCCCTCCAGTAGTGGAGAAAATACTCACATCTATTCCTTCAGAAGTCCTGCAGAGGGGGGATGCACCCCTCAGGTGTTTCTGCTTGACTGAACCTTTTTGATGGAATGTGTGGAAATGAATAACCTGTTTTTGTTGGCAAGATTATATGTTTTGTGTGTGTAAACATTCAGAACTCAAACCCCGAACGACTGTTTTGGGTTTAAACGCCTTCATCTTTTGAGCCAAACCCCCTGCCTGTACATGAACAAAGTAAGAATGATGTATCTGGCATTTGATTCATAAAATCTGATTCAGTGTTTCTTCATCATTGTTCATATGAAAACAGATCACCCAGAACCGTTGTTGCTGCTACCAATGATTTAACTAATTACTGCACCAAAAATGTGGTTCACTTCCTTTACTGGAAAACTGAAGCCACCACTGCAGCTCAGAGATGGTTAATCAACTTAACGACTTTTTTTGTGAAAGTGAATTTAAATATATATATATATATTAGGGGTTGTACGAAATAGTCGACTAGTCGACTAGTCGACTTCACGGCTCTGTAGTGACTTTTTTTGCCTGTCATCAACTAGTCGCTGTCACGTGATAATGACTGACAAGATGCAGCTCTCAGAAAAGACAGCAGGTGACGAGCCTCTGCGCGTCTGGATCGAGGCGGAGGCGACGCGCTGTGCGGTACTGACACCGGCAGTAAAACGGACATTTAACCAAACTGTAACCCTAACCCTAACCCTAACCCTAACCCTAACCCTTTTCCCTCTTGCAATCTAACCTTCCCCTCACCCCCATCCTAACCTTAACCAGTTTGTGCATGCAAAGCTCTGATTGTTGACGTGCGCTCCAGACATCTGCGTCCTGAGCACCGCCAAATCAGGTGTCACCACCTCAAAAACAAATTAAACACGCGATCGTTCATGTTGGCTCATTTCCTTTAATGTTTTCTGTCTGTTATTTGTGCCTGATGCGTTTCACTGCTGCGGAGCGAGGCGCATCACCTGTTGTTCTCCGGTGACGCACCCCCAAGATTCCACTATCTCCACTCCGCTCCGCTCCGGCACGAACTCCGCAGCAAAAATTGTCCCGTTGTAGTTGGCCGGCGAGCAGCGGCACTCCGCTGTTTTTGCGGTCGGTAGATCTTTTAGAACTGCAGTTCAAAGGTAACTCGTAAGGTGAATATATATGAACCCAGGTAGCAGTTTTTCTTTAGGATTGAGTGGAGATGCAGAAAGATAATAAACAGAGACAGGACAGAAAAATAGTCAAATAAAAACAAGTTAGTTTTTGTACCTGCTGGTTGCAACAAACAGACACCATTGAAGGTAATCAGAAGTGAGGAACAGAAAATGAAATAATTATTTTAATGTTTAGAGCAGCAGGAACTCCGAGAGGCTGCAGGTGCATCAGTGAGTTTGCGGCTGCTGCGCAGGGGGAGGGGGAGAGGGCTGAAGCAAGATGCAGAAACTACCGTTGTTAAATAGATGTGTTAACTTAGAAAATGTGGGCGCAATTTTAATTGTCAAAAACTCCAGCGAACCTACCGTCAATCAGATGCAAACTGTTTCGGTCATCACTGTCTAACTAATTCCATTACCTTATCAGCAGACCAAGGTGCTAACCACAAAGCACATGATAAAAACAAAATTAGTGTTGTGGATCATTAAAAGAAAGATACAAGTTTTAAAAAATCATGAACATTATGAGAAAGTTGAAAAATAAATACAGGAAACTATCATAAAAACCTGTTAAACGAGATGAAAAACATAAATTCAGACCAATAAAAGGCAGTGTTGTGATCCCTAATGCTGCAATGGCATCACATAAAACGGAGTCTTCAAGCTCGGATTTCTCCGTCACCTGGAGAGTGTTGCTAAGCAATTCTCCACCAGGACAACAGAGGGCATAGCACTGTTCTGGGGTATCCTGTCATGTATCTGGTCCAAGATTTACTTTTGTGTTTATATATATATATATATATGGGGCGACGGTGGCACAGGAGTTAAGTGCTCGCCTCGCAATCGGAAGGTCGCAGGTTCGAGACCCGCTCAGTCTGTCGCTGTCGTTGTGTCCTTGGGCAAGACACTTAACCCACATTGCCTGCTGGTGGTGGTCGGAGGGACCGGTGGCGCCAGTGCTCGGCAGCCTCGCCTCTGTCAGTGCGCCCCAGGGCAGCTGTGGCTACATCGTAGCTCATCCCCACCAGTGTGTGAATGTGTGTGTGAATGGGTGAATGACTGATTGTGTTGTAAAGCGCCTTGGGGGGTTTCCAGGACTCTAGAAGGCGCTATATCAAATACAGGCCATATATATATATATATATATTTGTATTCCAGATACTTTTTATCATGGACACATTTGTCCCTCGTTCTCCTCCACCTCTTCATGCACTCGCCACCTCTAAACCCACGTTTAGAGTCTCTGAGCAGATGCAGCTGTGGATAAGATCTGCATCCGTATGAGTGTGTTTTGTAGTGTTTTAAGGTAGTTTTTAGATGCTTGACAAAGTTTTTTTACAGTGTCCCGGTGCTTCTAAGTGTTTTTTTTTCCCGTGCCTAACAAAATGGATATACGTTTTTACATTGTGCTGGGATCCCTTCTTGTTTGGCTGCATGCTGCAGGAGCTAATAGAGCTGTCACTACGATCAGTACTCCAGAGAATTGCTGCTACAACTAAAATCGGTCGGCTTGATGACTGCACTGAGTTTAGTGCTGCAGCTACTGGACTTCTTACATATCAGGAAGAGGACTAAAGATGGGTACAGTGTGAAAAGAAGGAAACGCGGAGGAGCGCGGGTGTGCAGGACAAAATGAGCGCATGTTCTTCCCAAAATGGCGCTTGGGGAAAACAAGAGCGGTGGGTTGGGACGGTGCGCTACTGTTCAGGCCTGTGTCACCCACAGCGACGGCTGGGTTGATAGCGACGGGGACAGCAGGAGGGGCTGCAGTGCTTGTGCAACTGGTTGTGGTGAGTTGAGAAGCAGGAGCCGATGAGCCAGCTTCTGCCGCTAGTGGCTTAGCACTGTAGCTAGGTTTAGAAACCAGAAACCTGCATATGTAGACCCGGTTCACTTCAAAAACAAATGAAAGAAGAGAACGAGGCAAACTAAAACCTTGAGAAAGAGTACCAAATAACTCCAGTGACCGACAGAAGAAAACTTCAACCAGTGGCTGAGCTAAGATAACAACGGTTCGTCTCTGTGTTCTGGTGCTGACTGTCTGCTGGGAGCGTGTGAAGTGACTCAGACACAGAGAACGAAGTGCAGTGGCTGGCCAGCATGTCATCGCAACTGGGAGGGGGGGGGGGGGGGAGTCACTATTTTTAGGGGGGGCATTGCCCCTCCTTGCCCATGCCTACATCTGGGCCCGGTTTTGGCACCGTTTGTAGCCTTAAACATTAATTGAAAATAAGGTGCAAGACAGGATTTAATTCATACGCACAAGACTTGAGTAGGCAGCCACGTATGTTATCTGGGCCCTGGCTCTTATTCATTTTAATTGTCAAAAGGAGCTTCCTTATGCTCTGCAACTCAGTTTTGAAATGTTCAGTGTCTGCATACCTGAACCTCAGACTCTCTCTTCCTGTGCTAAAATCCATTCAATAAAACCAGCAGTAAAAACCATTTGGAGCATTAGCAAGTGCCACATCAGAGTTGAAATGATCTAAAATATATTGGTATTGTGTACCTCTTTTCCTAGACCAGCAATAACTTTCATACTTGTCCAAGTTGAACCTAGCATATTTGCTGCCACATTATTTTACAACTTCCTTTTATGTATTAGCCTTCACAGTTTCTTTTTTCAACTCTCCAGTTGCTTCCTGCAGCCCACACTGACTACTGTCTAAAAGCCATATTTGGCAAATGGTAAATGGCCTACATTTGTCTAATTTAATATAACTGTGTAGAGCAGTCTAAACTTTGTAAAACTGTGTCGCTAATCAAATCAAGTGATTGTGTTACTGATACTCAGTTGTAAATAAGTGTTCATTAGGGCCTGAGTTTTAAAAGTTGCTCTATTGTTTGTTTCGAGAAGCACACTTTATGTAAGGAATCAGTCACATTGGCACTACATGGGCCGTCTACAGCAGTGTTTGCAGGGCCCCAACCCCCAGTTCAGTAACTGCAGTGGAATCAGATAGGTAAGCTTACTTGTAAACAAAATGCAGCTCCCGCTTCGGATTAATGTTCTCCACATCAAATAAATTAAATACTGTGTACTACTTATCTACAGGGATGACTTCCAGATCGCAGGAGTTGAACCTCTAAAAGCAGATCAAGGGGTAGAATTGTTGGAGGAAATGTAAACATGCAGGGCTTTTATCATTTGATGCATACCCTATGTTTTTGTATTTGATGTTTGTTTTGTAGCATAAAATCCATAGAGCTGAAAGAGGACTCTATAGCCAATAGTTTGGAAAACAGTGTATAAGAAACAAATTATTCTCATTGAAATGTATTGGGTATATGCCAGTATACATAGTCATATTTTGTTGCTGTTTTTACTTTCATTCTAGAGTTTGAAGGAGAAGGAGCCTGTATGATTCAGATTATGTACCTCCAATATCAATAAGGTATGTTTTATAATTGGCTTTTTTTTAATATTGTAGTAATATCCCCACTCTCACTTTCTATTCACTGATTTATACATTTTATTTTTCTTGTGCAATAGGTGTGCATCACTGGACACAGTATACCAACTTCTTTGCATTGGCCTGGACAAAGCTGTTTTGGACATTGATTGTGTGGAGGAAGATTTGGAAGAGAACTTAGAAGAGCCATCAGCAGCATCCATTCCAATTTTCCATTACTTGAACAAGTGCTTGTTGAAAAATACATTACAAACCAACAAGCGTGCGTAGCAAACACGCAGCAAAATCTTAATCTGGATGGCCAGTTTCCTCCAACTGCCTCTCAGTTAATGCAACTATACAGTGACCACAACACAGACACCAATTGTGATAGCCATCCTCCTTTTCATGTAAAGTCACATTCATGAGGTACAGCTCTGATATTTGAGTGGGTGAGTTTTTTGTTTGTTTGTTTTTTGAGTGCGTGAGTGAGTTTACATTCTAATGCTTGCCACACATGTTACCAGAGGAAGTAGTACAACTGTAGTAATATAAATTCTGTGTGAAGCACCCTTTACATGTTTTTGTTTTTTAATACAGTTTTTCCCACATGGACATAAATTATGGAGTTGGAACAGCCAGCCAAAGCTGAAACATGTGCTGCAAGGAGGAGACATAATGTTGTCAACTAACATTCTGTTGTCAGGAAACAAATTCTCCAAGATTGCTCTCGTGTTCAAATTCATAAATATCCACATGGTAGCATCCCCAACCTTGTATGCAATCCAGGGTACCTACTGTATAAATACAATAACGCAGTTTTGGGAGCAGAGGAATGCCATTATCAAGAAACTGAAGTCAAAAGACCGCGTGGTTGTTCTTGGTAAGTACGTACATTTGCAAACTCTTTGCATTCTCACATGGTGTCAATAAAGCTTGGAAACTCCTCGCTGCATTAGACTAAAACCACCATAATCCTCGCCTTGTGCCTGTGAACAGTAGTGATGTGACGTTCACAAACGAATCAAATCTTTTGAACGGGTTTTCAAAGTGAATGATGAGAGCCGAGTCCCTGTAGAGAGCCGTTCATCTTAACAAACCTCCCCGAATGTTGGGTAAAAGCTGAGTATCAAGCAGAGTTCACCTCACTCAAAATGGTTGCAGGAATTCCTTTCTATTCCTTTTTGCTTGAGGTGCTTAGTTACATTTGAATGTTTGCTTCAGGTACTTGTGTTCTATTGTAGAAGCCAAACCAGCCAAACAGGGGGTTCTGCCCTAGCCAAGAGCGTAGACAGGAACGATTCTCCGTATCTGAAGAATCCCTTTTGTCTGCTGTGGACTCCTAAGACCAAGGGAGTTTTTGAGGAATGCATGGGTGTGTTTGTGCCAAAAAATGCTCTCCAGAGTTCTCAGCTCGGTGTGAGAGGAAACTAGCTCTTGTCTGGTGTGTTTGATTCTCACCCTCTGTGAAGTATCACGCTTTGCAGAGTATGTGTTTGTTGTCTGGTCAAGGGTTGTTTACAGTTTACCAAATTATGAATCTAATCCCTCTTGGTGTGCTTAGTATTTCTTTGAGGAAATATGGGAGTAATATTAGAAATAACCCAACATAAGTGGTGCTGAAACCCGGGACAAGCAGAGCCCTTCAATGGGAGTTCGTCTTTGGAGAGCCGCACGGCGCCACTTCCTCATCAAAGTCCGGGGGGCTGAATTGCCCCATCGGCCGGCTGTTTAGCTCTGCAGACGAACTTCCATTAACGGGCTCTCGCGCATGGACTCAGGGCGAGTCTGCCACTCAAGAGGGAGAGAATGAGTACCTAAATTAAATTGCACCCTTTTCTAGTAACTGGTTGACAGTGTGGTTTTAAGAAAAGAAAAGAAAAAGAGAATGTGCTTGTAGTGATTGTTTGCCATCCACGCACGAAAGACGTTTCGGGCCCCAGCTAAGGGCTGAACGGACAGCCGCCGGACCTTGTCCTGAACTCCGTTTGCCTCAGTTAAACCAGCGCTGCGTTAAAGCGGCCAACCGCAGTGGGCACAGACACATGCTTTCTTTTGCAGCTGCCGACAGGAAGGACTTGACAGATTCTGTTTAGCTCTGTCTGCATGGAAGTGCATTGGGATGTTCTCGCAGCGAGTCCCGGCCTGCGCAGCCAGCTCATCTTGGGTTTATTGAACATGTATGCGAAATGTATACTGGCTTGGATAGATGATAGCAACATGCCTGCGGCACTGCGATGAGAAGTGATGTGTAGCCACGTTAAAGCGGATAGCAATTTGAGAGAAGAGGAATGGGAGAGAGGTGTAATCGGTCTGTGTCTGCACACACAGACGCCCCACAACGAACAGAGAGGAAAAAACAAATGAGAGTGGGTCGTAATAGGGTTGGATGTGCATATCACTATGTAACCTCACTGACGCTTGTATTGTTTAAATATGTCATGGTGCAGAAAGGTACAATTAATCATCGTTATAATTGGCTAAAGGAATCCAAACCGTTCTAAAAATTCACCCCTTGTCATTCTGTGGTCTGTGTATTCGTGGGTTGGTGGGCTGCGTCCCATTTTGGATTGTGCAGGACTGCTCTCTGTTGTCCTGTGGTGTTGTTATCGTTCGTTGCTGGAATCTGAGATATTGATGTTGGCTGTCCCATCGCGGACTTCGGATGTCTGTGAAAATCTGTGCTAAAGCGTTAAAAACCCAGCTGTGAACTTTGCTTCAGCAGATATCTGTGTGTGTGTGTGAAGGTATACGTGTCTCCCTGTGTGTGAAAAGGGGCGTGTATCTGGGTTTTTTGTGTGTGTGTGAATCCTGCAGTTTCTGTTCTAAGTGTGATTGTGTAGCTACAGTTCTGAAGCTTTGAGCCGGCTCTGTCTTTCTGTTTGTCTGTTTGTCTGTTTGTCTTTCTGTTTGTCTGTTTGTCTTTCTGTCTTTCTGTTTGTCTTTCTGTTTGTCTGTTTGTCTTTCTGTCTTTCTGTTTGTCTTTCTGTTTGTCTTTCTGTTTGTCTTTATGTTTGTCTGTTTGTCTTTCTGTTTGTCTGTTTGTCTTTCTGTCTGTCTGTTTGTCTGTTTGTCTTTCTGTTTGTCTGTTTGTCTTTCTGTTTGTCTGTTTGTCTTTCTGTCTGTCTGTTTGTCTTCCTGTCTTTCTGTTTGTTTGTCTTTCTGTCTTTCTGTCTTTCTGTTTGTTTGTCTTTCTGTCTTTCTGTCTTTCTGTCTGTTTGTCTTTCTGTCTTTCAGTTTGTCTTTTTGTCTTTCTGTCTTTCTGTCTGTCTTTATGTCTTTCTGTCTTTCTGTCTGTTTGTCTTTCTGTCTTTCTGTTTGTTTGTCTTTCTGTCTTTCTGTCTGTTTGTCTTTCTGTCTTTCTGTCTTTCTGTTTGTCTTTCTGTTTGTCTGTTTGTCTTTCTGTTTGTCTGTTTGTCTTTCTGTCTGTCTGTTTGTCTTTCTGTCTTTCTGTCTTTCTGTTTGACTTTCTGTCTTTCTGTCTTTCTGTTTGTCTTTCTGTCTTTCTGTTTTTCTGTTTGTCTGTTTGTCTGTTTGTCTTTCTGTTTGTCTTTTTGTCTTTCTGTCTTTCTGTTTGTCTTTGTGTCTTTATGTCTGTTTGTCTTTCTGTCTTTCTGTTTGTTTGACTTTCTGTCTTTCTGTTTGTCTTTCTGTCTTTCTGTCTGTTTGTCTTTCTGTCTGTCTGTTTGTCTTTCTGTTTGTCTGTTTGTCTTTCTGTTTGTCTGTTTGTCTTTCTGTCTGTCTGTTTGTCTTTCTGTCTTTCTGTTTGTCTTTCTGTCTTTCTGTCTTTCTGTCTGTTTGTCTTTCTGTCTGTCTGTTTGTCTTTCTGTCTTTCTGTCTGTTTGTCTTTCTGTCTGTCTGTTTGTCTTTCTGTTTGTCTGTTTGTCTTTCTATCTGTCTGTTTGTCTTTCTGTCTTTCTGTTTGTCTGTTTGTCTTTCTGTCTGTCTGTTTGTCTTTCTGTCTTTCTGTCTTTCTGTTTGTCTTTCTGTCTTTCTGTCTTTCTGTTTTTCTGTTTGTCTGTTTGTCTTTCTGTTTGTTTGTCTTTCTGTCTTTCTGTCTTTCTGTTTGTCTTTCTGTCTTTCTGTTTGTTTGTCTTTCTGTCTTTCTGTTTTTCTGTTTGTCTGTTTGTCTTTCTGTTTGTTTGTCTTTCTGTCTTTCTGTCTTTCTGTTTGTCTTTCTGTCTTTCTGTTTGTTTGTCTTTCTGTCTTTCTGTCTTTCTGTTTGTCTGTTTGTCTTTCTGTTTGTCTGTTTGTCTTTCTGTCTGTCTGTTTGTCTTTCTGTCTTTCTGTCTTTCTGTTTGTCTTTCTGTCTTTCTGTCTTTCTGTTTGTCTTTCTGTCTTTCTGTTTTTCTGTTTGTCTGTTTGTCTGTTTGTCTTTCTGTCTTTCTGTTTGTCTTTTTGTCTTTCTGTCTTTCTGTTTGTCTTTCTGTTTGTTTGTCTTTCTGTCTTTCTGTCTTTCTGTCTTTATGTCTGTTTGTCTTTCTGTCTTTCTGTTTGTTTGACTTTCTGTCTTTCTGTTTGTCTTTCTGTCTTTCTTTTTGTCTTTCTGTCTTTCTGTTTGTCTTTCTGTCTTTCTGTCTGTTTGTCTTTCTGTTTGTCTGTTTGTCTTTCTGTCTGTCTGTTTGTCTTTCTGTCTTTCTGTCTTTCTGTTTGTCTTTCTGTCTTTCTGTCTTTCTGTCTGTTTGTCTTTCTGTCTGTCTGTTTGTCTTTCTGTCTGTTTGTCTTTCTGTCTGTCTGTTTGTCTTTCTGTTTGTCTGTTTGTCTTTCTGTCTGTCTGTTTGTCTTTCTGTCTTTCTGTTTGTCTGTTTGTCTTTCTGTCTGTCTGTTTGTCTTTCTGTCTTTCTGTTTGTCTTTCTGTCTTTCTGTTTGTCTTTCTGTCTTTCTGTTTTTCTGTTTGTCTGTTTGTCTTTCTGTTTGTTTGTCTTTCTGTCTTTCTGTTTGTCTTTCTGTTTGTTTGTCTTTCTGTCTTTCTGTTTTTCTGTTTGTCTGTTTGTCTTTCTGTTTGTTTGTCTTTCTGTCTTTCTGTCTTTCTGTTTGTCTTTCTGTCTTTCTGTTTGGCTTTCTGTCTTTCTGTTTGTTTGTCTTTCTGTCTTTCTGTCTTTCTGTCTGTTTGTCTTTCTGTCTTTCTGTTTGTTTGTCTTTCTGTCTTTCTGTCTGTTTGTCTTTCTGTCTTTCTGTTTGTCTTTCTGTCTTTCTGTTTGTCTTTCTGTCTGTCTGTTTGTCTTTCTGTTTGTCTGTTTGTCTTTCTGTTTTTCTGTTTGTCTTTCTGTCTGTCTGTTTGTCTTTCTGTCTTTCTGTTTGTCTTTCTGTCTTTCTGTTTGTCTTTCTGTCTTTCTGTTTTTCTGTTTGTCTGTTTGTCTTTCTGTCTTTCTGTTTGTCTTTCTGTCTTTCTGTTTGTCTTTCTGTCTTTTTGTTTGTTTGTCTTTCTGTCTTTCTGTTTGTCTTTTTGTCTTTCTGTCTTTCTGGTTGTTTGTCTTTCTGTCTTTCTGTCTGTTTGTCTTTCTGTCTTTCTGTTTGTTTGCCTTTCTGTCTTTCTGTTTGTCTTTCTGTCTTTCTGTTTGTCTTTCTGTCTTTCTGTTTGTCTTTCTGTCTTTCTGTTTGTCTTTCTGTCTTTCTGTCTGTTTGTCTTTCTGTCTGTCTGTCTGTTTGTCTTTCTGTTTGTCTGTTTGTCTTTCTGTTTGTCTGTTTGTCTTTCTGTCTTTCTGTCTGTTTGTCTTTCTGTTTGTCTTTCTGTCTTTCTGTCTGTTTGTCTTTCTGTCTGTCTTTCTGTCTTTCTGTTTGTCTTTCTATCTTTCTGTCTTTCTGTCTGTTTGTCTTTCTGTCTGTCTGTTTGTCTTTCTGTCTGTCTGTTTGTCTTTCTGTCTGTCTGTTTGTCTTTCTGTTTGTCTGTTTGTCTTTCTGTCTGTCTGTTTGTCTTTCTGTCTTTCTGTCTTTCTGTTTGTCTGTTTGTCTTTCTGTCTTTCTGTTTGTCTTTCTGTCTTTCTGTTTTTCTGTTTGTCTGTTTGTCTTTCTGTTTGTTTGTCTTTCTGTCTTTCTGTTTGTTTGTCTTTCTGTCTTTCTGTTTTTCTGTTTGTCTGTTTGTCTTTCTGTTTGTTTGTCTTTCTGTTTGTTTGTCTTTCTGTCTTTCTGTTTGTCTTTCTGTCCTTCTGTTTGTTTGTCTTTCTGTCTTTCTGTTTTTCTGTTTGTCTGTTTGTCTTTCTGTTTGTTTGTCTTTCTGTCTTTCTGTTTGTTTGTCTTTCTGTCTTTCTGTCTTTCTGTTTGTCTTTCTGTCTTTCTGTCTTTCTATTTGTCTTTCTGTCTTTCTGTTTGTTTGTCTTTCGGTCTTTCTGTTTTTCTGTTTGTTTGTCTTTCTGTCTTTCTGTCTTTCTGTTTGTCTGTCTTTCTGTTTGTTTGTCTTTCTGTTTGTTTGTCTTTCTGTCTTTCTGTTTGTTTGTCTTTCTGTCTTTCTGTTTGTTTGTCTTTCTGTCTTTCTGTTTGTTTGTCTTTTGTCTTTCTGTTTGTTTGTCTTTCTGTCTTTCTGTTTGTTTGTCTTTCTGTCCTTCTGTCTTTCTGTTTGTCTTTCTGTCTTTCTGTCTTTCTGTTTGTTTGTCTTTCTGTTTGTCTTTCTGTCTTTCTGTCTGTTTGTCTTTCTGTCTTTATGTCTGTTTGTCTTTCTGTCTTTCTGTCTTTTTGTCTTTCTGTCTTTCTGTTTGTTGTCTTTCTGTCTTTCTGTTTGTTTGTCTTTCTGTCTTTCTGTTTGTTTGTCTTTCTGTCTTTCTCTCTTTCTGTCTTTCTGTTTGTTTGTCTTTCTGTCTTTCTGTTTGTTTGTCTTTCTGTCTTTCTGTCTTTCTGTTTGTTTGTCTTTCTGTCTTTCTGTTTGTTTGTCTTTCTGTCTGTCTTTCTGCTTGTTTGTCTTTCTGTCTGTCTTTCTGTTTGTTTGTCTTTCTGTCTGTCTTTCTGTCTGTCTGTCTGTCTGTCTGTTTGTCTTTCTGTCTTTCTGTTTGTCTGTTTGTCTTTCTGTCTGTCTGTTTGTCTTTCTGTCTTTCTGTCTTTCTGTTTGTCTTTCTGTCTTTCTGTTTGTTTGTCTTTCTGTCTTTCTGTTTGTCTTTCTGTCTTTCTGTTTGTTTGTCTTTCTGTCTTTCTGTCTGTTTGTCTTTCTGTCTTTCTGTTTGTCTTTCTGTCTTTCTGTTTGTCTTTCTGTCTGTCTGTTTGTCTTTCTGTTTGTCTGTTTGTCTTTCTGTTTTTCTGTTTGTCTTTCTGTCCTTCTGTTTGTCTTTCTGTCTTTCTGTTTGTCTTTCTGTCTTTCTGTTTGTCTTTCTGTCTTTCTGTTTTTCTGTTTGTCTGTTTGTCTTTCTGTCTTTCTGTTTGTCTTTTTGTCTTTCTGTCTTTCTGTTTGTTTGTTTGTCTTTCTGTCTTTCTGTTTGTCTTTTTGTCTTTCTGTCTTTCTGTCTTTCTGTCTGTTTGTCTTTCTGTCTTTCTGTTTGTTTGTCTTTCTGTCTTTCAGTTTGTTTGTCTTTCTGTCTTTCTGTTTGTCTTTCTGTCTTTCTGTTTGTCTTTCTGTCTTTCTGTTTGTCTTTCTGTCTTTCTGTTTGTCTTTCTGTCTGTTTGTCCTTCTGTCTTTCTGTCTGTTTGTCTTTCTGTTTGTCTGTTTGTCTTTCTGTCTTTCTGTCTTTCTGTTTGTCTTTCTGTCTTTCTTTCTTTCTGTCTGTTTGTCTTTCTGTCTGTCTGTTTGTCTTTATGTCTTTCTGTCTGTTTGTCTTTCTGTCTGTCTGTTTGTCTTTCTGTCTGTCTGTTTGTCTTTCTGTCTTTCTGTCTGTTTGTCTTTCTGTCTGTCTGTTTGTCTTTCTGTCTGTCTGTTTGTCTTTCTGTTTTTCTGTTTGTCTTTCTGTCTTTCTGTTTGTCTTTCTGTCTTTCTGTTTTTCTGTTTGTCTGTTTGTCTTTCTGTTTGTTTGTCTTTCTGTCTTTCTGTTTGTTTGTCTTTATGTCTTTCTGTTTTTCTGTTTGTCTGTTTGTCTTTCTGTTTGTTTGTCTTTCTGTTTGTTTGTCTTTCTGTCTTTCTGTTTGTCTTTCTGTCTTTCTGTTTGTTTGTCTTTCTGTTTTTCTGTTTGTCTGTTTGTCTTTCTGTTTGTTTGTCTTTCTGTTTATTTGTCTTTCTGTTTGTTTGTCTTTCTGTCTTTCTGTTTGTTTGTCTTTCTGTTTGTTTGTCTTTCTGTCTTTCTGTCTTTCTGTTTGTCTTTCTGTCTTTCTGTCTGTCTTTCTGTCTTTCTGTTTGTTTGTCTTTCTGTCTGTCTGTCTGTTTGTCTTTCTGTCTTTCTGTCTGTTTGTCTTTCTGTCTTTCTGTTTGTTTGTCTTTCTGTCTTTCTGTCTTTCTGTTTGTTTGTCTTTCTGTCTTTCTGTCTGTTTGTCTTTCTGTCTTTCTGTCTTTCTGTTTGTTTGTCTTTCTGTTTTTCTGTCTTTCTGTTTGTTTATCTTTCTGTCTGTTTGTCTTTCTGTCTGTTTGTCTTTCTGTCTTTCTGTTTGTTTGTCTTTCTGTCTGTTTGTCTTTCTGTCTTTCTGTTTGTCTTTCTGTCTTTCTGTCTGTCTGTTTGTCTGTTTGTCTTTCTGTTTTTCTGTTTGTCTTTCTGTCTGTCTGTTTGTCTTTCTGTCTTTCTGTTTGTCTTTCTGTCTTTCTGTTTGTCTTTCTGTCTTTCTGTTTTTCTGTTTGTCTTTTTGTCTTTCTGTCTTTCTGTTTGTCTTTCTGTCTTTCTGTTTGTCTTTTTGTCTTTCTGTCTTTCTGTTTGTCTTTCTGTCTTTCTGTTTGTTTGTCTTTCTGTCTTTCTGTCTTTCTGTTTGTCTGTTTGTCTTTCTGTTTGTCTGTTTGTCTTTCTGTCTGTCTGTTTGTCTTTCTGTCTTTCTGTCTTTCTGTTTGTCTTTCTGTCTTTCTGTCTTTCTGTTTGTCTTTCTGTCTTTCTGTTTTTCTGTTTGTCTGTTTGTCTGTTTGTCTTTCTGTCTTTCTGTTTGTCTTTTTGTCTTTCTGTCTTTCTGTTTGTCTTTCTGTTTGTTTGTCTTTCTGTCTTTCTGTCTTTATGTCTGTTTGTCTTTCTGTCTTTCTGTTTGTTTGACTTTCTGTCTTTCTGTTTGTCTTTCTGTCTTTCTTTTTGTCTTTCTGTCTTTCTGTTTGTCTTTCTGTCTTTCTGTCTGTTTGTCTTTCTGTTTGTCTGTTTGTCTTTCTGTCTGTCTGTTTGTCTTTCTGTCTTTCTGTTTGTCTTTCTGTCTTTCTGTCTTTCTGTCTGTTTGTCTTTCTGTCTGTCTGTTTGTCTTTCTGTCTTTCTGTCTGTTTGTCTTTCTGTCTGTCTGTTTGTCTTTCTGTTTGTCTGTTTGTCTTTCTGTCTGTCTGTTTGTCTTTCTGTCTTTCTGTTTGTCTGTTTGTCTTTCTGTCTGTCTGTTTGTCTTTCTGTCTTTCTGTTTGTCTTTCTGTTTGTCTTTCTGTCTTTCTGTTTTTCTGTTTGTCTGTTTGTCTTTCTGTTTGTTTGTCTTTCTGTCTTTCTGTTTGTCTTTCTGTTTGTTTGTCTTTCTGTCTTTCTGTTTTTCTGTTTGTCTGTTTGTCTTTCTGTTTGTTTGTCTTTCTGTCTTTCTGTCTTTCTGTTTGTCTTTCTGTCTTTCTGTCTTTCTGTCTGTTTGTCTTTCTGTCTTTCTGTTTGTTTGTCTTTCTGTCTTTCTGTCTTTCTGTCTGTTTGTCTTTCTGTCTTTCTGTTTGTCTTTCTGTCTTTCTGTTTGTCTTTCTGTCTGTCTGTTTGTCTTTCTGTTTGTCTGTTTGTCTTTCTGTTTTTCTGTTTGTCTTTCTGTCTGTCTGTTTGTCTTTCTGTCTTTCTGTTTGTCTTTCTGTCTTTCTGTTTTTCTGTTTGTCTGTTTGTCTTTCTGTCTTTCTGTTTGTCTTTCTGTCTTTTTGTTTGTTTGTCTTTCTGTCTTTCTGTTTGTCTTTTTGTCTTTCTGTCTTTCTGTTTGTTTGTCTTTCTGTCTTTCTGTCTGTTTGTCTTTCTGTCTTTCTGTTTGTTTGCCTTTCTGTCTTTCTGTTTGTCTTTCTGTCTTTCTGTTTGTCTTTCTGTCTTTCTGTTTGTCTTTCTGTCTTTCTGTCTGTTTGTCTTTCTGTCTGTCTGTCTGTTTGTCTTTCTGTTTGTCTGTTTGTCTTTCTGTTTGTCTGTTTGTCTTTCTGTCTTTCTGTCTGTTTGTCTTTCTGTTTGTCTTTCTGTCTTTCTGTCTGTTTGTCTTTCTGTCTGTCTTTCTGTCTTTCTGTTTGTCTTTCTATCTTTCTGTCTTTCTGTCTGTTTGTCTTTCTGTCTGTCTGTTTGTCTTTCTGTCTGTCTGTTTGTCTTTCTGTCTGTCTGTTTGTCTTTCTGTTTGTCTGTTTGTCTTTCTGTCTGTCTGTTTGTCTTTCTGTCTTTCTGTCTTTCTGTTTGTCTGTTTGTCTTTCTGTCTTTCTGTTTGTCTTTCTGTCTTTCTGTTTTTCTGTTTGTCTGTTTGTCTTTCTGTTTGTTTGTCTTTCTGTCTTTCTGTTTGTTTGTCTTTCTGTCTTTCTGTTTTTCTGTTTGTCTGTTTGTCTTTCTGTTTGTTTGTCTTTCTGTTTGTTTGTCTTTCTGTCTTTCTGTTTGTCTTTCTGTCCTTCTGTTTGTTTGTCTTTCTGTCTTTCTGTTTTTCTGTTTGTCTGTTTGTCTTTCTGTTTGTTTGTCTTTCTGTCTTTCTGTTTGTTTGTCTTTCTGTTTGTTTGTCTTTCTGTCTTTCTGTCTTTCTGTTTGTCTTTCTGTCTTTCTGTCTTTCTATTTGTCTTTCTGTCTTTCTGTTTGTTTGTCTTTCGGTCTTTCTGTTTTTCTGTTTGTTTGTCTTTCTGTCTTTCTGTCTTTCTGTTTGTCTGTCTTTCTGTTTGTTTGTCTTTCTGTTTGTTTGTCTTTCTGTCTTTCTGTTTGTTTGTCTTTCTGTCTTTCTGTTTGTTTGTCTTTCTGTCTTTCTGTTTGTTTGTCTTTTGTCTTTCTGTTTGTTTGTCTTTCTGTCTTTCTGTTTGTTTGTCTTTCTGTCCTTCTGTCTTTCTGTTTGTCTTTCTGTCTTTCTGTCTTTCTGTCTGTTTGTCTTTCTGTCTTTATGTCTGTTTGTCTTTCTGTCTTTCTGTCTTTTTGTCTTTCTGTCTTTCTGTTTGTTGTCTTTCTGTCTTTCTGTTTGTTTGTCTTTCTGTCTTTCTGTTTGTTTGTCTTTCTGTCTTTCTCTCTTTCTGTCTTTCTGTTTGTTTGTCTTTCTGTCTTTCTGTTTGTTTGTCTTTCTGTCTTTCTGTCTTTCTGTTTGTTTGTCTTTCTGTCTTTCTGTTTGTTTGTCTTTCTGTCTGTCTTTCTGCTTGTTTGTCTTTCTGTCTGTCTTTCTGTTTGTTTGTCTTTCTGTCTGTCTTTCTGTCTGTCTGTCTGTCTGTCTGTTTGTCTTTCTGTCTTTCTGTTTGTCTGTTTGTCTTTCTGTCTGTCTGTTTGTCTTTCTGTCTTTCTGTTTGTCTTTCTGTCTTTCTGTTTGTTTGTCTTTCTGTCTTTCTGTTTGTCTTTCTGTCTTTCTGTTTGTCTTTCTGTCTTTCTGTTTGTTTGTCTTTCTGTCTTTCTGTCTGTTTGTCTTTCTGTCTTTCTGTTTGTCTTTCTGTCTTTCTGTTTGTCTTTCTGTCTGTCTGTTTGTCTTTCTGTTTGTCTGTTTGTCTTTCTGTTTTTCTGTTTGTCTTTCTGTCCTTCTGTTTGTCTTTCTGTCTTTCTGTCTTTCTGTTAGTCTTTCTGTCTTTCTGTTTGTCTTTCTGTCTTTCTGTTTGTCTGTTTGTCTTTCTGTCTGTCTGTTTGTCTTTCTGTCTTTCTGTCTTTCTGTTTGTCTTTCTGTCTTTCTGTCTTTCTGTCTGTTTGTCTTTCTGTCTTTCTGTCTGTTTGTCTTTCTGTCTGTCTGTTTGTCTTTCTGTTTGTCTGTTTGTCTTTCTGTCTGTCTGTTTGTCTTTCTGTCTTTCTGTTTGTCTGTTTGTCTTTCTGTCTGTCTGTTTGTCTTTCTGTCTTTCTGTTTGTCTTTCTGTCTTTCTGTTTGTCTTTCTGTCTTTCTGTTTTTCTGTTTGTCTGTTTGTTTTTCTGTTTGTTTGTCTTTCTGTCTTTCTGTTTGTCTTTCTGTTTGTTTGTCTTTCTGTCTTTCTGTTTTTCTGTTTGTCTGTTTGTCTTTCTGTTTGTTTGTCTTTCTGTCTTTCTGTCTTTCTGTTTGTCTTTCTGTCTTTCTGTTTGTTTGTCTTTCTGTCTTTCTGTTTGTCTTTCTGTCTTTCTGTTTGTTTGTCTTTCTGTCTTTCTGTCTTTCTGTCTTTCTGTCTGTTTGTCTTTCTGTCTTTCTGTTTGTTTGTCTTTCTGTCTTTCTGTCTTTCTGTCTGTTTGTCTTTCTGTCTTTCTGTTTGTCTTTCTGTCTTTCTGTTTGTCTTTCTGTCTGTCTGTTTGTCTTTCTGTTTGTCTGTTTGTCTTTCTGTTTTTCTGTTTGTCTTTCTGTCTGTCTGTTTGTCTTTCTGTCTTTCTGTTTGTCTTTCTGTCTTTCTGTTTGTCTTTCTGTCTTTCTGTTTGTCTTTCTGTCTTTCTGTTTTTCTGTTTGTCTGTTTGTCTTTCTGTCTTTCTGTTTGTCTTTCTGTCTTTTTGTTTGTTTGTCTTTCTGTCTTTCTGTTTGTCTTTTTGTCTTTCTGTCTTTCTGTTTGTTTGTCTTTCTGTCTTTCTGTCTGTTTGTCTTTCTGTCTTTCTGTTTGTTTGCCTTTCTGTCTTTCTGTTTGTCTTTCTGTCTTTCTGTTTGTCTTTCTGTCTTTCTGTTTGTCTTTCTGTCTTTCTGTCTGTTTGTCTTTCTGTCTGTCTGTCTGTTTGTCTTTCTGTTTGTCTGTTTGTCTTTCTGTTTGTCTGTTTGTCTTTCTGTCTTTCTGTCTGTTTGTCTTTCTGTTTGTCTTTCTGTCTTTCTGTCTGTTTGTCTTTCTGTCTGTCTTTCTGTCTTTCTGTTTGTCTTTCTATCTTTCTGTCTTTCTGTCTGTTTGTCTTTCTGTCTGTCTGTTTGTCTTTCTGTCTTTCTGTCTGTTTGTCTTTCTGTCTGTCTGTTTGTCTTTCTGTCTGTCTGTTTGTCTATCTGTTTGTCTGTTTGTCTTTCTGTCTGTCTGTTTGTCTTTCTGTCTTTCTGTTTGTCTGTTTGTCTGTTTGTCTTTCTGTTTGTTTGTCTTTCTGTCTTTCTGTTTGTTTGTCTTTCTGTCTTTCTGTTTTTCTGTTTGTCTGTTTGTCTTTCTGTTTGTTTGTCTTTCTGTTTGTTTGTCTTTCTGTCTTTCTGTTTGTCTTTCTGTCCTTCTGTTTGTTTGTCTTTCTGTCTTTCTGTTTTTCTGTTTGTCTGTTTGTCTTTCTGTTTGTTTGTCTTTCTGTCTTTCTGTTTGTTTGTCTTTCTGTTTGTTTGTCTTTCTGTCTTTCTGTCTTTCTGTTTGTCTTTCTGTCTTTCTGTCTTTCTATTTGTCTTTCTGTCTTTCTGTTTGTTTGTCTTTCGGTCTTTCTGTTTTTCTGTTTGTTTGTCTTTCTGTCTTTCTGTCTTTCTGTTTGTCTGTCTTTCTGTTTGTTTGTCTTTCTGTTTGTTTGTCTTTCTGTCTTTCTGTTTGTTTGTCTTTCTGTCTTTCTGTTTGTTTGTCTTTCTGTCTTTCTGTTTGTTTGTCTTTCTGTCTTTCTGTTTGTTTGTCTTTTGTCTTTCTGTTTGTTTGTCTTTCTGTTTGTTTGTCTTTCTGTCCTTCTGTCTTTCTGTTTGTCTTTCTGTCTTTCTGTCTTTCTGTTTGTTTGTCTTTCTGTTTGTCTTTCTGTCTTTCTGTCTGTTTGTCTTTCTGTCTTTATGTCTGTTTGTCTTTCTGTCTTTCTGTCTTTTTGTCTTTCTGTCTTTCTGTTTGTTGTCTTTCTGTCTTTCTGTTTGTTTGTCTTTCTGTCTTTCTGTTTGTTTGTCTTTCTGTCTTTCTCTCTTTCTGTCTTTCTGTTTGTTTGTCTTTCTGTCTTTCTGTTTGTTTGTCTTTCTGTCTTTCTGTCTTTCTGTTTGTTTGTCTTTCTGTCTTTCTGTTTGTTTGTCTTTCTGTCTGTCTTTCTGCTTGTTTGTCTTTCTGTCTGTCTTTCTGTTTGTTTGTCTTTCTGTCTGTCTTTCTGTCTGTCTGTCTGTCTGTTTGTCTTTCTGTCTTTCTGTTTGTCTGTTTGTCTTTCTGTCTGTCTGTTTGTCTTTCTGTCTTTCTGTTTGTCTTTCTGTCTTTCTGTTTGTTTGTCTTTCTGTTTGTCTTTCTGTCTTTCTGTTTGTCTTTCTGTCTTTCTGTCTGTTTGTCTTTCTGTCTGTCTGTCTGTTTGTCTTTCTGTTTGTCTGTTTGTCTTTCTGTTTGTCTGTTTGTCTTTCTGTCTTTCTGTCTGTTTGTCTTTCTGTCTGTCTTTCTGTCTTTCTGTTTGTCTTTCTATCTTTCTGTCTTTCTGTCTGTTTGTCTTTCTGTCTGTTTGTCTTTCTGTCTGTCTGTCTTTCTGTCTTTCTGTCTGTTTGTCTTTCTGTCTGTCTGTTTGTCTATCTGTTTGTCTGTTTGTCTTTCTGTCTGTCTGTTTGTCTTTCTGTCTTTCTGTCTTTCTGTTTGTCTGTTTGTCTTTCTGTCTTTCTGTTTTTCTGTTTGTCTGTTTGTCTTTCTGTTTGTTTGTCTTTCTGTCTTTCTGTTTGTTTGTCTTTCTGTCTTTCTGTTTTTCTGTTTGTCTGTTTGTCTTTCTGTTTGTTTGTCTTTCTGTTTGTTTGTCTTTCTGTCTTTCTGTTTGTCTTTCTGTCCTTCTGTTTGTTTGTCTTTCTGTCTTTCTGTTTTTCTGTTTGTCTGTTTGTCTTTCTGTTTGTTTGTCTTTCTGTCTTTCTGTTTGTTTGTCTTTCTGTCTTTCTGTCTTTCTGTTTGTCTTTCTGTCTTTCTGTCTTTCTATTTGTCTTTCTGTCTTTCTGTTTGTTTGTCTTTCGGTCTTTCTGTTTTTCTGTTTGTTTGTCTTTCTGTCTTTCTGTCTTTCTGTTTGTCTGTCTTTCTGTTTGTTTGTCTTTCTGTTTGTTTGTCTTTCTGTCTTTCTGTTTGTTTGTCTTTCTGTCTTTCTGTTTGTTTGTCTTTTGTCTTTCTGTTTGTTTGTCTTTCTGTCTTTCTGTTTGTTTGTCTTTCTGTCCTTCTGTCTTTCTGTTTGTCTTTCTGTCTTTCTGTCTTTCTGTTTGTTTGTCTTTCTGTTTGTCTTTCTGTCTTTCTGTCTTTCTGTCTGTTTGTCTTTCTGTCTTTATGTCTGTTTGTCTTTCTGTCTTTCTGTCTTTTTGTCTTTCTGTCTTTCTGTTTGTTGTCTTTCTGTCTTTCTGTTTGTTTGTCTTTCTGTCTTTCTGTTTGTTTGTCTTTCTGTCTTTCTCTCTTTCTGTCTTTCTGTTTGTTTGTCTTTCTGTCTTTCTGTTTGTTTGTCTTTCTGTCTTTCTGTCTTTCTGTTTGTTTGTCTTTCTGTCTTTCTGTTTGTTTGTCTTTCTGTCTGTCTTTCTGCTTGTTTGTCTTTCTGTCTGTCTTTCTGTTTGTTTGTCTTTCTGTCTGTCTTTCTGTCTGTCTGTCTGTCTGTCTGTTTGTCTTTCTGTCTTTCTGTTTGTCTGTTTGTCTTTCTGTCTGTCTGTTTGTCTTTCTGTCTTTCTGTCTTTCTGTTTGTCTTTCTGTCTTTCTGTTTGTTTGTCTTTCTGTCTTTCTGTTTGTCTTTCTGTCTTTCTGTTTGTTTGTCTTTCTGTCTTTCTGTCTGTTTGTCTTTCTGTCTTTCTGTTTGTCTTTCTGTCTTTCTGTTTGTCTTTCTGTCTGTCTGTTTGTCTTTCTGTTTGTCTGTTTGTCTTTCTGTTTTTCTGTTTGTCTTTCTGTCCTTCTGTTTGTCTTTCTGTCTTTCTGTTTGTCTTTCTGTCTTTCTGTTTGTCTTTCTGTCTTTCTGTTTTTCTGTTTGTCTGTTTGTCTTTCTGTCTTTCTGTTTGTCTTTTTGTCTTTCTGTCTTTCTGTTTGTTTGTTTGTCTTTCTGTCTTTCTGTTTGTCTTTTTGTCTTTCTGTCTTTCTGTCTTTCTGTCTGTTTGTCTTTCTGTCTTTCTGTTTGTTTGTCTTTCTGTCTTTCAGTTTGTTTGTCTTTCTGTCTTTCTGTTTGTCTTTCTGTCTTTCTGTTTGTCTTTCTGTCTTTCTGTTTGTCTTTCTGTCTTTCTGTTTGTCTTTCTGTCTGTTTGTCCTTCTGTCTTTCTGTCTGTTTGTCTTTCTGTTTGTCTGTTTGTCTTTCTGTCTTTCTGTCTTTCTGTTTGTCTTTCTGTCTTTCTTTCTTTCTGTCTGTTTGTCTTTCTGTCTGTCTGTTTGTCTTTATGTCTTTCTGTCTGTTTGTCTTTCTGTCTGTCTGTTTGTCTTTCTGTCTGTCTGTTTGTCTTTCTGTCTTTCTGTCTGTTTGTCTTTCTGTCTGTCTGTTTGTCTTTCTGTCTGTCTGTTTGTCTTTCTGTTTTTCTGTTTGTCTTTCTGTCTTTCTGTTTGTCTTTCTGTCTTTCTGTTTTTCTGTTTGTCTGTTTGTCTTTCTGTTTGTTTGTCTTTCTGTCTTTCTGTTTGTTTGTCTTTATGTCTTTCTGTTTTTCTGTTTGTCTGTTTGTCTTTCTGTTTGTTTGTCTTTCTGTTTGTTTGTCTTTCTGTCTTTCTGTTTGTCTTTCTGTCTTTCTGTTTGTTTGTCTTTCTGTTTTTCTGTTTGTCTGTTTGTCTTTCTGTTTGTTTGTCTTTCTGTTTATTTGTCTTTCTGTTTGTTTGTCTTTCTGTCTTTCTGTTTGTTTGTCTTTCTGTTTGTTTGTCTTTCTGTCTTTCTGTCTTTCTGTTTGTCTTTCTGTCTTTCTGTCTGTCTTTCTGTCTTTCTGTTTGTTTGTCTTTCTGTCTGTCTGTCTGTTTGTCTTTCTGTCTTTCTGTCTGTTTGTCTTTCTGTCTTTCTGTTTGTTTGTCTTTCTGTCTTTCTGTTTGTTTGTCTTTCTGTCTTTCTGTCTTTCTGTTTGTTTACCTTTTTGTCTGTTTGTCTTTCTGTCTTTCTGTTTGTTTGTCTTTCTGTCTTTCTGTCTTTCTGTTTGTTTGTCTTTCTGTCTTTCTGTCTGTTTGTCTTTCTGTCTTTCTGTCTTTCTGTTTGTTTGTCTTTCTGTCTTTCTGTCTTTCTGTTTGTTTGTCTTTCTGTCTGTTTGTCTTTCTGTCTGTTTGTCTTTCTGTCTTTCTGTTTGTTTGTCTTTCTGTCTGTTTGTCTTTCTGTCTTTCTGTTTGTCTTTCTGTCTTTCTGTCTGTCTGTTTGTCTTTCTGTTTGTCTGTTTGTCTTTCTGTTTTTCTGTTTGTCTTTCTGTCTGTCTGTTTGTCTTTCTGTATTTCTGTTTGTCTTTCTGTCTTTCTGTTTGTCTTTCTGTCTTTCTGTTTTTCTGTTTGTCTGTTTGTCTTTCTGTCTTTCTGTTTGTCTTTTTGTCTTTCTGTCTTTCTGTCTTTCTGTTTGTCTTTTTGTCTTTCTGTCTTTCTGTTTGTCTTTCTGTCTTTCTGTTTGTTTGTCTTTCTGTCTTTCTGTCTGTTTGTCTTTCTGTCTTTCTGTTTGTTTGTCTTTCTGTCTTTCTGTTTGTCTTTCTGTCTTTCTGTTTGTTTGTCTTTCTGTCTTTCTGTCTTTCTGTTTGTTTGTCTTTCTGTCTTTCTGTCTTTCTGTTTGTCTTTCTGTCTTTCTGTTTGTCTTTCTGTCTTTCTGTTTGTTTGTCTTTCGGTCTTTCTGTCTTTCTGTTTGTTTGTCTTTCTGTCTTTCTGTTTGTCTTTCTGTCTTTCTGTTTGTCTGTCTTTCTGTCTTTCTGTTTGTTTGTCTTTCTGTCTTTCTGTTTGTTTGTCTTTCTGTCTTTCTGTTTGTTTGTCTTTCTGTCTTTCTGTCTTTCTGTTTGTCTTTCTGTCTTTCTGTTTGTTTGTCTTTCTGTCTTTCTGTCTTTCTGTTTGTCTTTCTGTCTTTCTGTCTGTTTGTCTTTCTTTCTTTCTGTCTGTTTGTCTTTCTGTCTTTCTGTTTGTTTGTCTTTCTGTCTTTCTGTTTGTTTGTCTTTCTGTCTTTCTGTTTGTTTGTCTTTCTGTCTTTCTGTCTTTCTGTTTGTTTGTCTTTCTGTCTTTCTGTTTGTTTGTCTTTCTGTCTTTCTGTTTGTTTGTCTTTCTGTTTGTTTGTCTTTCTGTCTTTCTGTTTGTTTGTCTTTCTGTCTTTCTGTCTTTCTGTTTGTTTGTCTTTCTGTCTTTCTGTCTTTCTGTTTGTTTGTCTTTATGTCTTTCTGTTTGTTTGTCTTTCTGTCTTTCTGTTTGTTTGTCTTTCTGTCTTTCTGTCTTTATGTTTGTTTGTCTTTCTGTCTTTCTGTTTGTTTGTCTTTCTGTCTTTCTGTCTTTCTGTTTGTTTGTCTTTCTGTCTTTCTGTTTGTTTGTCTTTCTGTCTGTCTTTCTGTTTGTTTGTCTTTCTGTCTGTCTTTCTGTTTGTTTGTCTTTCTGTCTGTCTTTCTGTTTGTTTGTCTTTCTGTCTGTCTTTCTGTTTGTTTGTCTTTCTGTCTGCCTGTCTGTCTGTCTGTCTGTCTGTCTGTCTGTTTGTCTTTCTGTCTGTTTGTCTTTCTGTCTTTCTGTTTGTTTGTCTTTCTGTCTTTCTGTTTGTTTGTCTTTCTGTCTTTCTGTTTGTCTTTCTGTCTTTCTGTTTGTCTTTCTGTCTTTCTGTTTGTCTTTCTGTCTTTCTGTCTGTTTGTCTTTCTGTCTTTCTGTCTGTTTGTCTTTCTGTTTGTCTGTTTGTCTTTCTGTTTGTCTGTTTGTCTTTCTGTCTTTCTGTCTGTTTGTCTTTCTGTCTTTCTGTCTTTCTGTTTGTCTTTCTGTCTTTCTGTCTTTGTGTCTGTTTGTCTTTCTGTCTTTCTGTCTGTTTGTCTTTCTGTCTGTCTGTTTGTCTTTCTGTCTTTCTGTCTGTTTGTCTTTCTGTCTGTCTGTTTGTCTTTCTGTCTGTCTGTTTGTCTTTCTGTCTTTCTGTCTGTTTGTCTTTCTGTCTGTCTGTTTGTCTTTCTGTCTGTCTGTTTGTCTTTCTGTCTGTCTGTTTGTCTTTCTGTCTGTCTGTTTGTCTTTCTGTTTTTCTGTTTGTCTGTTTGTCTTTCTGTTTGTTTGTCTTTCTGTCTTTCTGTTTGTCTTTCTGTCTTTCTGTTTGTTTGTCTTTCTGTCTTTCTGTTTGTTTGTCTTTCTGTCTTTCTGTTTTTCTGTTTGTCTGTTTGTCTTTCTGTTTGTTTGTCTTTCTGTCTTTCTGTTTGTCTTTCTGTCTTTCTGTTTGTTTGTCTTTCTGTTTGTCTGTTTGTCTGTTTGTCTTTCTGTTTGTTTGTCTTTCTGTTTGTTTGTCTTTCTGTCTTTCTGTCTTTCTGTTTGTTTGTCTTTCTGTTTGTTTGTCTTTCTGTTTGTTTGTCTTTCTGTCTTTCTGTCTTTCTGTCTGTCTTTCTGTCTTTCTGTTTGTTTGTCTTTCTGTCTGTCTGTCTGTTTGTCTTTCTGTCTTTCTGTCTTTCTGTCTGTTTGTCTTACTGTCTTTCTGTTTGTTTGTCTTTCTGTCTTTCTGTTTGTTTGTCTTTCTGTCTTTCTGTCTTTCTGTTTGTTTGCCTTTCTGTCTGTTTGTCTTTCTTTCTTTCTGTTTGTTTGTCTTTCTGTCTTTCTGTCTTTCTGTCTTTCTGTTTGTTTGTCTTTCTGTCTTTCTGTCTTTCTGTCTGTTTGTCTTTCTGTCTTTCTGTCTTTCTGTTTGTTTGTCTTTCTGTCTTTCTGTTTGTTTGTCTTTCTGTCTGTTTGTCTTTCTGTCTTTCTGTTTGTTTGTCTTTCTGTCTGTTTGTCTTTCTGTCTTTCTGTTTGTCTTTCTGTCTGTCTGTTTGTCTTTCTGTTTGTCTGTTTGTCTTTCTGTTTTTCTGTTTGTCTTTCTGTCTTTCTGTCTTTCTGTTTGTCTTTCTGTCTTTCTGTCTTTCTGTTTGTCTTTCTGTCTTTCTGTTTTTCTGTTTGTCTGTTTGTCTTTCTGTCTTTCTGTTTGTCTTTTTGTCTTTCTGTCTTTCTGTTTGTCTTTCTGTCTTTCTGTTTGTTTGTCTTTCTGTCTTTCTGTTTGTCTTTTTGTCTTTCTGTCTTTCTGTTTGTCTTTCTGTCTTTCTGTTTGTTTGTCTTTCTGTCTTTCTGTCTTTCTGTCTGTTTTTCTTTCTGTCTTTCTGTTTGTTTGTCTTTCTGTCTTTCTGTTTGTCTTTCTGTCTTTCTGTTTGTTTGTCTTTCTGTCTTTCTGTCTTTCTGTTTGTTTGTCTTTCTGTTTGTTTGTCTTTCTGTCTTTCTGTCTTTCTGTTTGTCTTTCTGTCTTTCTGTTTGTCTTTCTGTCTTTCTGTTTGTTTGTCTTTCGGTCTTTCTGTTTGTTTGTCTTTCTGTCTTTCTGTCTTTCTGTTTGTCTTTCTGTCTTTCTGTTTGTCTGTCTTTCTGTTTGATTGTCTTTCTGTTTGTTTGTCTTTCTGTCTTTCTGTTTGTTTGTCTTTCTGTCTTTCTGTTTGTTTGTCTTTCTGTCTTTCTGTTTGTTTGTCTTTCTGTCTTTCTGTCTTTCTGTTTGTCTTTCTGTCTTTCTGTTTGTTTGTCTTTCTGTCTTTCTGTCTTTCTGTTTGTCTTTCTGTCTTTCTGTCTGTTTGTCTTTCTGTCTTTCTGTCTGCTTGTCTTTCTGTCTTTCTGTTTGTTTGTCTTTCTGTCTTTCTGTTTGTTTGTCTTTCTGTCTTTCTGTTTGTTTGTCTTTCTGTCTTTCTGTCTTTCTGTTTGTTTGTCTTTCTGTCTTTCTGTTTGTTTGTCTTTCTGTCTTTCTGTTTGTTTGTCTTTCTGTCTTTCTGTTTGTTTGTCTTTCTGTCTTTCTGTTTGTTTGTCTTTCTGTCTTTCTGTTTGTTTGTCTTTCTGTCTTTCTGTTTGTTTGTCTTTCTGTCTTTCTGTCTTTCTGTTTGTTTGTCTTTCTGTCTTTCTGTTTGTTTGTCTTTCTGTCTTTCTGTCTTTCTGTTTGTTCATCTTTCTGTCTTTCTGTTTGTTTGTCTTTCTGTCTTTCTGTTTGTTTGTCTTTCTGTCTGTCTTTCTGTTTGTTTGTCTTTCTGTCTGTCTTTCTGTTTGTTTGTATTTCTGTCTGTCTTTCTGTCTGTCTGTCTGTCTGTCTGTCTGTCTGTCTGTCTGTCTGTCTGTTTGTCTTTCTGTCTTTCTGTCTTTCTGTCTGTTTGTCTTTCTGACTTTCTGTTTGTTTGTCTTTCTGTCTTTCTGTTTGTTTGTCTTTCTGTCTTTCTGTTTGTCTTTCTGTCTTTCTGTTTGTCTTTCTGTCTTTCTGTTTGTCTTTCTGTCTTTCTGTCTGTTTGTCTTTCTGTCTTTCTGTCTGTTTGTCTTTCTGTTTGTCTGTTTGTCTTTCTGTTTGTCTTTCTGTCTTTCTGTCTTTCTGTCTGTGTTTCTGTCTTTCTGTTTGTTTGTCTTTCTGTCTGTCTGTCTGTTTGTCTTTCTGTCTTTCTGTCTTTCTGTCTGTTTGTCTTACTGTCTTTCTGTTTGTTTGTCTTTCTGTCTTTCTGTTTGTTTGTCTTTCTGTCTTTCTGTTTGTTTGCCTTTCTGTCTGTTTGTCTTTCTGTCTTTCTGTTTGTTTGTCTTTCTGTCTTTCTGTCTTTCTGTTTGTTTGTCTTTCTGTCTTTCTGTCTTTCTGTCTGTTTGTCTTTCTGTCTTTCTGTCTTTCTGTTTGTTTGTCTTTCTGTCTTTCTGTCTTTCTGTTTGTTTGTCTTTCTGTCTGTTTGTCTTTCTGTCTTTCTGTCTTTCTGTTTGTCTTTCTGTCTTTCTGTCTGTCTGTTTGTCTTTCTGTTTGTCTGTTTGTCTTTCTGTTTTTCTGTTTGTCTTTCTGTCTGTCTGTTTGTCTTTCTGTCTTTCTGTCTTTCTGTTTGTCTTTCTGTCTTTCTGTTTGTCTTTCTGTCTTTCTGTTTTTCTGTTTGTCTGTTTGTCTTTCTGTCTTTCTGTTTGTCTTTTTGTCTTTCTGTCTTTCTGTTTGTCTTTCTGTCTTTCTGTTTGTTTGTCTTTCTGTCTTTCTGTTTGTCTTTTTGTCTTTCTGTCTTTCTGTTTGTCTTTCTGTCTTTCTGTTTGTTTGTCTTTCTGTCTTTCTGTCTTTCTGTCTTTCTGTCTGTTTGTCTTTCTGTCTTTCTGTTTGTTTGTCTTTCTGTCTTTATGTTTGTCTTTCTGTCTTTCTGTTTGTTTGTCTTTCTGTCTTTCTGTTTGTTTGTCTTTCTGTCTTTCTGTCTTTCTGTTTGTCTTTCTGTCTTTCTGTTTGTTTGTCTTTCGGTCTTTCTGTCTTTCTGTTTGTTTGTCTTTCTGTCTTTCTGTCTTTCTGTTTGTCTTTCTGTCTTTCTGTTTGTCTGTCTTTCTGTTTGATTGTCTTTCTGTTTGTTTGTCTTTCTGTCTTTCTGTTTGTTTGTCTTTCTGTCTTTCTGTTTGTTTGTCTTTCTGTCTTTCTGTTTGTTTGTCTTTCTGTCTTTCTGTTTGTCTTTCTGTCTTTCTGTTTGCTTGTCTTTCTGTCTTTCTGTCTTTCTGTTTGTCTTTCTGTCTTTCTGTCTGTTTGTCTTTCTGTCTTTCTGTCTGTTTGTCTTTCTGTCTTTCTGTTTGTTTGTCTTTCTGTCTTTCTGTTTGTTTGTCTTTCTGTCTTTCTGTTTGTTTGTCTTTCTGTCTTTCTGTTTGTTTGTCTTTCTGTCTTTCTGTTTGTTTGTCTTTCTGTCTTTCTGTTTGTTTGTCTTTCTGTCTTTCTGTTTGTTTGACTTTCTGTCTTTCTGTTTGTTTGTCTTTCTGTCTTTCTGTCTTTCTGTTTGTTTGTCTTTCTGTCTTTCTGTTTGTTTGTCTTTCTGTCTTTCTGTTTGTTTGTCTTTCTGTCTTTCTGTCTTTCTGTTTGTTTGTCTTTCTGTCTTTCTGTTTGTTTGTCTTTCTGTCTTTCTGTCTTTCTGTTTGTTTGTCTTTCTGTCTTTCTGTTTGTTTGTCTTTCTGTCTTTCTGTTTGTTTGTCTTTCTGTCTGTCTTTCTGTTTGTTTGTCTTTCTGTCTGTCTTTCTGTTTGTTTGTCTTTCTGTCTGTCTTTCTGTCTGTCTGTCTGTCTGTCTGTCTGTCTGTCTGTTTGTCTTTCTGTCTTTCTGTCTGTTTGTCTTTCTGAATTTCTGTTTGTTTGTCTTTCTGTCTTTCTGTTTGTTTGTCTTTCTGTCTTTCTGTTTGTCTTTCTGTCTTTCTGTTTGTCTTTCTGTCTTTCTGTCTGTTTGTCTTTCTGTCTTTCTGTCTGTTTGTCTTTCTGTTTGTCTGTTTGTCTTTCTGTCTTTCTGTCTGTTTGTCTTTCTGTCTTTCTGTCTTTCTGTTTGTCTTTCTGTCTTTCTGTCTTTGTGTCTGTTTGTCTTTCTGTCTTTCTGTCTTTCTGTCTGTTTGTCTTTCTGTCTGTCTGTTTGTCTTTCTGTCTTTCTGTCTGTTTGTCTTTCTGTCTGTCTGTTTGTCTTTCTGTCTTTCTGTCTGTTTGTCTTTCTGTCTGTCTGTTTGTCTTTCTGTCTGTCTGTTTGTCTTTCTGTCTGTCTGTTTGTCTTTCTGTCTGTCTGTTTGTCTTTCTGTTTTTCTGTTTGTCTGTTTGTCTTTCTGTTTGTTTGTCTTTCTGTCTTTCTGTTTGTTTGTCTTTCTGTCTTTCTGTTTGTCTTTCTGTCTTTCTGTTTTTTTGTCTTTCTGTCTTTCTGTTTGTTTGTCTTTCTGTCTTTCTGTTTTTCTGTTTGTCTGTTTGTCTTTCTGTTTGTTTGTCTTTCTGTCTTTCTGTTTGTCTTTCTGTCTTTCTGTTTGTTTGTCTTTCTGTTTGTCTGTTTGTCTTTCTGTTTGTTTGTCTTTCCGTTTGTTTGTCTTTCTGTTTGTTTGTCTTTCTGTCTTTCTGTCTTTCTGTTTGTTTGTCTTTCTGTTTGTTTGTCTTTCTGTTTTTTGTCTTTCTGTTTGTTTGTCTTTCTGTTTGTTTGTCTTTCTGTTTGTTTGTCTTTCTGTCTTTCTGTCTTTCTGTTTGTCTTTCTGTTTGTTTGTTTTTCTGTCATTCTGTCTTTCTGTTTGTTTGTCTTTCTGTCTTTCTGTTTGTTTGTCTTTCTGTCATTCTGTCTTTCTGTTTGTCTTTCTGTCTTTCTGTCTTTCTGTCTGTTTGTCCCTCTGTTTGTTTGTCTTTCTGTCTTTCTGTCTTTCTGTTTGTTTGTCTTTCTGTCTTTCTGTCTTTCTGTCTGTTTGTCTTTCTGTCTTTCTGTTTGTTTGTCTTTCTGTCTGTTTGTCTTTCTGTCTTTCTGTTTGTTTGTCTTTCCGTCTGTTTGTCTTTCTGTTTGTTTGTCTTTCTGTCTTTCTGTCTTTCTGTTTGTTTGTCTTTCTGTCTTTCTGTCTTTCTGTTTGTTTGTCTTTCTGTCTTTCTGTCTTTCTGTCTGTTTGTCTTTCTGTCTTTCTGTTTGTTCGTCTTTCTGTCTGTTTGTCTTTCTGTCTTTCTGTTTGTCTTTCTGTCTTTCTGTCTGTCTGTTTGTCTTTCTGTTTGTCTGTTTGTCTTTCTGTTTTTCTGTTTGTCTTTCTGTCTGTCTGTTTGTCTTTCTGTCTTTCTGTCTTTCTGTTTGTCTTTCTGTCTTTCTGTTTTTCTGTTTGTCTGTTTGTCTTTCTGTCTTTCTGTTTGTCTTTTTGTCTTTCTGTCTTTCTGTTTGTCTTTCTGTCTTTCTGTTTGTTTGTCTTTCTGTCTTTCTGTTTGTCTTTTTGTCTTTCTGTCTTTCTGTTTGTCTTTCTGTCTTTCTGTTTGTTTGTCTTTCTGTCTTTCTGTCTTTCTGTCTTTCTGTCTGTTTGTCTTTCTGTCTTTCTGTTTGTTTGTCTTTCTGTCTTTATGTTTGTCTTTCTGTCTTTCTGTTTGTTTGTCTTTCTGTCTTTCTGTCTTTCTGTTTGTTTGTCTTTCTGTCTTTCTGTCTTTCTGTTTGTCTTTCTGTCTTTCTGTCTTTCTGTTTGTTTGTCTTTCGGTCTTTCTGTCTTTCTGTTTGTTTGTCTTTCTGTCTTTCTGTCTTTCTGTTTGTCTTTCTGTCTTTCTGTTTGTCTGTCTTTCTGTTTGATTGTCTTTCTGTTTGTTTGTCTTTCTGTCTTTCTGTTTGTTTGTCTTTCTGTCTTTCTGTTTGTTTGTCTTTCTGTCTTTCTGTTTGTTTGTCTTTCTGTCTTTCTGTTTGTTTGTCTTTCTGTCTTTCTGTCTTTCTGTTTGTCTTTCTGTCTTTCTGTTTGCTTGTCTTTCTGTCTTTCTGTCTTTCTGTTTGTCTTTCTGTCTTTCTGTCTGTTTGTCTTTCTGTCTTTCTGTCTGTTTGTCTTTCTGTCTTTCTGTTTGTTTGTCTTTCTGTCTTTCTGTTAGTTTGTCTTTCTGTCTTTCTGTTTGTTTGTCTTTCTGTCTTTCTGTTTGTTTGTCTTTCTGTCTTTCTGTTTGTTTGTCTTTCTGTCTTTCTGTTTGTTTGTCTTTCTGTCTTTCTGTTTGTTTGTCTTTCTGTCTTTCTGTTTGTTTGTCTTTCTGTCTTTCTGTCTTTCTGTTTGTTTGTCTTTCTGTCTTTCTGTTTGTTTGTCTTTCTGTCGTTCTGTTTGTTTGTCTTTCTGTCTTTCTGTTTGTTTGTCTTTCTGTCTTTCTGTTTGTTTGTCTTTCTGTCTTTCTGTCTTTCTGTTTGTTTGTCTTTCTGTCTTTCTGTTTGTTTGTCTTTCTGTCTGTCTTTCTGTTTGTTTGTCTTTCTGTCTGTCTTTCTGTTTGTTTGTCTTTCTGTCTGTCTTTCTGTCTGTCTGTCTGTCTGTCTGTCTGTCTGTCTGTCTGTTTGTCTTTCTGTCTTTCTGTCTGTTTGTCTTTCTGAATTTCTGTTTGTTTGTCTTTCTGTCTTTCTGTTTGTTTGTCTTTCTGTCTTTCTGTTTGTCTTTCTGTCTTTCTGTTTGTCTTTCTGTCTTTCTGTCTGTTTGTCTTTCTGTCTTTCTGTCTGTTTGTCTTTCTGTTTGTCTGTTTGTCTTTCTGTTTGTCTGTTTGTCTTTCTGTCTTTCTGTCTGTTTGTCTTTCTGTCTTTCTGTCTTTCTGTTTGTCTTTCTGTCTTTCTGTCTTTGTGTCTGTTTGTCTTTCTGTCTTTCTGTCTTTCTGTCTGTTTGTCTTTCTGTCTGTCTGTTTGTCTTTCTGTCTTTCTGTCTGTTTGTCTTTCTGTCTGTCTGTTTGTCTTTCTGTCTGTCTGTTTGTCTTTCTGTCTTTCTGTCTGTTTGTCTTTCTGTCTGTCTGTTTGTCTTTCTGTCTGTCTGTTTGTCTTTCTGTCTGTCTGTTTGTCTTTCTGTCTGTCTGTTTGTCTTTCTGTCATTCTGTCTTTCTGTTTGTCTTTCTGTCTTTCTGTCTTTCTGTCTGTTTGTCCCTCTGTTTGTTTGTCTTTCTGTCTTTCTGTTTGTTTGTCTTTCTGTCTTTCTGTCTTTCTGTCTGTTTGTCTTTCTGTCTTTCTGTTTGTTTGTCTTTCCGTCTGTTTGTCTTTCTGTTTGTTTGTCTTTCTGTCTTTCTGTCTTTCTGTTTGTTTGTCTTTCTGTCTTTCTGTCTTTCTGTTTGTTTGTCTTTCTGTCTTTCTGTCTGTCTGTCTGTCTGTCTGTCTGTCTGTCTGTTTGTCTTTCTGTCTGTTTGTCTTTCTGTCTTTCTGTTTGTTTGTCTTTCTGTCTTTCTGTTTGTTTGTCTTTCTGTCTTTCTGTTTGTCTTTCTGTCTTTCTGTTTGTCTTTCTGTCTTTCTGTTTGTCTTTCTGTCTTTCTGTCTGTTTGTCTTTCTGTCTTTCTGTCTGTTTGTCTTTCTGTTTGTCTGTTTGTCTTTCTGTTTGTCTGTTTGTCTTTCTGTCTTTCTGTCTGTTTGTCTTTCTGTCTTTCTGTCTTTCTGTTTGTCTTTCTGTCTTTCTGTCTTTGTGTCTGTTTGTCTTTCTGTCTTTCTGTCTGTTTGTCTTTCTGTCTGTCTGTTTGTCTTTCTGTCTTTCTGTCTGTTTGTCTTTCTGTCTGTCTGTTTGTCTTTCTGTCTGTCTGTTTGTCTTTCTGTCTTTCTGTCTGTTTGTCTTTCTGTCTGTCTGTTTGTCTTTCTGTCTGTCTGTTTGTCTTTCTGTCTGTCTGTTTGTCTTTCTGTCTGTCTGTTTGTCTTTCTGTTTTTCTGTTTGTCTGTTTGTCTTTCTGTTTTTTTGTCTTTCTGTCTTTCTGTTTGTCTTTCTGTTTGTTTGTCTTTCTGTCATTCTGTCTTTCTGTTTGTTTGTCTTTCTGTCTTTCTGTTTGTTTGTCTTTCTGTCATTCTGTCTTTCTGTTTGTCTTTCTGTCTTTCTGTCTTTCTGTCTGTTTGTCCCTCTGTTTGTTTGTCTTTCTGTCTTTCTGTTTGTTTGTCTTTCTGTCTTTCTGTCTTTCTGTCTGTTTGTCTTTCTGTCTTTCTGTTTGTTTGTCTTTCTGTCTGTTTGTCTTTCTGTCTTTCTGTTTGTTTGTCTTTCCGTCTGTTTGTCTTTCTGTTTGTTTGTCTTTCTGTCTTTCTGTCTTTCTGTTTGTTTGTCTTTCTGTCTTTCTGTCTTTCTGTTTGTTTGTCTTTCTGTCTTTCTGTCTGTCTGTCTGTCTGTCTGTCTGTCTGTCTGTTTGTCTTTCTGTCTGTTTGTCTTTCTGTCTTTCTGTTTGTTTGTCTTTCTGTCTTTCTGTTTGTTTGTCTTTCTGTCTTTCTGTTTGTCTTTCTGTCTTTCTGTTTGTCTTTCTGTCTTTCTGTTTGTCTTTCTGTCTTTCTGTCTGTTTGTCTTTCTGTCTTTCTGTCTGTTTGTCTTTCTGTTTGTCTGTTTGTCTTTCTGTTTGTCTGTTTGTCTTTCTGTCTTTCTGTCTGTTTGTCTTTCTGTCTTTCTGTCTTTCTGTTTGTCTTTCTGTCTTTCTGTCTTTGTGTCTGTTTGTCTTTCTGTCTTTCTGTCTGTTTGTCTTTCTGTCTGTCTGTTTGTCTTTCTGTCTTTCTGTCTGTTTGTCTTTCTGTCTGTCTGTTTGTCTTTCTGTCTGTCTGTTTGTCTTTCTGTCTTTCTGTCTGTTTGTCTTTCTGTCTGTCTGTTTGTCTTTCTGTCTGTCTGTTTGTCTTTCTGTCTGTCTGTTTGTCTTTCTGTCTGTCTGTTTGTCTTTCTGTTTTTCTGTTTGTCTGTTTGTCTTTCTGTTTGTTTGTCTTTCTGTCTTTCTGTTTGTCTTTCTGTCTTTCTGTTTGTTTGTCTTTCTGTCTTTCTGTTTTTCTGTTTGTCTGTTTGTCTTTCTGTTTGTTTGTCTTTCTGTCTTTCTGTTTGTCTTTCTGTCTTTCTGTTTGTTTGTCTTTCTGTTTGTCTGTTTGTCTGTTTGTCTTTCTGTTTGTTTGTCTTTCTGTTTGTTTGTCTTTCTGTCTTTCTGTATTTCTGTTTGTTTGTCTTTCTGTTTGTTTGTCTTTCTGTTTGTTTGTCTTTCTGTTAGTTTGTCTTTCTGTCTTTCTGTCTTTCTGTTTGTTTGTCTTTCTGTCTTTCTGTCTGTTTGTCTTTCTGACTTTCTGTTTGTTTGTCTTTCTGTCTTTCTGTTTGTTTGTCTTTCTGTTTGTCTTTCTGTCTTTCTGTTTGTCTTTCTGTCTTTCTGTTTGTCTTTCTGTCTTTCTGTCTGTTTGTCTTTCTGTCTGTTTGTCTTTCTGTTTGTCTGTTTGTCTTTCTGTTTGTCTGTTTGTCTTTCTGTCTTTCTGTCTGTTTGTCTTTCTGTCTTTCTGTCTTTCTGTTTGTCTTTCTGTCTTTCTGTCTTTGTGTCTGTTTGTCTTTCTGTCTTTCTGTCTTTCTGTCTGTTTGTCTTTCTGTCTGTCTGTTTGTCTTTCTGTCTTTCTGTCTGTTTGTCTTTCTGTCTGTCTGTTTGTCTTTCTGTCTGTCTGTTTGTCTTTCTGTCTTTCTGTCTGTTTGTCTTTCTGTCTGTCTGTTTGTCTTTCTGTCTGTCTGTTTGTCTTTCTGTTTTTCTGTTTGTCTGTTTGTCTTTCTGTTTGTTTGTCTTTCTGTCTTTCTGTTTGTTTGTCTTTCTGTCTTTCTGTTTGTCTTTCTGTCTTTCTGTTTTTTTGTCTTTCTGTCTTTCTGTTTGTTTGTCTTTCTGTCTTTCTGTTTTTCTGTTTGTCTGTTTGTCTTTCTGTTTGTTTGTCTTTCTGTTTGTCTGTTTGTCTTTCTGTTTGTTTGTCTTTCCATTTGTTTGTCTTTCTGTTTGTTTGTCTTTCTGTCTTTCTGTCTTTCTGTTTGTTTGTCTTTCTGTTTGTTTGTCTTTCTGTTTGTTTGTCTTTCTGTTTTTTTGTCTTTCTGTCTTTCTGTCTTTCTGTTTGTCTTTCTGTTTGTTTGTCTTTCTGTCATTCTGTCTTTCTGTTTGTTTGTCTTTCTGTCTTTCTGTTTGTTTGTCTTTCTGTCATTCTGTCTTTCTGTTTGTCTTTCTGTCTTTCTGTCTGTTTGTCCCTCTGTTTGTTTGTCTTTCTGTCTTTCTGTTTGTTTGTCTTTCTGTCTTTCTGTCTTTCTGTCTGTTTGTCTTTCTGTCTTTCTGTTTGTTTGTCTTTCTGTCTGTTTGTCTTTCTGTCTTTCTGTTTGTTTGTCTTTCCGTCTGTTTGTCTTTCTGTTTGTTTGTCTTTCTGTCTTTCTGTCTTTCTGTTTGTTTGTCTTTCTGTCTTTCTGTCTTTCTGTTTGTTTGTCTTTCTGTCTTTCTGTCTGTCTGTCTGTCTGTCTGTCTGTCTGTCTGTTTGTCTTTCTGTCTGTTTGTCTTTCTGTCTTTCTGTTTGTTTGTCTTTCTGTCTTTCTGTTTGTTTGTCTTTCTGTCTTTCTGTTTGTCTTTCTGTCTTTCTGTTTGTCTTTCTGTCTTTCTGTTTGTCTTTCTGTCTTTCTGTCTGTTTGTCTTTCTGTCTTTCTGTCTGTTTGTCTTTCTGTTTGTCTGTTTGTCTTTCTGTTTGTCTGTTTGTCTTTCTGTCTTTCTGTCTGTTTGTCTTTCTGTCTTTCTGTCTTTCTGTTTGTCTTTCTGTCTTTCTGTCTTTGTGTCTGTTTGTCTTTCTGTCTTTCTGTCTGTTTGTCTTTCTGTCTGTCTGTTTGTCTTTCTGTCTTTCTGTCTGTTTGTCTTTCTGTCTGTCTGTTTGTCTTTCTGTCTGTCTGTTTGTCTTTCTGTCTTTCTGTCTGTTTGTCTTTCTGTCTGTCTGTTTGTCTTTCTGTCTGTCTGTTTGTCTTTCTGTCTGTCTGTTTGTCTTTCTGTCTGTCTGTTTGTCTTTCTGTTTTTCTGTTTGTCTGTTTGTCTTTCTGTTTGTTTGTCTTTCTGTCTTTCTGTTTGTCTTTCTGTCTTTCTGTTTGTTTGTCTTTCTGTCTTTCTGTTTGTTTGTCTTTCTGTCTTTCTGTTTTTCTGTTTGTCTGTTTGTCTTTCTGTTTGTTTGTCTTTCTGTCTTTCTGTTTGTCTTTCTGTCTTTCTGTTTGTTTGTCTTTCTGTTTGTCTGTTTGTCTGTTTGTCTTTCTGTTTGTTTGTCTTTCTGTTTGTTTGTCTTTCTGTCTTTCTGTATTTCTGTTTGTTTGTCTTTCTGTTTGTTTGTCTTTCTGTTTGTTTGTCTTTCTGTTAGTTTGTCTTTCTGTCTTTCTGTCTGTCTTTCTGTCTTTCTGTTTGTTTGTCTTTCTGTCTGTCTGTCTGTTTGTCTTTCTGTCTTTCTGTCTTTCTGTCTGTTTGTCTTACTGTCTTTCTGTTTGTTTGTCTTTCTGTCTTTCTGTTTGTTTGTCTTTCTGTCTTTCTGTCTTTCTGTTTGTTTGCCTTTCTGTCTGTTTGTCTTTCTGTCTTTCTGTTTGTTTGTCTTTCTGTCTTTCTGTCTTTCTGTCTTTCTGTTTGTTTGTCTTTCTGTCTTTCTGTCTTTCTGTCTGTTTGTCTTTCTGTCTTTCTGTCTTTCTGTTTGTTTGTCTTTCTGTCTTTCTGTTTGTTTGTCTTTCTGTCTGTTTGTCTTTCTGTCTTTCTGTTTGTTTGTCTTTCTGTCTGTTTGTCTTTCTGTCTTTCTGTTTGTCTTTCTGTCTGTCTGTTTGTCTTTCTGTTTGTCTGTTTGTCTTTCTGTTTTTCTGTTTGTCTTTCTGTCTTTCTGTTTGTCTTTCTGTCTTTCTGTCTTTCTGTTTGTCTTTCTGTCTTTCTGTTTTTCTGTTTGTCTGTTTGTCTTTCTGTCTTTCTGTTTGTCTTTTTGTCTTTCTGTCTTTCTGTTTGTCTTTCTGTCTTTCTGTTTGTTTGTCTTTCTGTCTTTCTGTTTGTCTTTTTGTCTTTCTGTCTGTCTGTTTGTCTTTCTGTCTTTCTGTTTGTTTGTCTTTCTGTCTTTCTGTCTTTCTGTCTGTTTGTCTTTCTGTCTTTCTGTTTGTTTGTCTTTCTGTCTTTCTGTTTGTCTTTCTGTCTTTCTGTTTGTTTGTCTTTCTGTCTTTCTGTTTGTTTGTCTTTCTGTCTTTCTGTCTTTCTGTTTGTCTTTCTGTCTTTCTGTTTGTCTTTCTGTCTTTCTGTTTGTTTGTCTTTCGGTCTTTCTGTTTGTTTGTCTTTCTGTCTTTCTGTCTTTCTGTTTGTCTTTCTGTCTTTCTGTTTGTCTGTCTTTCTGTTTGATTGTCTTTCTGTTTGTTTGTCTTTCTGTCTTTCTGTTTGTTTGTCTTTCTGTCTTTCTGTTTGTTTGTCTTTCTGTCTTTCTGTTTGTTTGTCTTTCTGTCTTTCTGTCTTTCTGTTTGTCTTTCTGTCTTTCTGTTTGTTTGTCTTTCTGTCTTTCTGTCTTTCTGTTTGTCTTTCTGTCTTTCTGTCTTTCTGTTTGTTTGTCTTTCTGTCTTTCTGTTTGTTTGTCTTTCTGTCTTTCTGTTTGTTTGTCTTTCTGTCTTTCTGTTTGTTTGTCTTTCTGTCTTTCTGTTTGTTTGTCTTTCTGTCTTTCTGTTTGTTTGTCTTTCTGTCTTTCTGTTTGTTTGTCTTTCTGTCTTTCTGTCTTTCTGTTTGTTTGTCTTTCTGTCTTTCTGTTTGTTTGTCTTTCTGTCTTTCTGTCTTTCTGTTTGTTCATTTTTCTGTCTTTCTGTTTGTTTGTCTTTCTGTCTTTCTGTTTGTTTGTCTTTCTGTCTGTCTTTCTGTTTGTTTGTCTTTCTGTCTGTCTTTCTGTTTGTTTGTATTTCTGTCTGTCTTTCTGTCTGTCTGTCTGTCTGTTTGTCTTTCTGTCTTTCTGTATTTCTGTCTGTTTGTCTTTCTGACTTTCTGTTTGTTTGTCTTTCTGTCTTTCTGTTTGTTTGTCTTTCTGTCTTTCTGTTTGTCTTTCTGTCTTTCTGTTTGTCTTTCTGTCTTTCTGTTTGTCTTTCTGTCTTTCTGTCTGTTTGTCTTTCTGTCTTTCTGTCTGTTTGTCTTTCTGTTTGTCTGTTTGTCTTTCTGTTTGTCTTTCTGTCTTTCTGTCTTTCTGTCTGTCTTTCTGTCTTTCTGTTTGTTTGTCTTTCTGTCTGTCTGTCTGTTTGTCTTTCTGTCTTTCTGTCTTTCTGTCTGTTTGTCTTACTGTCTTTCTGTTTGTTTGTCTTTCTGTCTTTCTGTTTGTTTGTCTTTCTGTCTTTCTGTCTTTCTGTTTGTTTGCCTTTCTGTCTGTTTGTCTTTCTGTCTTTCTGTTTGTTTGTCTTTCTGTCTTTCTGTCTTTCTGTTTGTTTGTCTTTCTTTCTTTCTGTCTTTCTGTCTGTTTGTCTTTCTGTCTTTCTGTCTTTCTGTTTGTTTGTCTTTCTGTCTTTCTGTCTTTCTGTTTGTTTGTCTTTCTGTCTGTTTGTCTTACTGTCTTTCTGTTTGTTCGTCTTTCTGTCTGTTTGTCTTTCTGTCTTTCTGCCTTTCTGTTTGTCTTTCTGTCTTTCTGTCTGTCTGTTTGTCTTTCTGTTTGTCTGTTTGTCTTTCTGTTTTTCTGTTTGTCTTTCTGTCTGTCTGTTTGTCTTTCTGTCTTTCTGTCTTTCTGTTTGTCTTTCTGTCTTTCTGTTTGTCTTTCTGTCTTTCTGTTTTTCTGTTTGTCTGTTTGTCTTTCTGTCTTTCTGTTTGTCTTTTTGTCTTTCTGTCTTTCTGTTTGTCTTTCTGTCTTTCTGTTTGTTTGTCTTTCTGTCTTTCTGTTTGTCTTTTTGTCTTTCTGTCTTTCTGTTTGTCTTTCTGTCTTTCTGTTTGTTTGTCTTTCTGTCTTTCTGTCTTTCTGTCTTTCTGTCTGTTTGTCTTTCTGTCGTTCTGTTTGTTTGTCTTTCTGTCTTTATGTTTGTCTTTCTGTCTTTCTGTTTGTTTGTCTTTCTGTCTTTCTGTCTTTCTGTTTGTTTGTCTTTCTGTCTTTCTGTCTTTCTGTTTGTCTTTCTGTCTTTCTGTTTGTTTGTCTTTCGGTCTTTCTGTCTTTCTGTTTGTTTGTCTTTCTGTCTTTCTGTCTTTCTGTTTGTCTTTCTGTCTTTCTGTTTGTCTGTCTTTCTGTTTGATTGTCTTTCTGTTTGTTTGTCTTTCTGTCTTTCTGTTTGTTTGTCTTTCTGTCTTTCTGTTTGTTTGTCTTTCTGTCTTTCTGTCTTTCTGTTTGTCTTTCTGTCTTTCTGTTTGCTTGTCTTTCTGTCTTCCTGTCTTTCTGTTTGTCTTTCTGTCTTTCTGTCTGTTTGTCTTTCTGTCTTTCTGTCTGTTTGTCTTTCTGTCTTTCTGTTTGTTTGTCTTTCTGTCTTTCTGTTTGTTTGTCTTTCTGTCTTTCTGTTTGTTTGTCTTTCTGTCTTTCTGTTTGTTTGTCTTTCTGTCTTTCTGTTTGTTTGTCTTTCTGTCTTTCTGTTTGTTTGTCTTTCTGTCTTTCTGTTTGTTTGTCTTTCTGTCTTTCTGTCTTTCTGTTTGTTTGTCTTTCTGTCTTTCTGTTTGTTTGTCTTTCTGTCTTTCTGTTTGTTTGTCTTTCTGTCTTTCTGTTTGTTTGTCTTTCTGTCTTTCTGTTTGTTTGTCTTTCTGTCTTTCTGTTTGTTTGTCTTTCTGTCTTTCTGTTTGTTTGTCTTTCTGTCTTTCTGTCTTTCTGTTTGTTTGTCTTTCTGTCTTTCTGTTTGTTTGTCTTTCTGTCTTTCTGTCTTTCTGTTTGTTCATCTTTCTGTCTTTCTGTTTGTTTGTCTTTCTGTCTTTCTGTTTGTTTGTCTTTCTGTCTGTCTTTCTGTTTGTTTGTCTTTCTGTCTGTCTTTCTGTTTGTTTGTATTTCTGTCTGTCTTTCTGTCTGTCTGTCTGTCTGTCTGTCTGTCTGTTTGTCTTTCTGTCTTTCTGTCTTTCTGTCTGTTTGTCTTTCTGACTTTCTGTTTGTTTGTCTTTCTGTCTTTCTGTTTGTTTGTCTTTCTGTCTTTCTGTTTGTCTTTCTGTCTTTCTGTTTGTCTTTCTGTCTTTCTGTTTGTCTTTCTGTCTTTCTGTCTGTTTGTCTTTCTGTCTTTCTGTCTGTTTGTCTTTCTGTTTGTCTGTTTGTCTTTCTGTTTGTCTTTCTGTCTTTCTGTCTTTCTGTCTGTCTTTCTGTCTTTCTGTTTGTTTGTCTTTCTGTCTGTCTGTCTGTTTGTCTTTCTGTCTTTCTGTCTTTCTGTCTGTTTGTCTTACTGTCTTTCTGTTTGTTTGTCTTTCTGTCTTTCTGTTTGTTTGTCTTTCTGTCTTTCTGTCTTTCTGTTTGTTTGCCTTTCTGTCTGTTTGTCTTTCTGTCTTTCTGTTTGTTTGTCTTTCTGTCTTTCTGTCTTTCTGTTTGTTTGTCTTTCTGTCTTTCTGTCTTTCTGTCTGTTTGTCTTTCTGTCTTTCTGTCTTTCTGTTTGTTTGTCTTTCTGTCTTTCTGTCTTTCTGTTTGTTTGTCTTTCTGTCTAATTGTCTTTCTGTCTTTCTGTTTGTTCGTCTTTCTGTCTGTTTGTCTTTCTGTCTTTCTGTCTTTCTGTTTGTCTTTCTGTCTTTCTGTCTGTCTGTTTGTCTTTCTGTTTGTCTGTTTGTCTTTCTGTTTTTCTGTTTGTCTTTCTGTCTGTCTGTTTGTCTTTCTGTCTTTCTGTTTGTCTTTCTGTCTTTCTGTTTGTCTTTCTGTCTTTCTGTTTTTCTGTTTGTCTGTTTGTCTTTCTGTCTTTCTGTTTGTCTTTTTGTCTTTCTGTCTTTCTGTTTGTCTTTCTGTCTTTCTGTTTGTTTGTCTTTCTGTCTTTCTGTTTGTCTTTTTGTCTTTCTGTCTTTCTGTTTGTCTTTCTGTCTTTCTGTTTGTTTGTCTTTCTGTCTTTCTGTCTTTCTGTCTGTTTGTCTTTCTGTCTTTATGTTTGTTTGTCTTTCTGTCTTTATGTTTGTCTTTCTGTCTTTCTGTTTGTTTGTCTTTCTGTCTTTCTGTTTGTTTGTCTTTCTGTCTTTCTGTCTTTCTGTTTGTTTGTCTTTCTGTCTTTCTGTTTGTTTGTCTTTCTGTCTTTCTGTCTTTCTGTTTGTTCATCTTTCTGTCTTTCTGTTTGTTTGTCTTTCTGTCTTTCTGTTTGTTTGTCTTTCTGTCTGTCTTTCTGTTTGTTTGTCTTTCTGTCTGTCTTTCTGTTTGTTTGTATTTCTGTCTGTCTTTCTGTCTGTCTGTCTGTTTGTCTTTCTGTCTTTCTGTCTTTCTGTCTGTTTGTCTTTCTGACTTTCTGTTTGTTTGTCTTTCTGTCTTTCTGTTTGTTTGTCTTTCTGTCTTTCTGTTTGTCTTTCTGTCTTTCTGTTTGTCTTTCTGTCTTTCTGTTTGTCTTTCTGTCTTTCTGTCTGTTTGTCTTTCTGTCTTTCTGTCTGTTTGTCTTTCTGTTTGTCTGTTTGTCTTTCTGTTTGTCTTTCTGTCTTTCTGTCTTTCTGTCTGTCTTTCTGTCTTTCTTTTTGTTTGTCTTTCTGTCTGTCTGTCTGTTTGTCTTTCTGTCTTTCTGTCTTTCTGTCTGTTTGTCTTACTGTCTTTCTGTTTGTTTGTCTTTCTGTCTTTCTGTTTGTTTGTCTTTCTGTCTTTTTGTCTTTCTGTTTGTTTGCCTTCCTGTCTGTTTGTCTTTCTGTCTTTCTGTTTGTTTGTCTTTCTGTCTTTCTGTCTTTCTGTTTGTTTGTCTTTCTGTCTTTCTGTCTTTCTGTCTGTTTGTCTTTCTGTCTTTCTGTCTTTCTGTTTGTTTGTCTTTCTGTCTTTCTGTCTTTCTGTTTGTTTGTCTTTCTGTCTGTTTGTCTTTCTGTCTTTCTGTTTGTTCGTCTTTCTGTCTGTTTGTCTTTCTGTCTTTCTGTCTTTCTGTTTGTCTTTCTGTCTTTCTGTCTGTCTGTTTGTCTTTCTGTTTGTCTGTTTGTCTTTCTGTTTTTCTGTTTGTCTTTCTGTCTGTCTGTTTGTCTTTCTGTCTTTCTGTTTGTCTTTCTGTCTTTCTGTTTGTCTTTCTGTCTTTCTGTTTTTCTGTTTGTCTGTTTGTCTTTCTGTCTTTCTGTTTGTCTTTTTGTCTTTCTGTCTTTCTGTTTGTCTTTCTGTCTTTCTGTTTGTTTGTCTTTCTGTCTTTCTGTTTGTCTTTTTGTCTTTCTGTCTTTCTGTTTGTCTTTCTGTCTTTCTGTTTGTTTGTCTTTCTGTCTTTCTGTCTTTCTGTCTGTTTGTCTTTCTGTCTTTATGTTTGTTTGTCTTTCTGTCTTTATGTTTGTCTTTCTGTCTTTCTGTTTGTTTGTCTTTCTGTCTTTCTGTCTTTCTGTTTGTTTGTCTTTCTGTCTTTCTGTCTTTCTGTTTGTCTTTCTGTCTTTCTGTTTGTTTGTCTTTCGGTCTTTCTGTCTTTCTGTTTGTTTGTCTTTCTGTCTTTCTGTCTTTCTGTTTGTCTTTCTGTCTTTCTGTTTGTCTGTCTTTCTGTTTGATTGTCTTTCTGTTTGTTTGTCTTTCTGTCTTTCTGTTTGTTTGTCTTTCTGTCTTTCTGTTTGTTTGTCTTTCTGTCTTTCTGTCTTTCTGTTTGTCTTTCTGTCTTTCTGTTTGCTTGTCTTTCTGTCTTCCTGTCTTTCTGTTTGTCTTTCTGTCTTTCTGTCTGTTTGTCTTTCTGTCTTTCTGTCTGTTTGTCTTTCTGTCTTTCTGTTTGTTTGTCTTTCTGTCTTTCTGTTTGTTTGTCTTTCTGTCTTTCTGTTTGTTTGTCTTTCTGTCTTTCTGTTTGTTTGTCTTTCTGTCTTTCTGTTTGTTTGTCTTTCTGTCTTTCTGTTTGTTTGTCTTTCTGTCTTTCTGTTTGTTTGTCTTTCTGTCTTTCTGTCTTTCTGTTTGTTTGTCTTTCTGTCTTTCTGTTTGTTTGTCTTTCTGTCTTTCTGTTTGTTTGTCTTTCTGTCTTTCTGTCTTTCTGTTTGTTTGTCTTTCTGTCTTTCAGTTTGTTTGTCTTTCTGTCTTTCTGTCTTTCTGTTTGTTTGTCTTTCTGTCTTTCTGTTTGTTTGTCTTTCTGTCTTTCTGTTTGTTTGTCTTTCTGTCTGTCTTTCTGTTTGTTTGTCTTTCTGTCTGTCTTTCTGTTTGTTTGTCTTTCTGTCTGTCTTTCTGTCTGTCTGTCTGTCTGTCTGTCTGTCTGTCTGTCTGTCTGTCTGTCTGTTTGTCTTTCTGTCTGTTTGTCTTTCTGAATTTCTGTTTGTTTGTCTTTCTGTCTTTCTGTTTGTTTGTCTTTCTGTCTTTCTGTTTGTCTTTCTGTCTTTCTGTTTGTCTTTCTGTCTTTCTGTCTGTTTGTCTTTCTGTCTTTCTGTCTGTTTGTCTTTCTGTTTGTCTGTTTGTCTTTCTGTTTGTCTGTTTGTCTTTCTGTCTTTCTGTCTGTTTGTCTTTCTGTCTTTCTGTCTTTCTGTTTGTCTTTCTGTCTTTCTGTCTTTGTGTCTGTTTGTCTTTCTGTCTTTCTGTCTTTCTGTCTGTTTGTCTTTCTGTCTTTCTGTCTGTTTGTCTTTCTGTCTGTCTGTTTGTCTTTCTGTCTGTCTGTTTGTCTTTCTGTCTTTCTGTCTGTTTGTCTTTCTGTCTGTCTGTTTGTCTTTCTGTCTGTCTGTTTGTCTTTCTGTCTGTCTGTTTGTCTTTCTGTTTTTCTGTTTGTCTGTTTGTCTTTCTGTTTGTTTGTCTTTCTGTCTTTCTGTTTGTTTGTCTTTCTGTCTTTCTGTTTGTCTTTCTGTCTTTCTGTTTTTTTGTCTTTCTGTCTTTCTGTTTGTTTGTCTTTCTGTCTTTCTGTTTTTCTGTTTGTCTGTTTGTCTTTCTGTTTGTTTGTCTTTCTGTCTTTCTGTTTGTCTTTCTGTCTTTCTGTTTGTTTGTCTTTCTGTTTGTCTGTTTGTCTTTCTGTTTGTTTGTCTTTCCGTTTGTTTGTCTTTCTGTTTGTTTGTCTTTCTGTCTTTCTGTCTTTCTGTTTGTTTGTCTTTCTGTTTGTTTGTCTTTCTGTTTTTTTGTCTTTCTGTTTGTTTGTCTTTCTGTTTGTTTGTCTTTCTGTTTGTTTGTCTTTCTGTCTTTCTGTCTTTCTGTTTGTCTTTCTGTTTGTTTGTCTTTCTGTCATTCTGTCTTTCTGTTTGTTTGTCTTTCTGTCTTTCTGTTTGTTTGTCTTTCTGTCATTCTGTCTTTCTGTTTGTCTTTCTGTCTTTCTGTCTTTCTGTCTGTTTGTCCCTCTGTTTGTTTGTCTTTCTGTCTTTCTGTCTTTCTGTTTGTTTGTCTTTCTGTCTTTCTGTCTGTTTGTCTTTCTGTCTTTCTGTTTGTTTGTCTTTCTGTCTGTTTGTCTTTCTGTCTTTCTGTTTGTTTGTCTTTCCGTCTGTTTGTCTTTCTGTTTGTTTGTCTTTCTGTCTTTCTGTCTTTCTGTTTGTTTGTCTTTCTGTCTTTCTGTCTTTCTGTTTGTTTGTCTTTCTGTCTTTCTGTCTTTCTGTCTGTTTGTCTTTCTGTCTTTCTGTCTTTCTGTTTGTCTTTCTGTCTTTCTGTCTGTCTGTTTGTCTTTCTGTTTGTCTGTTTGTCTTTCTGTTTTTCTGTTTGTCTTTCTGTCTGTCTGTTTGTCTTTCTGTCTTTCTGTCTTTCTGTTTGTCTTTCTGTCTTTCTGTTTGTCTTTCTGTCTTTCTGTTTTTCTGTTTGTCTGTTTGTCTTTCTGTCTTTCTGTTTGTCTTTTTGTCTTTCTGTCTTTCTGTTTGTCTTTCTGTCTTTCTGTTTGTTTGTCTTTCTGTCTTTCTGTTTGTCTTTTTGTCTTTCTGTCTTTCTGTTTGTCTTTCTGTCTTTCTGTTTGTTTGTCTTTCTGTCTTTCTGTCTTTCTGTCTGTTTGTCTTTCTGTCTTTCTGTTTGTTTGTCTTTCTGTCTTTATGTTTGTCTTTCTGTCTTTCTGTTTGTTTGTCTTTCTGTCTTTCTGTCTTTCTGTTTGTTTGTCTTTCTGTCTTTCTGTCTTTCTGTTTGTCTTTCTGTCTTTCTGTCTTTCTGTTTGTTTGTCTTTCGGTCTTTCTGTCTTTCTGTTTGTTTGTCTTTCTGTCTTTCTGTCTTTCTGTTTGTCTTTCTGTCTTTCTGTTTGTCTGTCTTTCTGTTTGATTGTCTTTCTGTTTGTTTGTCTTTCTGTCTTTCTGTTTGTTTGTCTTTCTGTCTTTCTGTTTGTTTGTCTTTCTGTCTTTCTGTTTGTTTGTCTTTCTGTCTTTCTGTCTTTCTGTTTGTCTTTCTGTCTTTCTGTTTGCTTGTCTTTCTGTCTTTCTGTCTTTCTGTTTGTCTTTCTGTCTTTCTGTCTGTTTGTCTTTCTGTCTTTCTGTCTGTTTGTCTTTCTGTCTTTCTGTTTGTTTGTCTTTCTGTCTTTCTGTTTGTTTGTCTTTCTGTCTTTCTGTTTGTTTGTCTTTCTGTCTTTCTGTTTGTTTGTCTTTCTGTCTTTCTGTTTGTTTGTCTTTCTGTCTTTCTGTTTGTTTGTCTTTCTGTCTTTCTGTTTGTTTGTCTTTCTGTCTTTCTGTTTGTTTGTCTTTCTGTCTTTCTGTCTTTCTGTTTGTTTGTCTTTCTGTCTTTCTGTTTGTTTGTCTTTCTGTCTTTCTGTTTGTTTGTCTTTCTGTCTTTCTGTCTTTCTGTTTGTTTGTCTTTCTGTCTTTCTGTTTGTTTGTCTTTCTGTCTTTCTGTTTGTTTGTCTTTCTGTCTTTCTGTTTGTTTGTCTTTCTGTCTGTCTTTCTGTTTGTTTGTCTTTCTGTCTGTCTTTCTGTTTGTTTGTCTTTCTGTCTGTCTTTCTGTCTGTCTGTCTGTCTGTCTGTCTGTCTGTCTGTCTGTCTGTCTGTTTGTCTTTCTGTCTTTCTGTCTGTTTGTCTTTCTGAATTTCTGTTTGTTTGTCTTTCTGTCTTTCTGTTTGTTTGTCTTTCTGTCTTTCTGTTTGTCTTTCTGTCTTTCTGTTTGTCTTTCTGTCTTTCTGTCTGTTTGTCTTTCTGTCTTTCTGTCTGTTTGTCTTTCTGTTTGTCTGTTTGTCTTTCTGTTTGTCTGTTTGTCTTTCTGTCTTTCTGTCTGTTTGTCTTTCTGTCTTTCTGTTTGTCTTTCTGTCTTTCTGTCTTTGTGTCTGTTTGTCTTTCTGTCTTTCTGTCTTTCTGTCTGTTTATCTTTCTGTCTTTCTGTCTGTTTGTCTTTCTGTCTTTCTGTCTGTTTGTCTTTCTGTCTGTCTGTTTGTCTTTCTGTCTGTCTGTTTGTCTTTCTGTCTTTCTGTCTGTTTGTCTTTCTGTCTGTCTGTTTGTCTTTCTGTCTGTCTGTTTGTCTTTCTGTCTGTCTGTTTGTCTTTCTGTCTGTCTGTTTGTCTTTCTGTTTTTCTGTTTGTCTGTTTGTCTGTTTGTCTTTCTGTTTGTTTGTCTTTCTGTCTTTCTGTTTGTTAGTTTTTCTGTCTTTCTGTCTTTCTGTTTTTTTGTCTTTCTGTCTTTCTGTTTGTTTGTCTTTCTGTCTTTCTGTTTTTCTGTTTGTCTGTTTGTCTTTCTGTTTGTTTGTCTTTCTGTCTTTCTGTTTGTCTTTCTGTCTTTCTGTTTGTTTGTCTTTCTGTTTGTCTGTTTGTCTGTTTGTCTTTCTGTTTGTTTGTCTTTCCGTTTGTTTGTCTTTCTGTTTGTTTGTCTTTCTGTCTTTCTGTCTTTCTGTTTGTTTGTCTTTCTGTTTGTTTGTCTTTCTGTTTTTTTGTCTTTCTGTTTGTTTGTCTTTCTGTTTGTTTGTCTTTCTGTTTGTTTGTCTTTCTGTCTTTCTGTCTTTCTGTTTGTCTTTCTGTTTGTTTGTCTTTCTGTCATTCTGTCTTTCTGTTTGTTTGTCTTTCTGTCTTTCTGTTTGTTTGTCTTTCTGTCATTCTGTCTTTCTGTTTGTCTTTCTGTCTTTCTGTCTGTTTGTCCCTCTGTTTGTTTGTCTTTCTGTCTTTCTGTCTTTCTGTTTGTTTGTCTTTCTGTCTTTCTGTCTTTCTGTCTGTTTGTCTTTCTGTCTTTCTGTTTGTTTGTCTTTCTGTCTGTTTGTCTTTCTGTCTTTCTGTTTGTTTGTCTTTCCGTCTGTTTGTCTTTCTGTTTGTTTGTCTTTCTGTCTTTCTGTCTTTCTGTTTGTTTGTCTTTCTGTCTTTCTGTCTTTCTGTTTGTTTGTCTTTCTGTCTTTCTGTCTTTCTGTTTGTTTGTCTTTCTGTCTTTCTGTCTTTCTGTTTGTTTGTCTTTCTGTCATTCTGTCTTTCTGTTTGTCTTTCTGTCTTTCTGTCTGTTTGTCTTTCTGTCTTTCTGTTTGTTTGTCTTTCTGTCTGTTTGTCTTTCTGTCTTTCTGTTTGTTTGTCTTTCTGTTTGTTTGTCTTTCTGTCTTTCTGTTTGTTTGTCTTTCTGTCTTTCTGTCTTTCTGTTTGTTTGTCTTTCTGTTTGTTTGTCTTTCTGTCTTTCTGTTTGTTTGTCTTTCTGTCTTTCTGTCTTTCTGTTTGTTTGTCTTTCTGTCTTTCTGTCTGTTTGTCTTTCTGACTTTCTGTTTGTTTGTCTTTCTGTCTTTCTGTTTGTTTGTCTTTCTGTCTTTCTGTTTGTCTTTCTGTCTTTCTGTTTGTCTTTCTGTCTTTCTGTCTGTTTGTCTTTCTGTCTGTTTGTCTTTCTGTTTGTCTGTTTGTCTTTCTGTTTGTCTGTTTGTCTTTCTGTCTTTCTATCTGTTTGTCTTTCTGTCTTTCTGTCTTTCTGTTTGTCTTTCTGTCTTTGTGTCTGTTTGTCTTTCTGTCTTTCTGTCTTTCTGTCTGTTTGTCTTTCTGTCTGTCTGTTTGTCTTTCTGTCTTTCTGTCTGTTTGTCTTTCTGTCTGTCTGTTTGTCTTTCTGTCTGTCTGTTTGTCTTTCTGTCTTTCTGTCTGTTTGTCTTTCTGTCTGTCTGTTTGTCTTTCTGTCTGTCTGTTTGTCTTTCTGTCTGTCTGTTTGTCTTTCTGTTTTTCTGTTTGTCTGTTTGTCTTTCTGTTTGTTTGTCTTTCTGTCTTTCTGTTTGTTTGTCTTTCTGTCTTTCTGTTTGTCTTTCTGTCTTTCTGTTTTTTTGTCTTTCTGTCTTTCTGTTTGTTTGTCTTTCTGTCTTTCTGTTTTTCTGTTTGTCTGTTTGTCTTTCTGTTTGTTTGTCTTTCTGTCTTTCTGTTTGTCTTTCTGTCTTTCTGTTTGTTTGTCTTTCTGTTTGTCTGTTTGTCTGTTTGTCTTTCTGTTTGTTTGTCTTTCCGTTTGTTTGTCTTTCTGTTTGTTTGTCTTTCTGTCTTTCTGTCTTTCTGTTTGTTTGTCTTTCTGTTTGTTTGTCTTTCTGTTTGTTTGTCTTTCTGTCTTTCTGTCTTTCTGTTTGTCTTTCTGTTTGTTTGTCTTTCTGTCATTCTGTCTTTCTGTTTGTTTGTCTTTCTGTCTTTCTGTTTGTTTGTCTTTCTGTCATTCTGTCTTTCTGTTTGTCTTTCTGTCTTTCTGTCTGTTTGTCCCTCTGTTTGTTTGTCTTTCTGTCTTTCTGTTTGTTTGTCTTTCTGTCTTTCTGTCTTTCTGTCTGTTTGTCTTTCTGTCTTTCTGTTTGTTTGTCTTTCTGTCTGTTTGTCTTTCTGTCTTTCTGTTTGTTTGTCTTTCCGTCTGTTTGTCTTTCTGTTTGTTTGTCTTTCTGTCTTTCTGTCTTTCTGTTTGTTTGTCTTTCTGTCTTTCTGTCTTTCTGTTTGTTTGTCTTTCTGTCTTTCTGTTTGTTTGTCTTTCTGTATTTCTGTCTTTCTGTTTGTTTGTCTTTCTGTCATTCTGTCTTTCTGTTTGTCTTTCTGTCTTTCTGTCTGTTTGTCTTTCTGTCTTTCTGTTTGTTTGTCTTTCTGTCTGTTTGTCTTTCTGTCTTTCTGGTTGTTTGTCTTTCTGTCTGTTTGTCTTTCTGTCTTTCTGTTTGTTTGTCTTTCTGTCTTTCTGTTTGTTTGTCTTTCTGTCTTTCTGTTTGTTTGTCTTTCTGTCTTTCTGTTTGTTTGTCTTTCTGTCTTTCTGTCTTTCTGTTTGTTTGTCTTTCTGTCTTTCTGTTTGTTTGTCTTTCTGTCATTCTGTCTGTCTGTTTGTCTTTCTGTCTTTCTGTCTTTCTGTCTGTTTGTCTTTCTGTCTTTCTGTTTGTTTGTCTTTCTGTCTTTCTGTTTGTTTGTCTTTCTGTCTGTTTGTCTTTCTGTCTTTCTGTTTGTTTGTCTTTCTGTCTGTTTGTCTTTCTGTCTTTCTGTCTGTTTGTCTTTCTGTCTTTCTGTTTGTTTGTCTTTCTGTCTGTTTGTCTTTCTGTCTTTCTGTTTGTTTGTCTTTCTGTCTTTCTGTCTTTCTGTTTGTTTGTCTTTCTGTCTTTCTGTCTTTCTGTTTGTTTGTCTTTCTGTCTTTCTGTCTTTCTGTTTGTTTGTCTTTCTGTCTTTTTGTCTTTCTGTCTTTCTGTCTTTCTGTTTGTTTGTCTTTCTGTCTTTCTGTCTTTCTGTTTGTTTGTCTTTCTGTCTTTCTGTCTTTCTGTTTGTTTGTCTTTCTGTCATTCTGTCTTTCTGTTTGTCTTTCTGTCTTTCTGTCTGTTTGTCTTTCTGTCTTTCTGTTTGTTTGTCTTTCTGTCTTTCTGTTTGTTTGTCTTTCTGTCATTCTGTCTTTCTGTTTGTCTTTCTGTCTTTCTGTCTTTCTGTCTGTTTGTCTTTCTGTCTTTCTGTTTGTTTGTCTTTCTGTCTGTTTGTCTTTCTGTCTTTCTGTTTGTTTGTCTTTCTGTCTTTCTGTTTGTTTGTCTTTCTGTCTTTCTGTTTGTTTGTCTTTCTGTCTTTCTGTCTTTCTGTTTGTTTGTCTTTCTGTCTTTCTGTCTTTCTGTTTGTTTGTCTTTCTGTCTTTCTGTCTTTCTGTTTGTTTGTCTTTCTGTCTTTCTGTTTGTTTGTCTTTCTGTCTTTCTGTTTGTTTGTCTTTCTGTCATTCTGTCTTTCTGTTTGTCTTTCTGTCTTTCTGTCTTTCTGTCTGTTTGTCTTTCTGTTTGTTTGTCTTTCTGTCTTTCTGTCTTTCTGTTTGTTTGTCTTTCTGTCATTCTGTCTTTCTGTTTGTCTTTCTGTCTTTCTGTTTGTTTGTCTTTCTGTCTGTTTGTCTTTCTGTCTTTCTGTTTGTTTGTCTTTCTGTCTGTTTGTCTTTCTGTCTTTCTGTTTGTTTGTCTTTCTGTCTTTCTGTCTTTCTGTTTGTTTGTCTTTCTGTCTTTCTGTTTGTTTTTCTTTCTGTCTTTCTGTCTTTCTGTCTTTCTGTTTGTTTGTCTTTCTGTCTTTCTGTCTTTCTGTTTGTTAGTCTTTCTGTCTTTCTGTCTTTCTGTTTGTTTGTCTTTCTGTCTTTCTGTCTTTCTGTCTTTCTGTTTGTTTGTCTTTCTGTCTTTCTGTCTTTCTGTTTGTTTGTCTTTCTGTCTTTCTGTTTGTTTGTCTTTCTGTCTTTCTGTTTGTTTGTCTTTCTGTCTGTCTTTCTGTTTGTTTGTCTTTCTGTCTGTCTGTTTGTCTTTTTGTCTTTCTGTCTGTCTGTCTGTCTGTCTGTTTGTCTTTCTGTCTTTCTGTCTTTCTGTTTGTTTGTCTTTCTGTCTTTCTGTTTGTTTGTCTTTCTGTCTTTCTGTTTGTCTTTCTGTCTTTCTGTCTGTTTGTCTTTCTGTCTTTCTGTCTGTTTGTCTTTCTGTTTGTCTGTTTGTCTTTCTGTTTGTCTGTTTGTCTTTCTGTTTGTCTTTCTGTTTGTCTGTTTGTCTTTCTGTCTTTCTGTTTGTCTTTCTGTCTTTCTGTCTTTCTGTCTGTTTGTCTTTCTGTCTGTTTGTCTTTCTGTCTGTCTGTTTGTCTTTCTGTCTTTCTGTCTGTTTGTCTTTCTGTCTGTCTGTTTGTCTTTCTGTCTGTCTGTTTGTCTTTCTGTCTGTCTGTTTGTCTTTCTGTCTGTCTGTTTGTCTTTCTGTTTTTCTGTTTGTCTTTCTGTTTGTCTTTCTGTTTTTCTGTTTGTCTGTCCTTCTCTTTGTTTGTCTTTCTGTCTTTCTGTTTTTCTGTTTGTCTGTTTGTCTTTCTGTTTGTTTGTCTTTCTGTTTGTTTGTCTTTCTGTCTTTCTGTTTGTCTTTCTGTCTTTCTGTTTGTTTGTCTTTCTGTTTGTCTGTTTGTCTGTTTGTCTTTCTGTTTGTTTGTCTTTCTGTTTGTTTGTCTTTCTGTCTTTCTGTCTTTCTGTTTGTTTGTCTTTCTGTCTTTCTGTCTTTCTGTTTGGTTGTCTTTCTGTTTGTTTGTCTTTCTGTTTGTTTGTCTTTCTGTCTTTCTGTTTGTCTTTCTGTCTTTCTGTTTGTTTGTCTTTCTGTCTTTCTGTTTGTTTGTCTTTCTGTCATTCTGTCTTTCTGTTTGTCTTTCTGTCTTTCTGTCTTTCTGTCTGTTTGTTTTTCTGTCTTTCTGTTTGTTTGTATTTCTGTCTGTTTGTCTTTCTGTCTTTCTGTTTGTTTGTCTTTCTGTCTGTTTGTCTTTCTGTCTTTCTGTTTGTTTGTCTTTCTGTCTGTTTGTCTTTCTGTCTTTCTGTCTTTCTGTTTGTTTGTCTTTCTGTCTTTCTGTCTTTCTGTTTGTTTGTCTTTCTGTCTTTCTGTTTGTTTGTCTTTCTGTCATTCTGTCTTTCTGTTTGTCTTTCTGTCTGTTTGTCTTTCTGTCTTTCTGTTTGTTTGTCTTTCTGTCTGTTTGTCTTTCTGTCTTTCTGTTTGTTTGTCTTTCTGTCTGTTTGTCTTTCTGTCTTTCTGTTTGTTTGTCTTTCTGTCTTTCTGTCTTTCTGTTTGTTTGTCTTTCTGTTTGTTTGTCTTTGTGTTTGTTTGTCTTTCTGTCTTTCTGTTTTTCTGTTTGTTTGTCTTTCTGTCTTTCTGTCTTTCTGTTTGTTTGTCTTTCTGTCTTTCTGTTTGTCTTTCTGTCTTTCTGTCTTTCTGTTTGTTTGTCTTTCTGTCATTCTGTCTTTCTGTTTGTCTTTCTGTCTTTCTGTCTGTTTGTCTTTCTGTCTTTCTGTTTGTTTGTCTTTCTGTCCTTCTGTCTTTCTGTTTGTTTGTCTTTCTGTCATTCTGTCTTTCTGTTTGTCTTTCTGTCTTTCTGTCTTTCTGTCTGTTTGTCTTTCTGTCTTTCTGTTTGTTTGTCTTTCTGTCTGTTTGTCTTTCTGTCTTTCTGTTTGTTAGTCTTTCTGTCTGTTTGTCTTTCTGTCTTTCTGTTTGTTTGTCTTTCTGTTTGTTTGTCTTTCTGTCTGTTTGTCTTTCTGTCTTTCTGTTTGTTTGTCTTTCTGTCTTTCTGTCTTTCTGTTTGTTTGTCTTTCTGTCTTTCTGTCTTTCTGTTTGTTTGTCTTTCTGTCTTTCTGTTTGTTTGTCTTTCTGTCTTTCTGTCTTTCTGTCTTTCTGTTTGTTTGTCTTTCTGTCTTTCTGTTTGTCTTTCTGTCTTTCTGTCTGTTTGTCTTTCTGTCTTTCTGTTTGTTTGTCTTTCTGTCTTTCTGTCTTTCTTTTTGTCTTTCTGTTTGTTTGTCTTTCTGTCTTTCTGATTGTCTTTCTGTCTTTCTGTTTGTTTGTCTTTCTGTCTTTCTGTCTTTCTGTTTGTTTGTCTTTCTGTCTTTCTGTTTGTTTGTCTTTCTGTCTTTCTGTTTGTTTGTCTTTCTCTCTTTCTGTCTTTCTGTTTGTTTGTCTTTCTGTCTTTCTGTTTGTTTGTCTTTCTGTCTTTCTCTCTGTTTGTCTTTCTGTCTTTCTGTTTGTTTGTCTTTCTGTCTTTCTGTCTTTCTGTTTGTCTTTCTGTCTTTCTGTCTGTTTGTCTTTCTGTCTTTCTGTCTTTCTGTTTGTCTTTCTGTCTTTCTGTCTTTCTGTTTGTCTTTCTGTCTTTCTGTCTGTTTGTCTTTCTGTCTTTCTGTCTGTTTGTCTTTCTGTCTTTCTGTCTTTCTGTTTGTTTGTCTTTCTGTCTTTCTGTTTGTTTGTCTTTCTGTCTTTCTGTCTTTCTGTTTGTTTGTCTTTCTGTCTTTCTGTCTTTCTGTTTGTTTGTCTTTCTGTCTTTCTGTTTGTCTTTCTGTCTTTCTGTCTGTTTGTCTTTCTGTTTGTTTGTCTTTCTGTCTTTCTGTCTTTCTGTTTGTCTTTCTGTCTTTCTGTTTGTTTGTCTTTCTGTCTTTCTGATTGTCTTTCTGTCTTTCTGTTTGTTTGTCTTTCTGTCTTTCTGTCTTTCTGTTTGTTTGTCTTTCTGTCTTTCTGTCTTTCTGTTTGTTTGTCTTTCTGTCTTTCTGTCTTTCTGTCTTTCTGTTTGTTTGTCTTTCTGTCTTTCTGTCTTTCTGTTTGTTTGTCTTTCTGTCTTTCTGTTTGTTTGTCTTTCTGTCTTTCTGTTTGTTTGTCTTTCTGTCTTTCTGTCTGTTTGTCTTTCTGTCTTTCTGTTTGTTTGTCTTTCTGTCTTTCTGTCTTTCTGTTTGTCTTTCTGTCTTTCTGTCTGTTTGTCTTTCTGTCTTTCTGTCTTTCTGTTTGTTTGTCTTTCTGTCTTTCTGTCTTTCTGTTTGTCTTTCTGTCTTTCTGTTTGTTTGTCTTTCTGTCTTTCTGTTTGTCTTTCTGTCTTTCTGTCTGTTTGTCTTTCTGTCTTTCTGTCTGTTTGTCTTTCTGTCTTTCTGTCTGTTTGTCTTTCTGTCTTTCTGTCTTTCTGTTTGTTTGTCTTTCTGTCTTTCTGTTTGTTTGTCTTTCTGTCTTTCTGTCTTTCTGTTTGTTTGTCTTTCTGTCATTCTGTCTTTCTGTTTGTCTTTCTGTCTTTCTGTCTTTCTGTCTGTTTGTCTTTCTGTCTTTCTGTTTGTTTGTCTTTCTGTCTGTTTGTCTTTCTGTCTTTCTGTTTGTTTGTCTTTCTGTCTGTTTGTCTTTCTGTCTTTCTGTTTGTTTGTCTTTCTGTCTTTCTGTCTTTCTGTCTGTTTGTCTTTCTGTCTTTCTGTCTTTCTGTTTGTCTTTCTGTCTTTCTGTTTGTCTTTCTGTCTTTCTGTCTGTTTGTCTTTCTGTCTTTCTGTTTGTTTGTCTTTCTGTCTTTCTGTCTTTCTGTTTGTCTTTCTGTCTTTCTGTTTGTTTGTCTTTCTGTCTTTCTGATTGTCTTTCTGTCTTTCTGTTTGTTTGTCTTTCTGTCTTTCTGTCTTTCTGTTTGTTTGTCTTTCTGTCTTTCTGTCTTTCTGTTTGTTTGTCTTTCTGTCTTTCTGTCTTGCTGTTTGTTTGTCTTTCTGTCTTTCTGTCTTTCTGTTTGTTTGTCTTTCTGTCTTTCTGTTTGTTTGTCTTTCTGTCTTTCTGTCTGTTTGTCTTTCTGTCTTTCTGTTTGTTTGTCTTTCTGTCTTTCTGTCTTTCTGTTTGTCTTTCTGTCTTTCTGTCTGTTTGTCTTTCTGTCTTTCTGTCTTTCTGTTTGTCTTTCTGTCTTTCTGTCTTTCTGTTTGTCTTTCTGTCTTTCTGTCTGTTTGTCTTTCTGTCTTTCTGTCTGTTTGTCTTTCCATCTTTCTGTCTTTCTGTTTGTTTGTCTTTCTGTCTTTCTGTTTGTTTGTCTTTCTGTCTTTCTGTCTTTCTGTTTGTTTGTCTTTCTGTCTTTCTGTCTTTCTGTCTTTCTGTTTGTTTGTCTTTCTGTCTTTCTGTTTGTTTGTCTTTCTGTCTTTCTGTCTTTCTGTTTGTCTTTCTGTCTTTCTGTCTGTTTGTCTTTCTGTTTGTTTGTCTTTCTGTCTTTCTGTTTGTCTTTCTGTCTTTCTGTTTGTTTGTCTTTCTGTCTTTCTGATTGTCTTTCTGTTTGTTTGTCTTTCTGTCTTTCTGTCTTTCTGTTTGTTTGTCTTTCTGTCTTTCTGTTTGTTTGTCTTTCTGTCTTTCTGTCTTTCTGTTTGTTTGTCTTTCTGTCTTTCTGTCTGTTTGTCTTTCTGTCTTTCTGTTTGTTTGTCTTTCTGTATTTCTGTCTTTCTGTTTGTCTTTCTGTCTTTCTGTCTGTTTGTCTTTCTGTCTTTCTGTCTTTCTGTTTGTTTGTCTTTCTGTCTTTCTGTCTTTCTGTTTGTCTTTCTGTCTTTCTGTTTGTTTGTCTTTCTGTCTTTCTGTTTGTCTTTCTGTCTTTCTGTCTGTTTGTCTTTCTGTCTTTCTGTCTGTTTGTCTTTCTGTCTTTCTGTCTGTTTGTCTTTCTGTCTTTCTGTCTTTCTGTCTGTTTGTCTTTCTGTCTTTATGTTTGTTTGTCTTTCTGTCTTTCTGTCTTTCTGTTTGTTTGTCTTTCTGTCAGTCTGTCTTTCTGTTTGTCTTTCTGTCTTTCTGTCTTTCTGTCTGTTTGTCTTTCTGTCTTTCTGTTTGTTTGTCTTTCTGTCTGTTTGTCTTTCTGTCTTTCTGTTTGTTTGTCTTTCTGTCTGTTTGTCTTTCTGTCTTTCTGTTTGTTTGTCTTTCTGTCTGTTTGTCTTTCTGTCTTTCTGTTTGTTTGTCTTTCTGTCTTTCTGTCTTTCTGTTTGTTTGTCTTTCTGTCTTTCTGTTTGTTTGTCTTTCTGTCTTTCTGTCTTTCTGTTTGTCTTTCTGTCCTTCTGTCTTTCTGTCTTTCTGTTTGTTTGTCTTTCTGTCTTTCTGTTTGTTTGTCTTTCTGTCTTTCTGTTTGTTTGTCTTTCTGTCTTTCTGTTTGTTTGTCTTTCTGTCTTTCTGTCTTTCTGTTTGTTTGTCTTTCTGTCTTTCTGTTTGTTTGTCTTTCTGTCTGTCTTTCTGTTTGTTTGTCTTTCTGTCTGTCTTTCTGTTTGTTTGTCTTTCTGTCTGTCTGTTTGTCTTTCTGTCTGTCTGTCTGACTGTCTGTTTGTCTTTCTGTCTTTCTGTTTGTTTGTCTTTCTGTCTTTCTGTCTTTCTGTTTGTTTGTCTTTCTGTCATTCTGTCTTTCTGTTTGTCTTTCTGTCTATCTGTCTTTCTGTCTGTTTGTCTTTCTGTCTTTCTGTTTGTTTGTCTTTCTGTCTTTCTGTCTTTCTGTTTGTTTGTCTTTCTGTCATTCTGTCTTTCTGTTTGTCTTTCTGTCTTTCTGTCTGTTTGTTTGTCTTTCTGTCTGTTTGTCTTTCTGTCTTTCTGTTTGTTTGTCTTTCTGTCTGTTTGTCTTTCTGTTTGTTTGTCTTTCTGTCTGTTTGTCTTTCTGTCTTTCTGTTTGTTTGTCTTTCTGTCTTTCTGTCTTTCTGTTTGTTTGTCTTTCTGTCTTTCTGTCTTTCTGTTTGTTTGTCTTTCTGTCTTTCTGTCTTTCTGTTTGTTTGTCTTTCTGTCTTTCTGTCTTTCTGTTTGTTTGTCTTTCTGTCTTTCTGTCTTTCTGTCTTTCTGTTTGTTTGTCTTTCTGTCTTTCTGTCTTTCTGTTTGTCTTTCTGTCTTTCTGTTTGTTTGTCTTTCTGTCTTTCTGTTTGTTTGTCTTTCTGTCTTTCTGTCTTTCTGTTTGTTTGTCTTTCTGTCTTTCTGTCTTTCTGTTTGTCTTTCTGTCTTTCTGTCTGTTTGTCTTTCTGTTTGTTTGTCTTTCTGTCTTTCTGTTTGTCTTTCTGTCTTTCTGTTTGTTTGTCTTTCTGTCTTTCTGATTGTCTTTCTGTCTTTCTGTTTGTTTGTCTTTCTGTCTTTCTGTCTTTCTGTTTGTTTGTCTTTCTGTCTTTCTGTTTGTTTGTCTTTCTGTCTTTCTGTTTGTTTGTCTTTCTGTCTTTCTGTCTTTCTGTCTTTCTGTTTGTTTGTCTTTCTGTCTTTCTGTTAGTTTGTCTTTCTGTCTTTCTGTTTGTTTGTCTTTCTGTCTTTCTGTTTTTCTTCTTTCTGTCTTTCTGTCTGTTTGTCTTTCTGTCTTTCTGTTTGTTTGTCTTTCTGTCTTTCTGTCTTTCTGTTTGTCTTTATGTCTTTCTGTCTTTCTGTTTGTTTGTCTTTCTGTCTTTCTGTCTTTCTGTCTTTCTGTTTGTTTGTCTTTCTGTCTTTCTGTCTTTCTGTTTGTTTGTCTTTCTGTCTTTCTGTTTGTTTGTCTTTCTGTCTTTCTGTCTTTCTGTTTGTCTTTCTGTCTTTCTGTCTGTTTGTCTTTCTGTTTGTTTGTCTTTTTGTCTTTCTGTCTTTCTGTTTGTCTTTCTGTCTTTCTGTTTCTTTGTCTTTCTGTCTGTTTGTCTTGCTGTCTTTCTGTTTGTTTGTCTTTCTGTCTGTTTGTCTTTCTGTCTTTCTGTTTGTTTGTCTTTCTGTCTTTCTGTTTGTCTTTCTGTCTTTCTGTCTTTCTGTTTGTCTTTCTGTCTTTCTGTCTTTCTGTTTGTCTTTCTGTCTTTCTGTCTTTCTGTTTGTCTTTCTGTCTTTCTGTTTGTCTTTCTGTCTTTCTGTCTGTTTGTCTTTCTGTCTTTCTGTTTGTTTGTCTTTCTGTCTTTCTGTTTGTCTTTCTGTCTTTCTGTTTGTTTGTCTTTCTGTCTTTCTGATTGTCTTTCTGTCTTTCTGTTTGTTTGTCTTTCTGTCTTTCTGTTTGTTTGTCTTTCTGTCTTTCTGTCTTTCTGTTTGTTTGTCTTTCTGTCTTTCTGTTTGTTTGTCTTTCTGTCTTTCTGTCTGTTTGTCTTTCTGTCTTTCTGTCTGTTTGTCTTTCTGTCTTTCTGTTTGTTTGTCTTTCTGTCTTTCTGTCTTTCTGTTTGTTTGTCTTTCTGTCTTTCTGTCTTTCTGTTTGTTTGTCTTTCTGTCTTTCTGTTTGTTTGTCTTTCTGTCTTTCTGTCTTTCTGTTTGTTTGTCTTTCTGTCTTTCTGTCTTTCTGTTTGTTTGTCTTTCTGTCTTTCTGTTTGTTTGTCTTTCTGTATTTCTGTTTGTTTGTCTTTCTGTCTGTCTTTCTGTTTGATTGTCTTTCTGTCTGTCTTTCTGTTTGTTTGTCTTTCTGTCTGTCTGTTTGTCTTTCTGTCTTTCTGTCTGTCTGTCTGACTGTCTGTTTGTCTTTCTGTCTTTCTGTTTGTTTGTCTTTCTGTCTTTCTGTCTTTCTGTTTGTTTGTCTTTCTGTCATTCTGTCTTTCTGTTTGTCTTTCTGTCTGTTTGTCTTTCTGTCTTTCTGTTTGTTTGTCTTTCTGTCTTTCTGTTTGTTTGTCTTTCTGTCTTTCTGTCTTTCTGTTTGTTTGTCTTTCTGTCATTCTGTCTTTCTGTTTGTCTTTCTGTCTTTCTGTCTGTTTGTCTTTCTGTCTGTTTGTTTTTCTTTCTGTCTGTTTGTCTTTCTGTCTTTCTGTTTGTTTGTCTTTCTGTCTGTTTGTCTTTCTGTCTTTCTGTTTGTTTGTCTTTCTGTCTGTTTGTCTTTCTGTCTTTCTGTTTGTTTGTCTTTCTGTCTTTCTGTCTTTCTGTCTTTCTGTTTGTTTGTCTTTCTGTCTTTCTGTCTTTCTGTTTGTTTGTCTTTCTGTTTGTTTGTCTTTCTGTCTTTCTGTATTTCTGTTTGTTTGTCTTTCTGTCTTTCTGTCTTTCTGTTTGTTTGTCTTTCTGTCTTTCTGTCTTTCTGTTTGTTTGTCTTTCTGTCATTCTGTCTTTCTGTTTGTCTTTCTGTCTTTCTGTCTGTTTGTCTTTCTGTCTTTCTGTTTGTTTGTCTTTCTGTCTTTCTGTCTTTCTGTCTTTCTGTTTGTTTGTCTTTCTGTCATTCTGTCTTTCTGTTTGTCTTTCTGTCTTTCTGTCTTTCTGTCTGTTTGTCTTTCTGTCTTTCTGTTTGTTTGTCTTTCTGTCTGTTTGTCTTTCTGTCTTTCTGTTTGTTTGTCTTTCTGTCTGTTTGTCTTTCAGTCTTTCTGTTTGTTTGTCTTTCTGTCTTTCTGTTTGTTTGTTTGTTTGTCTTTCTGTCTTTCTGTCTTTCTGTTTGTTTGTCTTTCTGTCTTTCTGTTTGTTTGTCTTTCTGTCTTTCTGTTTGTTTGTCTTTCTGTTTGTTTGTCTTTCTGTCTTTCTGTCTTTCTGTCTTTCTGTCTTTCTGTTTGTTTGTCTTTCTGTCTTTATGTTTGTCTTTCTGTCTTTCTGTCTGTTTGTCTTTCTGTCTTTCTGTTTGTTTGTCTTTCTGTCTTTCTGTTTGTCTTTCTGTCTTTCTGTTTGTTTGTCTTTCTGTCTTTCTGATTGTCTTTCTGTCTTTCTGTTTGTTTGTCTTTCTGTCTTTCTGTCTTTCTGTTTGTTTGTCTTTCTGTCTTTCTGTTTGTTTGTCTTTCTGTCTTTCTGTCTTTCTGTCTTTCTGTTTGTTTGTCTTTCTGTTTGTTTGTCTTTCTGTCTTTCTGTCTGTTTGTCTTTCTGTCTTTCTGTTTGTTTGTCTTTCTGTCTTTCTGTCTTTCTGTTTGTCTTTCTGTCTTTCTGTCTGTTTGTCTTTCTGTCTTTCTGTCTTTCTGTTTGTCTTTCTGTCTTTCTGTCTTTCTGTTTGTCTTTCTGTCTTTCTGTCTGTTTGTCTTTCTGTCTTTCTGTCTGTTTGTCTTTCTGTCTTTCTGTCTGTTTGTCTTTCTGTCTTTCTGTCTTTCTGTTTGTTTGTCTTTCTGTCTTTCTGTTTGTCTTTCTGTCTTTCTGTTTGTTTGTCTTTCTGTCTTTCTGTTTGTCTTTCTGTCTTTCTGTCTGTTTGTCTTTCTGTCTTTCTGTCTGTTTGTCTTTCTGTCTTTCTGTCTGTTTGTCTTCCTGTCTTTATGTTTGTTTGTCTTTCTGTCTTTCTGTCTTTCTGTTTGTTTGTCTTTCTGTCATTCTGTCTTTCTGTTTGTCTTTCTGTCATTCTGTCTTTCTGTCTGTTTGTCTTTCTGTCTTTCTGTTTGTTTGTCTTTCTGTCTGTTTGTCTTTCTGTCTTTCTGTTTGTTTGTCTTTCTGTCTGTTTGTCTTTCTGTCTTTCTGTTTGTTTGTCTTTCTGTCTTTCTGTTTGTTTGTCTTTCTGTCTTTCTGTCTTTCTGTTTGTTTGTCTTTCTGTCTTTCTGTTTGTTTGTCTTTCTGTCTTTCTGTCTTTCTGTTTGTTTGTCTTTCTGTCTTTCTGTCTTTCTGTTTGTTTGTCTTTCTGTCTTTCTGTTTGTTTGTCTTTCTGTATTTCTGTTTGTTTGTCTTTCTGTCTGTCTTTCTGTTTGATTGTCTTTCTGTCTGTCTTTCTGTTTGTTTGTCTTTCTGTCTGTCTGTTTGTCTTTCTGTCTTTCTGTCTGTCTGTCTGACTGTCTGTTTGTCTTTCTGTCTTTCTGTTTGTTTGTCTTTCTGTCTTTCTGTCTTTCTGTTTGTTTGTCTTTCTGTCATTCTGTCTTTCTGTTTGTCTTTCTGTCTGTTTGTCTTTCTGTCTTTCTGTTTGTTTGTCTTTCTGTCTTTCTGTTTGTTTGTCTTTCTGTCTTTCTGTCTTTCTGTTTGTTTGTCTTTCTGTCTGTTTGTCTTTCTGTTTTTCTGTTTGTTTGTCTTTCTGTCTGTTTGTCTTTCTGTCTTTCTGTTTGTTTGTCTTTCTGTCTTTCTGTCTTTCTGTCTTTCTGTTTGTTTGTCTTTCTGTCTTTCTGTCTTTCTGTTTGTTTGTCTTTCTGTTTGTTTGTCTTTCTGTCTTTCTGTATTTCTGTTTGTTTGTCTTTCTGTCTTTCTGTCTTTCTGTTTGTTTGTCTTTCTGTCATTCTGTCTTTCTGTTTGTCTTTCTGTCTTTCTGTCTGTTTGTCTTTCTGTCTTTCTGTTTGTTTGTCTTTCTGTCTTTCTGTCTTTCTGTCTTTCTGTTTGTTTGTCTTTCTGTCATTCTGTCTTTCTGTTTGTCTTTCTGTCTTTCTGTCTTTCTGTCTGTTTGTCTTTCTGTCTTTCTGTTTGTTTGTCTTTCTGTCTGTTTGTCTTTCTGTCTTTCTGTTTGTTTGTCTTTCTGTCTGTTTGTCTTTCAGTCTTTCTGTTTGTTTGTCTTTCTGTCTTTCTGTTTGTTTGTTTGTTTGTCTTTCTGTCTTTCTGTCTTTCTGTTTGTTTGTCTTTCTGTCTTTCTGTTTGTTTGTCTTTCTGTCTTTCTGTTTGTTTGTCTTTCTGTTTGTTTGTCTTTCTGTCTTTCTGTCTTTCTGTTTGTTTGTCTTTCTGTCTTTATGTTTGTCTTTCTGTCTTTCTGTCTGTTTGTCTTTCTGTCTTTCTGTTTGTTTGTCTTTCTGTCTTTCTGTCTTTCTGTTTGTCTTTCTGTCTTTCTGTTTGTTTGTCTTTCTGTCTTTCTGATTGTCTTTCTGTCTTTCTGTTTGTTTGTCTTTCTGTCTTTCTGTTTGTTTGTCTTTCTGTCTTTCTGTTTGTTTGTCTTTCTGTCTTTCTGTCTTTCTGTCTTTCTGTTTGTTTGTCTTTCTGTTTGTTTGTCTTTCTGTCTTTCTGTCTGTTTGTCTTTCTGTCTTTCTGTTTGTTTGTCTTTCTGTCTTTCTGTCTTTCTGTTTGTCTTTCTGTCTTTCTGTCTGTTTGTCTTTCTGTCTTTCTGTCTTTCTGTTTGTCTTTCTGTCTTTCTGTCTTTCTGTTTGTCTTTCTGTCTTTCTGTCTGTTTGTCTTTCTGTCTTTCTGTCTGTTTGTCTTTCTGTCTTTCTGTTTGTTTGTCTTTCTGTCTTTCTGTCTTTCTGTTTGTTTGTCTTTCTGTCTTTCTGTCTTTCTGTTTGTTTGTCTTTCTGTCTTTCTGTTTGTTTGTCTTTCTGTCTTTCTGTCTTTCTGTTTGTCTTTCTGTCTTTCTGTTTGTTTGTCTTTCTGTCTTTCTGATTGTCTTTCTGTCTTTCTGTTTGTTTGTCTTTCTGTCTTTCTGTCTTTCTGTTTGTTTGTCTTTCTGTCTTTCTGTTTGTTTGTTTGTTTGTCTTTCTGTCTTTCTGTTTGTTTGTCTTTCTGTCTTTCTGTTTGTTTGTCTTTCTGTCTTTCTGTTTGTTTGTCTTTCTGTTTGTTTGTCTTTCTGTCTTTCTGTCTTTCTGTCTTTCTGTCTTTCTGTTTGTTTGTCTTTCTGTCTTTATGTTTGTCTTTCTGTCTTTCTGTCTGTTTGTCTTTCTGTCTTTCTGTTTGTTTGTCTTTCTGTCTTTCTGTCTATCTGTTTGTCTTTCTGTCTTTCTGTTTGTTTGTCTTTCTGTCTTTCTGATTGTCTTTCTGTCTTTCTGTTTGTTTGTCTTTCTGTCTTTCTGTCTTTCTGTTTGTTTGTCTTTCTGTCTTTCTGTTTGTTTGTCTTTCTGTCTTTCTGTCTTTCTGTCTTTCTGTTTGTTTGTCTTTCTGTTTGTTTGTCTTTCTGTCTTTCTGTCTGTTTGTCTTTCTGTCTTTCTGTTTGTTTGTCTTTCTGTCTTTCTGTCTTTCTGTTTGTCTTTCTGTCTTTCTGTCTGTTTGTCTTTCTGTCTTTCTGTTTGTCTTTCTGTCTTTCTGTTTGTCTTTCTGTCTTTCTGTCTGTTTGTCTTTCTGTCTTTCTGTCTGTTTGTCTTTCTGTTTTTCTGTTTGTTTGTCTTTCTGTCTTTCTTTCTTTCTGTTTGTTTGTCTTTCTGTCTTTCTGTTTGTTTGTCTTTCTGTCTTTCTGTTTGTTTGTCTTTCTGTCTTTCTGTCTTTCTGTCTGTTTGTCTTTCTGTCTTTCTGTTTGTTTGTCTTTCTGTCTTTCTGTTTGTCTTTCTGTCTTTCTGTCTGTTTGTCTTTCTGTCTTTCTGTCTTTCTGTTTGTTTGTCTTTCTGTCTTTCTGTTTGTCTTTCTGTCTTTCTGTTTGTTTGTCTTTCTGTCTTTCTGTTTGTCTTTCTGTCTTTCTGTCTGTTTGTCTTTCTGTCTTTCTGTCTGTTTGTCTTTCTGTCTTTCTGTCTGTTTGTCTTCCTGTCTTTATGTTTGTTTGTCTTTCTGTCTTTCTGTCTTTCTGTTTGTTTGTCTTTCTGTCATTCTGTCTTTCTGTTTGTCTTTCTGTCATTCTGTCTTTCTGTCTGTTTGTCTTTCTGTCTTTCTGTTTGTTTGTCTTTCTGTCTGTTTGTCTTTCTGTCTTTCTGTTTGTTTGTCTTTCTGTCTGTTTGTCTTTCTGTCTTTCTGTTTGTTTGTCTTTCTGTCTGTTTGTCTTTCTGTCTTTCTGTCTGTTTGTCTTTCTGTCTTTCTGTTTGTTTGTCTTTCTGTCTTTCTGTCTTTCTGTTTGTTTGTCTTTCTGTCTTTCTGTCTTTCTGTTTGTTTGTCTTTCTGTCTTTCTGTTTGTTTGTCTTTCTGTCTTTCTGTCTTTCTGTTTGTTTGTCTTTCTGTCTTTCTGTCTTTCTGTTTGTTTGTCTTTCTGTCTTTCTGTTTGTTTGTCTTTCTGTATTTCTGTTTGTTTGTCTTTCTGTCTGTCTTTCTGTTTGATTGTCTTTCTGTCTGTCTTTCTGTTTGTTTGTCTTTCTGTCTGTCTGTTTGTCTTTCTGTCTTTCTGTCTGTCTGTCTGACTGTCTGTTTGTCTTTCTGTCTTTCTGTTTGTTTGTCTTTCTGTCTTTCTGTCTTTCTGTTTGTTTGTCTTTCTGTCATTCTGTCTTTCTGTTTGTCTTTCTGTCTGTTTGTCTTTCTGTCTTTCTGTTTGTTTGTCTTTCTGTCTTTCTGTTTGTTTGTCTTTCTGTCTTTCTGTCTTTCTGTTTGTTTGTCTTTCTGTCATTCTGTCTTTCTGTTTGTCTTTCTGTCTTTCTGTCTGTTTGTCTTTCTGTCTGTTTGTTTTTCTTTCTGTCTGTTTGTCTTTCTGTCTTTCTGTTTGTTTGTCTTTCTGTCTGTTTGTCTTTCTGTCTTTCTGTTTGTTTGTCTTTCTGTCTGTTTGTCTTTCTGTCTTTCTGTTTGTTTGTCTTTCTGTCTTTCTGTCTTTCTGTCTTTCTTTTTGTTTGTCTTTCTGTCTTTCTGTCTTTCTGTTTGTTTGTCTTTCTGTTTGTTTGTCTTTCTGTCTTTCTGTATTTCTGTTTGTTTGTCTTTCTGTCTTTCTGTCTTTCTGTTTGTTTGTCTTTCTGTCTTTCTGTCTTTCTGTTTGTTTGTCTTTCTGTCATTCTGTCTTTCTGTTTGTCTTTCTGTCTTTCTGTCTGTTTGTCTTTCTGTCTTTCTGTTTGTTTGTCTTTCTGTCTTTCTGTCTTTCTGTCTTTCTGTTTGTTTGTCTTTCTGTCATTCTGTCTTTCTGTTTGTCTTTCTGTCTTTCTGTCTTTCTGTCTGTTTGTCTTTCTGTCTTTCTGTTTGTTTGTCTTTCTGTCTGTTTGTCTTTCTGTCTTTCTGTTTGTTTGTCTTTCTGTCTGTTTGTCTTTCAGTCTTTCTGTTTGTTTGTCTTTCTGTCTTTCTGTTTGTTTGTTTGTTTGTCTTTCTGTCTTTCTGTCTTTCTGTTTGTTTGTCTTTCTGTCTTTCTGTTTGTTTGTCTTTCTGTCTTTCTGTTTGTTTGTCTTTCTGTTTGTTTGTCTTTCTGTCTTTCTGTCTTTCTGTCTTTCTGTCTTTCTGTTTGTTTGTCTTTCTGTCTTTATGTTTGTCTTTCTGTCTTTCTGTCTGTTTGTCTTTCTGTCTTTCTGTTTGTTTGTCTTTCTGTCTTTCTGTCTTTCTGTTTGTCTTTCTGTCTTTCTGTTTGTTTGTCTTTCTGTCTTTCTGATTGTCTTTCTGTCTTTCTGTTTGTTTGTCTTTCTGTCTTTCTGTCTTTCTGTTTGTTTGTCTTTCTGTCTTTCTGTTTGTTTGTCTTTCTGTCTTTCTGTCTTTCTGTTTGTTTGTCTTTCTGTCTTTCTGTCTGTTTGTCTTTCTGTCTTTCTGTTTGTTTGTCTTTCTGTCTTTCTGTCTTTCTGTTTGTCTTTCTTTCTTTCTGTCTGTTTGTCTTTCTGTCTTTCTGTCTTTCTGTTTGTCTTTCTGTCTTTCTGTCTTTCTGTTTGTCTTTCTGTCTTTCTGTCTGTTTGTCTTTCTGTCTTTCTGTCTGTTTGTCTTTCTGTCTTTCTGTTTGTTTGTCTTTCTGTCTTTCTGTCTTTCTGTTTGTTTGTCTTTCTGTCTTTCTGTCTTTCTGTTTGTTTGTCTTTCTGTCTTTCTGTCTTTCTGTCTTTCTGTTTGTCTTTCTGTCTTTCTGTTTGTTTGTCTTTCTGTCTTTCTGATTGTCTTTCTGTCTTTCTGTTTGTTTGTCTTTCTGTCTTTCTGTCTTTCTGTTTGTTTGTCTTTCTGTCTTTCTGTCTTTCTGTTTGTTTGTCTTTCTGTCTTTCTGTCTTTCTGTTTGTTTGTCTTTCTGTCTTTCTGTTTGTTTGTCTTTCTGTCTTTCTGTCTGTTTGTCTTTCTGTCTTTCTGTTTGTTTGTCTTTCTGTCTTTCTGTCTTTCTGTTTGTCTTTCTGTCTTTCTGTCTGTTTGTCTTTCTGTCTTTCTGTCTTTCTGTTTGTCTTTCTGTCTTTCTGTCTTTCTGTTTGTCTTTCTGTCTTTCTGTCTGTTTGTCTTTCTGTCTTTCTGTCTGTTTGTCTTTCTGTCTTTCTGTTTGTTTGTCTTTCTGTCTTTCTGTCTTTCTGTTTGTTTGTCTTTCTGTCTTTCTGTCTTTCTGTTTGTTTGTCTTTCTGTCTTTCTGTTTGTTTGTCTTTCTGTCTTTCTGTCTTTCTGTTTGTCTTTCTGTCTTTCTGTTTGTTTGTCTTTCTGTCTTTCTGATTGTCTTTCTGTCTTTCTGTTTGTTTGTCTTTCTGTCTTTCTGTCTTTCTGTTTGTTTGTCTTTCTGTCTTTCTGTTTGTTTGTTTGTTTGTCTTTCTGTCTTTCTGTTTGTTTGTCTTTCTGTCTTTCTGTTTGTTTGTCTTTCTGTCTTTCTGTTTGTTTGTCTTTCTGTTTGTTTGTCTTTCTGTCTTTCTGTCTTTCTGTCTTTCTGTTTGTTTGTCTTTCTGTCTTTATGTTTGTCTTTCTGTCTTTCTGTCTGTTTGTCTTTCTGTCTTTCTGTTTGTTTGTCTTTCTGTCTTTCTGTCTATCTGTTTGTCTTTCTGTCTTTCTGTTTGTTTGTCTTTCTGTCTTTCTGATTGTCTTTCTGTCTTTCTGTTTGTTTGTCTTTCTGTCTTTCTGTCTTTCTGTTTGTTTGTCTTTCTGTCTTTCTGTTTGTTTGTCTTTCTGTCTTTCTGTCTTTCTGTCTTTCTGTTTGTTTGTCTTTCTGTTTGTTTGTCTTTCTGTCTTTCTGTCTGTTTGTCTTTCTGTCTTTCTGTTTGTTTGTCTTTCTGTCTTTCTGTCTTTCTGTTTGTCTTTCTGTCTTTCTGTCTGTTTGTCTTTCTGTCTTTCTGTCTTTCTGTTTGTCTTTCTGTCTTTCTGTCTTTCTGTTTGTCTTTCTGTCTTTCTGTCTGTTTGTCTTTCTGTCTTTCTGTCTGTTTGTCTTTCTGTCTTTCTGTTTGTTTGTCTTTCTGTCTTTCTTTCTTTCTGTTTGTTTGTCTTTCTGTCTTTCTGTTTGTTTGTCTTTCTGTCTTTCTGTTTGTTTGTCTTTCTGTCTTTCTGTCTTTCTGTCTGTTTGTCTTTCTGTCTTTCTGTTTGTTTGTCTTTCTGTCTTTCTGTTTGTCTTTCTGTCTTTCTGTCTGTTTGTCTTTCTGTCTTTCTGTCTTTCTGTTTGTTTGTCTTTCTGTCTTTCTGTTTGTCTTTCTGTCTTTCTGTTTGTTTGTCTTTCTGTCTTTCTGTTTGTCTTTCTGTCTTTCTGTCTGTTTGTCTTTCTGTCTTTCTGTCTGTTTGTCTTTCTGTCTTTCTGTCTGTTTGTCTTCCTGTCTTTATGTTTGTTTGTCTTTCTGTCTTTCTGTCTTTCTGTTTGTTTGTCTTTCTGTCATTCTGTCTTTCTGTTTGTCTTTCTGTCATTCTGTCTTTCTGTCTGTTTGTCTTTCTGTCTTTCTGTTTGTTTGTCTTTCTGTCTGTTTGTCTTTCTGTCTTTCTGTTTGTTTGTCTTTCTGTCTGTTTGTCTTTCTGTCTTTCTGTTTGTTTGTCTTTCTGTCTGTTTGTCTTTCTGTCTTTCTGTCTGTTTGTCTTTCTGTCTTTCTGTTTGTTTGTCTTTCTGTCTTTCTGTCTTTCTGTTTGTTTGTCTTTCTGTCTTTCTGTCTTTCTGTTTGTTTGTCTTTCTGTCTTTCTGTTTGTTTGTCTTTCTGTCTTTCTGTTTGTTTGTCTTTCTGTCTTTCTGTCTTTCTGTTTGTTTGTCTTTCTGTCTTTCTGTTTGTTTGTCTTTCTGTATTTCTGTTTGTTTGTCTTTCTGTCTGTCTTTCTGTTTGATTGTCTTTCTGTCTGTCTTTCTGTTTGTTTGTCTTTCTGTCTGTCTGTTTGTCTTTCTGTCTTTCTGTCTGTCTGTCTGACTGTCTGTTTGTCTTTCTGTCTTTCTGTTTGTTTGTCTTTCTGTCTTTCTGTCTTTCTGTTTGTTTGTCTTTCTGTCATTCTGTCTTTCTGTTTGTCTTTCTGTCTGTTTGTCTTTCTGTCTTTCTGTTTGTTTGTCTTTCTGTCTTTCTGTTTGTTTGTCTTTCTGTCTTTCTGTCTTTCTGTTTGTTTGTCTTTCTGTCATTCTGTCTTTCTGTTTGTCTTTCTGTCTTTCTGTCTGTTTGTCTTTCTGTCTGTTTGTTTTTCTTTCTGTCTGTTTGTCTTTCTGTCTTTCTGTTTGTTTGTCTTTCTGTCTGTTTGTCTTTCTGTCTTTCTGTTTGTTTGTCTTTCTGTCTGTTTGTCTTTCTGTCTTTCTGTTTGTTTGTCTTTCTGTCTTTCTGTCTTTCTGTCTTTCTGTTTGTTTGTCTTTCTGTCTTTCTGTCTTTCTGTTTGTTTGTCTTTCTGTTTGTTTGTCTTTCTGTCTTTCTGTATTTCTGTTTGTTTGTCTTTCTGTCTTTCTGTCTTTCTGTTTGTTTGTCTTTCTGTCTTTCTGTCTTTCTGTTTGTTTGTCTTTCTGTCATTCTGTCTTTCTGTTTGTCTTTCTGTCTTTCTGTCTGTTTGTCTTTCTGTCTTTCTGTTTGTTTGTCTTTCTGTCTTTCTGTCTTTCTGTCTTTCTGTTTGTTTGTCTTTCTGTCATTCTGTCTTTCTGTTTGTCTTTCTGTCTTTCTGTCTTTCTGTCTGTTTGTCTTTCTGTCTTTCTGTTTGTTTGTCTTTCTGTCTGTTTGTCTTTCTGTCTTTCTGTTTGTTTGTCTTTCTGTCTGTTTGTCTTTCAGTCTTTCTGTTTGTTTGTCTTTCTGTCTTTCTGTTTGTTTGTTTGTTTGTCTTTCTGTCTTTCTGTCTTTCTGTTTGTTTGTCTTTCTGTCTTTCTGTTTGTTTGTCTTTCTGTCTTTCTGTTTGTTTGTCTTTCTGTTTGTTTGTCTTTCTGTCTTTCTGTCTTTCTGTCTTTCTGTTTGTTTGTCTTTCTGTCTTTATGTTTGTCTTTCTGTCTTTCTGTCTGTTTGTCTTTCTGTCTTTCTGTTTGTTTGTCTTTCTGTCTTTCTGTCTTTCTGTTTGTCTTTCTGTCTTTCTGTTTGTTTGTCTTTCTGTCTTTCTGATTGTCTTTCTGTCTTTCTGTTTGTTTGTCTTTCTGTCTTTCTGTCTTTCTGTTTGTTTGTCTTTCTGTCTTTCTGTTTGTTTGTCTTTCTGTCTTTCTGTCTTTCTGTTTGTTTGTCTTTCTGTTTGTTTGTCTTTCTGTCTTTCTGTCTGTTTGTCTTTCTGTCTTTCTGTTTGTTTGTCTTTCTGTCTTTCTGTCTTTCTGTTTGTCTTTCTGTCTTTCTGTCTGTTTGTCTTTCTGTCTTTCTGTCTTTCTGTTTGTCTTTCTGTCTTTCTGTCTTTCTGTTTGTCTTTCTGTCTTTCTGTCTGTTTGTCTTTCTGTCTTTCTGTCTGTTTGTCTTTCTGTCTTTCTGTTTGTTTGTCTTTCTGTCTTTCTGTCTTTCTGTTTGTTTGTCTTTCTGTCTTTCTGTCTTTCTGTTTGTTTGTCTTTCTGTCTTTCTGTCTTTCTGTCTTTCTGTTTGTCTTTCTGTCTTTCTGTTTGTTTGTCTTTCTGTCTTTCTGATTGTCTTTCTGTCTTTCTGTTTGTTTGTCTTTCTGTCTTTCTGTCTTTCTGTTTGTTTGTCTTTCTGTCTTTCTGTCTTTCTGTTTGTTTGTCTTTCTGTCTTTCTGTCTTTCTGTTTGTTTGTCTTTCTGTCTTTCTGTTTGTTTGTCTTTCTGTCTTTCTGTCTGTTTGTCTTTCTGTCTTTCTGTTTGTTTGTCTTTCTGTCTTTCTGTCTTTCTGTTTGTCTTTCTGTCTTTCTGTCTGTTTGTCTTTCTGTCTTTCTGTCTTTCTGTTTGTCTTTCTGTCTTTCTGTCTTTCTGTTTGTCTTTCTGTCTTTCTGTCTGTTTGTCTTTCTGTCTTTCTGTCTGTTTGTCTTTCTGTCTTTCTGTTTGTTTGTCTTTCTGTCTTTCTGTCTTTCTGTTTGTTTGTCTTTCTGTCTTTCTGTCTTTCTGTTTGTTTGTCTTTCTGTCTTTCTGTTTGTTTGTCTTTCTGTCTTTCTGTCTTTCTGTTTGTCTTTCTGTCTTTCTGTCTGTTTGTCTTTCTGTTTGTTTGTCTTTCTGTCTTTCTGTCTTTCTGTTTGTCTTTCTGTCTTTCTGTTTGTTTGTCTTTCTGTCTTTCTGTCTATCTGTTTGTTTGTCTTTCTGTCTTTCTGTCTTTCTGTTTGTTTGTCTTTCTGTCTTTCTGTCTTTCTGTTTGTTTGTCTTTCTGTTTGTTTGTCTTTCTGTCTATCTGTTTGTTTGTCTTTCTGTCTTTCTGTCTGTTTGTCTTTCTGTCTTTCTGTCTGTTTGTCTTTCTGTCTTTCTGTTTGTTTTTCTTTCTGTCTTTCTGTCTTTCTGTTTGTCTTTCTGTCTTTCTGTCTGTTTGTCTTTCTGTCTTTCTGTTTGTTTGTCTTTCTGTCTTTCTGTTTGTCTTTCTGTCTTTCTGTTTGTTTGTCTTTCTGTCTTTCTGTTTGTTTTTCTGTCTTTCTGTCTGTTTGTCTTTCTGTCTTTCTGTCTGTTTGTCTTTCTGTCTTTCTGTCTTTCTGTCTGTTTGTCTTTCTGTTTGTTTGTCTTTCTGTCTTTCTGTCTTTCTGTTTGTTTGTCTTTCTGTCATTCTGTCTTTCTGTTTGTCTTTCTGTCTTTCTGTCTTTCTGTCTGTTTGTCTTTCTGTCTTTCTGTTTGTTTGTCTTTCTGTCTGTTTGTCTTTCTGTCTTTCTGTTTGTTTGTCTTTCTGTCTGTTTGTCTTTCTGTCTTTCTGTTTGTTTGTCTTTCTGTCTGTTTGTCTTTCTGTCTTTCTGTTTGTTTGTCTTTCTGTCTTTCTGTCTTTCTGTTTGTTTGTCTTTCTGTCTTTCTGTTTGTTTGTCTTTCTGTCTTTCTGTCTTTCTGTCTTTCTGTTTGTTTGTCTTTCTGTCTTTCTGTCTTTCTGTCTTTCTGTTTGTTTGTCTTTCTGTCTTTCTGTCTTTCTGTTTGTTTGTCTTTCTGTCTTTCTGTCTTTCAGTCTTTCTGTTTGTTTGTCTTTCTGTCTTTCTGTTTGTTTGTCTTTCTGTCTTTCTGTCTTTCTGTTTGTTTGTCTTTCTGTCTTTCTGTTTGTTTGTCTTTCTGTCTTTCTGTTTGTTTGTCTTTCTGTCTGTCTTTCTGTTTGTTTGTCTTTCTGTCTGTCTGTTTGTCTTTCTGTCTTTCTGTCTGTCTGTTTGTCTTTCTGTCTTTCTGTTTGTCTTTCTGTCTTTCTGTATTTCTGTTTGTTTGTCTTTCTGTCATTCTGTCTTTCTGTTTGTCTTTCTGTCTTTCTGTCTTTCTGTCTGTTTGTCTTTCTGTCTTTCTGTTTGTTTGTCTTTCTGTCTTTCTGTTTGTTTGTCTTTCTGTCATTCTGTCTTTCTGTTTGTCTTTCTGTCTTTCTGTCTTTCTGTTTGTTTGTCTTTCTGTCTGTTTGTCTTTCTGTCTTTCTGTTTGTTTGTCTTTCTGTCTGTTTGTCTTTCTGTCTTTCTGTTTGTTTGTCTTTCTGTCTGTTTGTCTTTCTGTCTTTCTGTTTGTTTGTCTTTCTGTCTTTCTGTCTTTCTGTCTTTCTGTTTGTTTGTCTTTCTGTCTTTCTGTCTTTCTGTTTGTTTGTCTTTCTGTCTTTCTGTTTGTTTGTCTTTCTGTCTTTCTGTTTGTCTTTCTGTCTTTCTGTCTGTTTGTCTTTCTGTCTTTCTGTCTTTCTGTTTGTCTTTCTGTCTTTCTGTCTTTCTGTTTGTCTTTCTGTCTTTCTGTCTGTTTGTCTTTCTGTCTTTCTGTCTGTTTGTCTTTCTGTCTTTCTGTTTGTTTGTCTTTCTGTCTTTCTGTTTGTTTGTCTTTCTGTCTTTCTGTCTTTCTGTTTGTTTGTCTTTCTGTCTTTCTGTTTGTTTGTCTTTCTGTCTTTCTGTCTTTCTGTTTGTCTTTCTGTCTTTCTGTCTGTTTGTCTTTCTGTTTGTTTGTCTTTCTGTCTTTCTGTCTTTCTGTTTGTTTGTCTTTCTGTCTTTCTGTCTATCTGTTTGTTTGTCTTTCTGTCTTTCTGTCTTTCTGTTTGTTTGTCTTTCTGTCTTTCTGTCTTTCTGTTTGTTTGTCTTTCTTTTTGTTTGTCTTTCTGTCTATCTGTTTGTTTGTCTTTCTGTCTTTCTGTCTGTTTGTCTTTCTGTCTTTCTGTCTGTTTGTCTTTCTGTCTTTCTGTTTGTTTTTCTTTCTGTCTTTCTGTCTTTCTGTTTGTTTTTCTTTCTGTCTTTCTGTCTGTTTGTCTTTCTGTCTTTCTGTTTGTTTGTCTTTCTGTCTTTCTGTTTGTCTTTCTGTCTTTCTGTTTGTTTGTCTTTCTGTCTTTCTGTTTGTTTGTCTTTCTGTCTTTCTGTTTGTTTGTCTTTCTGTCTTTCTGTTTGTTTGTCTTTCTGTCTTTCTGTTTGTTTGTCTTTCTGTCTGTCTTTCTGTTTGTTTGTCTTTCTGTCTGTCTTTCTGTTTGTTTGTCTTTCTGTCTGTCTGTTTGTCTTTCTGTCTTTCTGTCTGTCTGTCTGTCTGTTTGTCTTTCTGTCTTTCTGTCTTTCTGTTTGTTTGTCTTTCTGTCTTTCTGTTTGTTTGTCTTTCTGTCTTTCTGTTTGTCTTTCTGTTTGTCTTTCTGTCTTTCTGTCTGTTTGTCTTTCTGTCTTTCTGTCTGTTTGTCTTTCTGTTTGTCTGTTTGTCTTTCTGTCTTTCTGTCTTTCTGTCTTTCTGTCTGTTTGTCTTTCTGTCTGTCTGTTTGTCTTTCTGTCTTTCTGTCTGTCTGTTTGTCTTTCTGTCTGTCTGTTTGTCTTTCTGTCTTTCTGTCTGTTTGTCTTTCTGTCTGTCTGTTTGTCTTTCTGTCTTTCTGTCTGTTTGTCTTTCTGTCTGTCTGTTTGTCTTTCTGTCTGTCTGTTTGTCTTTCTGTCTTTTTGTCTGTTTGTCTTTCTGTCTGTCTGTTTGTCTTTCTGTCTGTCTGTTTGTCTTTCTGTTTTTCTGTTTGTCTTTCTGTCTTTCTGTTTGTCTTTCTGTTTTTCTGTTTGTCTGTTTGTCTTTCTGTTTGTTTGTCTTTCTGTCTTTCTGTTTGTCTTTCTGTCTTTCTGTTTGTTTGTCTTTCTGTCTTTCTGTTTGTTTGTCTTTCTGTCTTTCTGTTTGTCTTTCAGTCTTTCTGTTTGTTTGTCTTTCTGTTTTTCTGTTTGTCTGTTTGTCTTTCTGTTTGTTTGTCTTTCTGTTTGTTTGTCTTTCCGTTTGTTTGTCTTTCTGTCTTTCTGTCTTTCTGTTTGTTTGTCTTTCTGTTTGTTTGTCTTTCTGTCTTTCTGTCTTTCTGTTTGTTTGTCTTTCTGTTTGTTTGTCTTTCTGTCTTTCTGTTTGTCTTTCTGTCTTTCTGTCTGTCTTTCTGTCTTTCTGTTTGTTTGTCTTTCTGTCATTCTGTCTTTCTGTTTGTCTTTCTGTCTTTCTGTTTGTTTGTCTTTCTGTCTTTCTGTTTGTTTGTCTTTCTGTATTTCTGTCTTTCTGTTTGTTTGTCTTTCTGTCTTTCTGTTTGTTTGTCTTTCTGTCTTTCTGTCTTTCTGTTTGTTTGTCTTTCTGTCTTTCTGTTTGTTTGTCTTTCTGTCTTTCTGTTTGTTTGTCTTTCTGTCTGTCTTTCTGTTTGTTTGTCTTTCTGTCTGTCTTTCTGTTTGTTTGTCTTTCTGTCTGTCTGTTTGTCTTTCTGTCTTTCTGTCTGTCTGTCTGACTGTCTGTTTGTCTTTCTGTCTTTCTGTTTGTTTGTCTTTCTGTCTTTCTGTCTTTCTGTTTGTTTGTCTTTCTGTCATTCTGTCTTTCTGTTTGTCTTTCTGTCTTTCTGTCTTTCTGTCTGTTTGTCTTTCTGTCTTTCTGTTTGTTTGTCTTTCTGTCGTTCTGCCTTTCTGTTTGTTTGTCTTCCTGTCATTCTGTCTTTCTGTTTGTCTTTCTGTCTTTCTGTCTGTTTGTCTTTCTGTCTGTTTGTTTGTCTTTCTGTCTGTTTGTCTTTCTGTCTTTCTGTTTGTTTGTCTTTCTGTCTGTTTGTCTTTCTGTTTGTTTGTCTTTCTGTCTGTTTGTCTTTCTGTCTTTCTGTTTGTTTGTCTTTCTGTCTTTCTGTCTTTCTGTTTGTTTGTCTTTCTGTCTTTCTGTCTTTCTGTCTTTCTGTTTGTTTGTCTTTCTGTCTTTCTGTCTTTCTGTTTGTTTGTCTTTCTGTCTTTCTGTTTGTTTGTCTTTCTGTCTTTCTGTCTTTCTGTTTGTCTTTCTGTCTTTCTGTCTTTCTGTTTGTTTGTCTTTCTGTCTTTCTGTTTGTTTGTCTTTCTGTCTTTCTGTTTGTTTGTCTTTCTGTCTTTCTGTTTGTTTGTCTTTCTGTCTTTCTGTCTTTCTGTTTGTCTTTCTGTCTGTTTGTCTTTCTGTTTGTTTGTCTTTCTGTCTTTCTGTTTGTCTTTCTGTCTTTCTGTTTGTTTGTCTTTCTGTCTTTCTGATTGTCTTTCTGTCTTTCTGTTTGTTTGTCTTTCTTTCTTTCTGTCTTTCTGTTTGTTTGTCTTTCTGTCTTTCTGTTTGTTTGTCTTTCTGTCTTTCTGTCTTTCTGTATTTCTGTTTGTTTGTCTTTCTGTCTTTCTGTCTTTCTGTTAGTTTGTCTTTCTGTCTTTCTGTTTGTTTGTCTTTCTGTCTTTCTGTTTGTTTGTCTTTCTGTCTTTCTGTCTGTTTGTCTTTCTGTCTTTCTGTTTGTTTGTCTTTCTGTCTTTCTGTTTGTCTTTATGTCTTTCTGTCTGTTTGTCTTTCTGTCTTTCTGTTTGTTTGTCTTTCTGTCTTTCTGTTTGTTTGTCTTTCTGTCTTTCTGTTTGTCTTTCTGTCTTTCTGTCTGTTTGTCTTTCTGTCTTTCTGTCTGTTTGTCTTTCTGTCTTTCTGTCTGTCTGTCTTTCTGTCTTTCTGTTTGTTTGTCTTTCTGTCTTTCTGTTTGTTTGTCTTTCTGTCTTTCTGTCTTTCTGTTTGTTTGTCTTTCTGTCATTCTGTCTTTCTGTTTGTCTTTCTGTATTTCTGTCTTTCTGTCTGTTTGTCTTTCTGTCTTTCTGTTTGTTTGTCTTTCTGTCTGTTTGTCTTTCTGTCTTTCTGTTTGTTTGTCTTTCTGTCTTTCTGTCTTTCTGTTTGTCTTTCTGTCTTTCTGTCTTTCTGTTTGTCTTTCTGTCTTTCTGTTTGTCTTTCTGTCTTTCTGTCTGTTTGTCTTTCTGTCTTTCTGTTTGTTTGTCTTACTGTCTTTCTGTTTGTCTTTCTGTCTTTCTGTTTGTTTGTCTTTCTGTCTTTCTGATTGTCTTTCTGTCTTTCTGTTTGTTTGTCTTTCTGTCTTTCTGTCTTTCTGTTTGTTTGTCTTTCTGTCTTTCTGTTTGTTTGTCTTTCTGTCTTTCTGTCTTTCTGTTTGTTTGTCTTTCTGTCTTTCTGTCTTTCTGTTTGTTTGTCTTTCTGTCTTTCTGTCTGTTTGTCTTTCTGTCTTTCTGTTTGTTTGTCTTTCTGTCTTTCTGTCTTTCTGTTTGTCTTTCTGTCTTTCTGTCTGTTTGTCTTTCTGTCTTTCTGTTTGTCTTTCTGTCTTTCTGTCTTTCTGTTTGTCTTTCTGTCTGTTTGTCTTTCTGTTTGTTTGTCTTTCTGTCTTTCTGTCTTTCTGTTTGTTTGTCTTTCTGTCTTTCTGTCTTTCTGTTTGTTTGTCTTTCTGTCTTTCTGTCTTTCTGTGTTTCTGTTTGTTTGTCTTTCTGTCTTTCTGTCTTTCTGTTTGTTTGTCTTTCTGTCTTTCTGTTTGTTTGTCTTTCTGTCTTTCTGTCTTTCTGTTTGTCTTTCTGTCTTTCTGTCTGTTTGTCTTTCTGTTTGTTTGTCTTTCTGTCTTTCTGTCTTTCTGTTTGTCTTTCTGTCTTTCTGTTTGTTTGTCTTTCTGTCTTTCTGATTGTCTTTCTGTCTTTCTGTTTGTTTGTCTTTCTGTCTTTCTGTCTTTCTGTTTGTTTGTCTTTCAGTCTTTCTGTCTTTCTGTTTGTTTGTCTTTCTGTCTTTCTTTCTTTCTGTTTGTTTGTCTTTCTGTCTTTCTGTTTGTTTGTCTTTCTGTCTTTCTGTTTGTTTGTCTTTCTGTCTTTCTGTCTTTCTGTCTGTTTGTCTTTCTGTCTTTCTGTTTGTTTGTCTTTCTGTCTTTCTGTCTTTCTGTTTGTCTTTCTGTCTTTCTGTCTTTCTGTTTGTTTGTCTTTCTGTCTTTCTGTTTGTCTTTCTGTCTTTCTGTTTGTTTGTCTTTCTGTCTTTCTGTTTGTCTTTCTGTCTTTCTGTCTGTTTGTCTTTCTGTCTTTCTGTCTGTTTGTCTTTCTGTCTTTATGTTTGTTTGTCTTTCTGTCTTTCTGTCTTTCTGTTTGTTTGTCTTTCTGTCATTCTGTCTTTCTGTTTGTCTTTCTGTCGTTCTGTCTTTCTGTCTGTTTGTCTTTCTGTCTTTCTGTTTGTTTGTCTTTCTGTCTGTTTGTCTTTCTGTCTTTCTGTTTGTTTGTCTTTCTGTCTGTTTGTCTTTCTGTCTTTCTGTTTGTTTGTCTTTCTGTCTGTTTGTCTTTCTGTCTTTCTGTTTGTTTGTCTTTCTGTCTTTCTGTTTGTTTGTCTTTCTGTCTTTCTGTCTTTCTGTTTGTTTGTCTTTCTGTCTTTCTGTCTTTCTGTTTGTTTGTCTTTCTGTCTTTCTGTCTTTCTGTTTGTTTGTCTTTCTGTCTTTCTGTTTGTTTGTCTTTCTGTCTTTCTGTCTTTCTGTTTGTTTGTCTTTCTGTCTTTCTGTCTGTTTGTCTTTCTGTCTTTATGTTTGTTTGTCTTTCTGTCTTTCTGTCTTTCTGTTTGTTTGTCTTTCTGTCATTCTGTCTTTCTGTTTGTCTTTCTGTCGTTCTGTCTTTCTGTCTGTTTGTCTTTCTGTCTTTCTGTTTGTTTGTCTTTCTGTCTGTTTGTCTTTCTGTCTTTCTGTTTGTTTGTCTTTCTGTCTGTTTGTCTTTCTGTCTTTCTGTTTGTTTGTCTTTCTGTCTGTTTGTCTTTCTGTCTTTCTGTTTGTTTGTCTTTCTGTCTTTCTGTTTGTTTGTCTTTCTGTCTTTCTGTCTTTCTGTTTGTTTGTCTTTCTGTCTTTCTGTCTTTCTGTTTGTTTGTCTTTCTGTCTTTCTGTCTTTCTGTTTGTTTGTCTTTCTGTCTTTCTGTTTGTTTGTCTTTCTGTCTTTCTGTCTTTCTGTTTGTTTGTCTTTCTGTCTTTCTGTTTGTTTGTCTTTCTGTCTTTCTGTTTGTTTGTCTTTCTGTCTGTCTTTCTGTTTGATTGTCTTTCTGTCTGTCTTTCTGTTTGTTTGTCTTTCTGTCTGTCTGTTTGTCTTTCTGTCTTTCTGTCTGTCTGTCTGACTGTCTGTTTGTCTTTCTGTCTTTCTGTTTGTTTGTCTTTCTGTATTTCTGTCTTTCTGTTTGTTTGTCTTTCTGTCATTCTGTCTTTCTGTTTGTCTTTCTGTCTGTTTGTCTTTCTGTCTTTCTGTTTGTTTGTCTTTCTGTCTTTCTGTTTGTTTGTCTTTCTGTCTTTCTGTTTGTTTGTCTTTCTGTCATTCTGTCTTTCTGTTTGTCTTTCTGTCTTTCTGTCTTTCTGTCTGTTTGTCTTTCTGTCTGTTTGTTTTTCTTTCTGTCTGTTTGTCTTTCTGTCTTTCTGTTTGTTTGTCTTTCTGTCTGTTTGTCTTTCTGTCTTTATGTTTGTTTGTCTTTCTGTCTGTTTGTCTTTCTGTCTTTCTGTTTGTTTGTCTTTCTGTCTTTCTGTTTGTTTGTCTTTCTGTCTTTCTGTCTTTCTGTTTGTTTGTCTTTCTGTTTGTTTGTCTTTCTGTCTTTCTGTATTTCTGTTTGTTTGTCTTTCTGTCTTTCTGTCTTTCTGTTTGTTTGTCTTTCTGTCTTTCTGTCTTTCTGTTTGTCTTTCTGTCTTTCTGTCTTTCTGTTTGTTTGTCTTTCTGTCATTCTGTCTTTCTGTTTGTCTTTCTGTCTTTCTGTCTGTTTGTCTTTCTGTCTTTCTGTTTGTTTGTCTTTCTGTCTTTCTGTCTTTCTGTCTTTCTGTTTGTTTGTCTTTCTGTCATTCTGTCTTTCTGTTTGTCTTTCTGTCTTTCTGTCTTTCTGTCTGTTTGTCTTTCTGTCTTTCTGTTTGTTTGTCTTTCTGTCTGTTTGTCTTTCTGTCTTTCTGTTTGTTTGTCTTTCTGTCTGTTTGTCTTTCAGTCTTTCTGTTTGTTTGTCTTTCTGTCTTTCTGTTTGTTTGTTTGTCTTTCTGTCTTTGTGTCTTTCTGTTTGTTTGTCTTTCTGTCTTTCTGTTTGTTTGTCTTTCTGTCTTTCTGTTTGTTTGTCTTTCTGTTTGTTTGTCTTTCTGTCTTTCTGTCTTTCTGTCTTTCTGTCTTTCTGTTTGTTTGTCTTTCTGTCTTTATGTCTTTCTGTCTTTCTGTCTGTTTGTCTTTCTGTCTTTCTGTTTGTTTGTCTTTCTGTCTTTCTGTCTTTCTGTTTGTCTTTCTGTCTTTCTGTTTGTTTGTCTTTCTGTCTTTCTGATTGTCTTTCTGTCTTTCTGTTTGTTTGTCTTTCTGTCTTTCTGTCTTTCTGTCTTTCTGTTTGTTTGTCTTTCTGTCTTTCTGTCTTTCTGTCTTTCTGTTTGTTTGTCTTTCTGTCTTTCTGTCTTTCTGTCTTTCTGTTTGTTTGTCTTTCTGTCTTTCTGTTTGTTTGTCTTTCTGTCTTTCTGTCTGTTTGTCTTTCTGTCTTTCTGTTTGTTTGTCTTTCTGTCTTTCTGTTTGTTTGTCTTTCTGTCTTTCTGTCTTTCTGTCTGTTTGTCTTTCTGTCTTTCTGTTTGTCTTTCTGTCTTTCTGTCTTTCTGTTTGTCTTTCTGTCTTTCTGTCTGTTTGTCTTTCTGTCTTTCTGTCTGTTTGTCTTTCTGTCTTTCTGTTTGTTTGTCTTTCTGTCTTTCTGTCTTTCTGTTTGTTTGTCTTTCTGTCTTTCTGTTTGTTTGTCTTTCTGTCTTTCTGTTTGTTTGTCTTTCTGTCTTTCTGTCTTTCTGTTTGTCTTTCTGTCTTTCTGTCTGTTTGTCTTTCTGTTTGTTTGTCTTTCTGTCTTTCTGTCTTTCTGTTTGTCTTTCTGTCTTTCTGTTTGTTTGTCTTTCTGTCTTTCTGTCTTTCTGTTTGTTTGTCTTTCTGTCTTTCTGTCTTTCTGTTTGTTTGTCTTTCTGTCTTTCTGTCTTTCTGTTTGTTTGTCTTTCTGTTTGTTTGTCTTTCTGTCTTTCTGTTTGTTTGTCTTTCTGTCTTTCTGTCTGTTTGTCTTTCTGTCTTTCTGTCTGTTTGTCTTTCTGTCTTTCTGTTTGTTTTTCTTTCTGTCTTTCTGTCTTTCTGTTTGTCTTTCTGTCTTTCTGTCTGTTTGTCTTTCTGTCTTTCTGTTTGTTTGTCTTTCTGTCTTTCTGTTTGTCTTTCTGTCTTTCTGTTTGTTTGTCTTTCTGTCTTTCTGTTTGTCTTTCTGTCTTTCTGTCTGTTTGTCTTTCTGTCTTTCTGTCTGTTTGTCTTTCTGTCTTTCTGTCTGTTTGTCTTTCTGTCTTTCTGTCTTTCTGTCTGTTTGTCTTTCTGTTTGTTTGTCTTTCTGTCTTTCTGTCTTTCTGTTTGTTTGTCTTTCTGTCATTCTGTCTTTCTGTTTGTCTTTCTGTCTTTCTGTCTGTTTGTCTTTCTGTCTTTCTGTTTGTTTGTCTTTCTGTCTGTTTGTCTTTCTGTCTTTCTGTTTGTTTGTCTTTCTGTCTGTTTGTCTTTCTGTCTTTCTGTTTGTTTGTCTTTCTGTCTGTTTGTCTTTCTGTCTTTCTGTTTGTTTGTCTTTCTGTCTTTCTGTCTTTCTGTTTGTTTGTCTTTCTGTCTTTCTGTCTTTCTGTTTGTTTGTCTTTCTGTCTTTCTGTCTTTCTGTCTTTCTGTTTGTTTGTCTTTCTGTCTTTCTGTCTTTCTGTTTGTTTGTCTTTCTGTCTTTCTGTCTTTCTGTTTGTCTTTCTGTCTTTCTTTCTTTCAGTCTTTCTGTTTGTTTGTCTTTCTGTCTTTCTGTTTGTTTGTCTTTCTGTCTTTCTGTCTTTCTGTTTGTTTGTCTTTCTGTCTTTCTGTTTGTTTGTCTTTCTGTCTGTCTTTCTGTTTGTTTGTCTTTCTGTCTGTCTTTCTGTTTGTTTGTCTTTCTGTCTGTCTGTTTGTCTTTCTGTCTTTCTGTCTGTCTGTCTGACTGTCTGTTTGTCTTTCTGTCTTTCTGTTTGTCTTTCTGTCTTTCTGTATTTCTGTTTGTTTGTCTTTCTGTCATTCTGTCTTTCTGTTTGTCTTTCTGTCTTTCTGTCTGTTTGTCTTTCTGTCTTTCTGTTTGTTTGTCTTTCTGTCTTTCTGTTTGTTTGTCTTTCTGTCATTCTGTCTTTCTGTTTGTCTTTCTGTCTTTCTGTCTTTCTGTCTGTTTGTCTTTCTGTCTTTCTGTTTGTTTGTCTTTCTGTCTGTTTGTCTTTCTGTCTTTCTGTTTGTTTGTCTTTCTGTCTGTTTGTCTTTCTGTCTTTCTGTTTGTTTGTCTTTCTGTCTGTTTGTCTTTCTGTCTTTCTGTTTGTTTGTCTTTCTGTCTTTCTGTCTTTCTGTTTGTTTGTCTTTCTGTCTTTCTGTTTGTTTGTCTTTCTGTCTTTCTGTCTTTCTGTTTGTTTGTCTTTCTGTCTTTCTGTCTTTCTGTTTGTTTGTCTTTCTCTCTTTCTGTCTTTCTGTTTGTTTGTCTTTCTGTCTTTCTGTCTTTCTGTTTGTTTGTCTTTCTGTCTTTCTGTCTTTCTGTTTGTTTGTCTTTCTGTCTTTCTGTTTGTTTGTCTTTCTGTCTTTCTGTCTTTCTGTTTGTTTGTCTTTCTGTCTTTCTGTTTGTTTGTCTTTCTGTCTGTCTTTCTGTTTGTTTGTCTTTCTGTCTGTCTTTCTGTTTATTTGTCTTTCTGTCTGTCTGTTTGTCTTTCTGTCTTTCTGTCTGTCTGTCTGTCTGTTTGTCTTTCTGTCTTTCTGTCTTTCTGTTTGTCTTTCTGTCTTTCTGTTTGTCTTTCTGTTTGTCTTTCTGTCTTTCTGTCTGTTTGTCTTTCTGTCTTTCTGTCTGTTTGTCTTTCTGTTTGTCTGTTTGTCTTTCTGTTTGTCTTTCTGTTTGTCTGTTTGTCTTTCTGTCTTTCTGTCTTTCTGTTTGTCTTTCTGTCTTTCTGTCTTTCTGTCTGTTTGTCTTTCTGTCTTTCTGTCTTTCTGTCTGTTTGTCTTTCTGTCTGTCTGTTTGTCTTTCTGTCTGTCTGTTTGTCTTTCTGTCTTTCTGTCTGTTTGTCTTTCTGTCTGTCTGTTTGTCTTTCTGTCTTTCTGTCTGTTTGTCTTTCTGTCTGTCTGTTTGTCTTTCTGTCTTTTTGTCTGTTTGTCTTTCTGTCTGTCTGTTTGTCTTTCTGTCTGTCTGTTTGTCTTTCTGTCTGTCTGTTTGTCTTTCTGTTTTTCTGTTTGTCTTTCTGTCTTTCTGTTTGTCTTTCTGTTTTTCTGTTTGTCTGTTTGTCTTTCTGTTTGTTTGTCTTTCTGTCTTTCTGTTTGTCTTTCTGTCTTTCTGTTTGTTTGTCTTTCTGTCTTTCTGTTTGTTTGTCTTTCTGTCTTTCTGTTTTTCAGTTTGTCTGTTTGTCTTTCTGTTTGTTTGTCTTTCTGTTTGTTTGTCTTTCTGTCTTTCTGTTTGTCTTTCAGTCTTTCTGTTTGTTTGTCTTTCTGTTTTTCTGTTTGTCTGTTTGTCTTTCTGTTTGTTTGTCTTTCTGTTTGTTTGTCTTTCCGTTTGTTTGTCTTTCTGTCTTTCTGTCTTTCTGTTTGTTTGTCTTTCTGTTTGTTTGTCTTTCTGTCTTTCTGTCTTTCTGTTTGTTTGTCTTTCTGTTTGTTTGTCTTTCTGTCTTTCTGTCTTTCTGTTTGTCTTTCTGTCTTTCTGTCTGTCTTTCTGTCTTTCTGTCTTTCTGTTTGTTTGTCTTTCTGTCTTTCTGTTTGTCTTTCTGTCTTTCTGTCTGTTTGTCTTTCTGTCTTTCTGTCTGTTTGTCTTTCTGTCTTTCTGTCTGTCTGTCTTTCTGTCTTTCTGTTTGTTTGTCTTTCTGTCTTTCTGTTTGTTTGTCTTTCTGTCTTTCTGTCTTTCTGTTTGTTTGTCTTTCTGTCATTCTGTCTTTCTGTTTGTCTTTCTGTATTTCTGTCTTTCTGTCTGTTTGTCTTTCTGTCTTTCTGTTTGTTTGTCTTTCTGTCTGTTTGTCTTTCTGTCTTTCTGTTTGTTTGTCTTTCTGTCTTTCTGTCTTTCTGTTTGTCTTTCTGTCTTTCTGTCTTTCTGTTTGTCTTTCTGTCTTTCTGTTTGTCTTTCTGTCTTTCTGTCTGTTTGTCTTTCTGTCTTTCTGTTTGTTTGTCTTACTGTCTTTCTGTTTGTCTTTCTGTCTTTCTGTTTGTTTGTCTTTCTGTCTTTCTGATTGTCTTTCTGTCTTTCTGTTTGTTTGTCTTTCTGTCTTTCTGTCTTTCTGTTTGTTTGTCTTTCTGTCTTTCTGTTTGTTTGTCTTTCTGTCTTTCTGTCTTTCTGTTTGTTTGTCTTTCTGTCTTTCTGTCTTTCTGTTTGTTTGTCTTTCTGTCTTTCTGTCTGTTTGTCTTTCTGTCTTTCTGTTTGTTTGTCTTTCTGTCTTTCTGTCTTTCTGTTTGTCTTTCTGTCTTTCTGTCTGTTTGTCTTTCTGTCTTTCTGTTTGTCTTTCTGTCTTTCTGTCTTTCTGTTTGTCTTTCTGTCTGTTTGTCTTTCTGTTTGTTTGTCTTTCTGTCTTTCTGTCTTTCTGTTTGTTTGTCTTTCTGTCTTTCTGTCTTTCTGTTTGTTTGTCTTTCTGTCTTTCTGTCTTTCTGTGTTTCTGTTTGTTTGTCTTTCTGTCTTTCTGTCTTTCTGTTTGTTTGTCTTTCTGTCTTTCTGTTTGTTTGTCTTTCTGTCTTTCTGTTTGTCTTTCTGTCTTTCTGTCTGTTTGTCTTTCTGTTTGTTTGTCTTTCTGTCTTTCTGTCTTTCTGTTTGTCTTTCTGTCTTTCTGTTTGTTTGTCTTTCTGTCTTTCTGATTGTCTTTCTGTCTTTCTGTTTGTTTGTCTTTCTGTCTTTCTGTCTTTCTGTTTGTTTGTCTTTCAGTCTTTCTGTCTTTCTGTTTGTTTGTCTTTCTGTCTTTCTTTCTTTCTGTTTGTTTGTCTTTCTGTCTTTCTGTTTGTTTGTCTTTCTGTCTTTCTGTTTGTTTGTCTTTCTGTCTTTCTGTCTTTCTGTCTGTTTGTCTTTCTGTCTTTCTGTTTGTTTGTCTTTCTGTCTTTCTGTCTTTCTGTTTGTCTTTCTGTCTTTCTGTCTGTTTGTCTTTCTGTCTTTCTGTTTGTTTGTCTTTCTGTCTTTCTGTTTGTCTTTCTGTCTTTCTGTTTGTTTGTCTTTCTGTCTTTCTGTTTGTCTTTCTGTCTTTCTGTCTGTTTGTCTTTCTGTCTTTCTGTCTGTTTGTCTTTCTGTCTTTATGTTTGTTTGTCTTTCTGTCTTTCTGTCTTTCTGTTTGTTTGTCTTTCTGTCATTCTGTCTTTCTGTTTGTCTTTCTGTCGTTCTGTCTTTCTGTCTGTTTGTCTTTCTGTCTTTCTGTTTGTTTGTCTTTCTGTCTGTTTGTCTTTCTGTCTTTCTGTTTGTTTGTCTTTCTGTCTGTTTGTCTTTCTGTCTTTCTGTTTGTTTGTCTTTCTGTCTGTTTGTCTTTCTGTCTTTCTGTTTGTTTGTCTTTCTGTCTTTCTGTTTGTTTGTCTTTCTGTCTTTCTGTCTTTCTGTTTGTTTGTCTTTCTGTCTTTCTGTCTTTCTGTTTGTTTGTCTTTCTGTCTTTCTGTCTTTCTGTTTGTTTGTCTTTCTGTCTTTCTGTTTGTTTGTCTTTCTGTCTTTCTGTCTTTCTGTTTGTTTGTCTTTCTGTCTTTCTGTCTGTTTGTCTTTCTGTCTTTATGTTTGTTTGTCTTTCTGTCTTTCTGTCTTTCTGTTTGTTTGTCTTTCTGTCATTCTGTCTTTCTGTTTGTCTTTCTGTCGTTCTGTCTTTCTGTCTGTTTGTCTTTCTGTCTTTCTGTTTGTTTGTCTTTCTGTCTGTTTGTCTTTCTGTCTTTCTGTTTGTTTGTCTTTCTGTCTGTTTGTCTTTCTGTCTTTCTGTTTGTTTGTCTTTCTGTCTGTTTGTCTTTCTGTCTTTCTGTTTGTTTGTCTTTCTGTCTTTCTGTTTGTTTGTCTTTCTGTCTTTCTGTCTTTCTGTTTGTTTGTCTTTCTGTCTTTCTGTCTTTCTGTTTGTTTGTCTTTCTGTCTTTCTGTCTTTCTGTTTGTTTGTCTTTCTGTCTTTCTGTTTGTTTGTCTTTCTGTCTTTCTGTCTTTCTGTTTGTTTGTCTTTCTGTCTTTCTGTTTGTTTGTCTTTCTGTCTTTCTGTTTGTTTGTCTTTCTGTCTGTCTTTCTGTTTGATTGTCTTTCTGTCTGTCTTTCTGTTTGTTTGTCTTTCTGTCTGTCTGTTTGTCTTTCTGTCTTTCTGTCTGTCTGTCTGACTGTCTGTTTGTCTTTCTGTCTTTCTGTTTGTTTGTCTTTCTGTATTTCTGTCTTTCTGTTTGTTTGTCTTTCTGTCATTCTGTCTTTCTGTTTGTCTTTCTGTCTGTTTGTCTTTCTGTCTTTCTGTTTGTTTGTCTTTCTGTCTTTCTGTTTGTTTGTCTTTCTGTCTTTCTGTTTGTTTGTCTTTCTGTCATTCTGTCTTTCTGTTTGTCTTTCTGTCTTTCTGTCTTTCTGTCTGTTTGTCTTTCTGTCTGTTTGTTTTTCTTTCTGTCTGTTTGTCTTTCTGTCTTTCTGTTTGTTTGTCTTTCTGTCTGTTTGTCTTTCTGTCTTTATGTTTGTTTGTCTTTCTGTCTGTTTGTCTTTCTGTCTTTCTGTTTGTTTGTCTTTCTGTCTTTCTGTTTGTTTGTCTTTCTGTCTTTCTGTCTTTCTGTTTGTTTGTCTTTCTGTTTGTTTGTCTTTCTGTCTTTCTGTATTTCTGTTTGTTTGTCTTTCTGTCTTTCTGTCTTTCTGTTTGTTTGTCTTTCTGTCTTTCTGTCTTTCTGTTTGTCTTTCTGTCTTTCTGTCTTTCTGTTTGTTTGTCTTTCTGTCATTCTGTCTTTCTGTTTGTCTTTCTGTCTTTCTGTCTGTTTGTCTTTCTGTCTTTCTGTTTGTTTGTCTTTCTGTCTTTCTGTCTTTCTGTCTTTCTGTTTGTTTGTCTTTCTGTCATTCTGTCTTTCTGTTTGTCTTTCTGTCTTTCTGTCTTTCTGTCTGTTTGTCTTTCTGTCTTTCTGTTTGTTTGTCTTTCTGTCTGTTTGTCTTTCTGTCTTTCTGTTTGTTTGTCTTTCTGTCTGTTTGTCTTTCAGTCTTTCTGTTTGTTTGTCTTTCTGTCTTTCTGTTTGTTTGTTTGTCTTTCTGTCTTTGTGTCTTTCTGTTTGTTTGTCTTTCTGTCTTTCTGTTTGTTTGTCTTTCTGTCTTTCTGTTTGTTTGTCTTTCTGTTTGTTTGTCTTTCTGTCTTTCTGTCTTTCTGTCTTTCTGTCTTTCTGTTTGTTTGTCTTTCTGTCTTTATGTCTTTCTGTCTTTCTGTCTGTTTGTCTTTCTGTCTTTCTGTTTGTTTGTCTTTCTGTCTTTCTGTCTTTCTGTTTGTCTTTCTGTCTTTCTGTTTGTTTGTCTTTCTGTCTTTCTGATTGTCTTTCTGTCTTTCTGTTTGTTTGTCTTTCTGTCTTTCTGTCTTTCTGTCTTTCTGTTTGTTTGTCTTTCTGTCTTTCTGTCTTTCTGTCTTTCTGTTTGTTTGTCTTTCTGTCTTTCTGTCTTTCTGTCTTTCTGTTTGTTTGTCTTTCTGTCTTTCTGTTTGTTTGTCTTTCTGTCTTTCTGTCTGTTTGTCTTTCTGTCTTTCTGTTTGTTTGTCTTTCTGTCTTTCTGTTTGTTTGTCTTTCTGTCTTTCTGTCTTTCTGTCTGTTTGTCTTTCTGTCTTTCTGTTTGTCTTTCTGTCTTTCTGTCTTTCTGTTTGTCTTTCTGTCTTTCTGTCTGTTTGTCTTTCTGTCTTTCTGTCTGTTTGTCTTTCTGTCTTTCTGTTTGTTTGTCTTTCTGTCTTTCTGTCTTTCTGTTTGTTTGTCTTTCTGTCTTTCTGTCTTTCTGTTTGTTTGTCTTTCTGTCTTTCTGTTTGTTTGTCTTTCTGTCTTTCTGTCTTTCTGTTTGTCTTTCTGTCTTTCTGTCTGTTTGTCTTTCTGTTTGTTTGTCTTTCTGTCTTTCTGTCTTTCTGTTTGTCTTTCTGTCTTTCTGTTTGTTTGTCTTTCTGTCTTTCTGTCTTTCTGTTTGTTTGTCTTTCTGTCTTTCTGTCTTTCTGTTTGTTTGTCTTTCTGTCTTTCTGTCTTTCTGTTTGTTTGTCTTTCTGTTTGTTTGTCTTTCTGTCTTTCTGTTTGTTTGTCTTTCTGTCTTTCTGTCTGTTTGTCTTTCTGTCTTTCTGTCTGTTTGTCTTTCTGTCTTTCTGTTTGTTTTTCTTTCTGTCTTTCTGTCTTTCTGTTTGTCTTTCTGTCTTTCTGTCTGTTTGTCTTTCTGTCTTTCTGTTTGTTTGTCTTTCTGTCTTTCTGTTTGTCTTTCTGTCTTTCTGTTTGTTTGTCTTTCTGTCTTTCTGTTTGTCTTTCTGTCTTTCTGTCTGTTTGTCTTTCTGTCTTTCTGTCTGTTTGTCTTTCTGTCTTTCTGTCTGTTTGTCTTTCTGTCTTTCTGTCTTTCTGTCTGTTTGTCTTTCTGTTTGTTTGTCTTTCTGTCTTTCTGTCTTTCTGTTTGTTTGTCTTTCTGTCATTCTGTCTTTCTGTTTGTCTTTCTGTCTTTCTGTCTGTTTGTCTTTCTGTCTTTCTGTTTGTTTGTCTTTCTGTCTGTTTGTCTTTCTGTCTTTCTGTTTGTTTGTCTTTCTGTCTGTTTGTCTTTCTGTCTTTCTGTTTGTTTGTCTTTCTGTCTTTCTGTTTGTTTGTCTTTCTGTCTTTCTGTCTTTCTGTTTGTTTGTCTTTCTGTCTTTCTGTCTTTCTGTTTGTTTGTCTTTCTGTCTTTCTGTCTTTCTGTCTTTCTGTTTGTTTGTCTTTCTGTCTTTCTGTCTTTCTGTTTGTTTGTCTTTCTGTCTTTCTGTCTTTCTGTTTGTCTTTCTGTCTTTCTTTCTTTCAGTCTTTCTGTTTGTTTGTCTTTCTGTCTTTCTGTTTGTTTGTCTTTCTGTCTTTCTGTCTTTCTGTTTGTTTGTCTTTCTGTCTTTCTGTTTGTTTGTCTTTCTGTCTGTCTTTCTGTTTGTTTGTCTTTCTGTCTGTCTTTCTGTTTGTTTGTCTTTCTGTCTGTCTGTTTGTCTTTCTGTCTTTCTGTCTGTCTGTCTGACTGTCTGTTTGTCTTTCTGTCTTTCTGTTTGTCTTTCTGTCTTTCTGTATTTCTGTTTGTTTGTCTTTCTGTCATTCTGTCTTTCTGTTTGTCTTTCTGTCTTTCTGTCTGTTTGTCTTTCTGTCTTTCTGTTTGTTTGTCTTTCTGTCTTTCTGTTTGTTTGTCTTTCTGTCATTCTGTCTTTCTGTTTGTCTTTCTGTCTTTCTGTCTTTCTGTCTGTTTGTCTTTCTGTCTTTCTGTTTGTTTGTCTTTCTGTCTGTTTGTCTTTCTGTCTTTCTGTTTGTTTGTCTTTCTGTCTGTTTGTCTTTCTGTCTTTCTGTTTGTTTGTCTTTCTGTCTGTTTGTCTTTCTGTCTTTCTGTTTGTTTGTCTTTCTGTCTTTCTGTCTTTCTGTTTGTTTGTCTTTCTGTCTTTCTGTTTGTTTGTCTTTCTGTCTTTCTGTCTTTCTGTTTGTTTGTCTTTCTGTCTTTCTGTCTTTCTGTTTGTTTGTCTTTCTCTCTTTCTGTCTTTCTGTTTGTTTGTCTTTCTGTCTTTCTGTCTTTCTGTTTGTTTGTCTTTCTGTCTTTCTGTCTTTCTGTTTGTTTGTCTTTCTGTCTTTCTGTTTGTTTGTCTTTCTGTCTTTCTGTCTTTCTGTTTGTTTGTCTTTCTGTCTTTCTGTTTGTTTGTCTTTCTGTCTGTCTTTCTGTTTGTTTGTCTTTCTGTCTGTCTTTCTGTTTATTTGTCTTTCTGTCTGTCTGTTTGTCTTTCTGTCTTTCTGTCTGTCTGTCTGTCTGTTTGTCTTTCTGTCTTTCTGTCTTTCTGTTTGTCTTTCTGTCTTTCTGTTTGTCTTTCTGTTTGTCTTTCTGTCTTTCTGTCTGTTTGTCTTTCTGTCTTTCTGTCTGTTTGTCTTTCTGTTTGTCTGTTTGTCTTTCTGTTTGTCTTTCTGTTTGTCTGTTTGTCTTTCTGTCTTTCTGTCTTTCTGTTTGTCTTTCTGTCTTTCTGTCTTTCTGTCTGTTTGTCTTTCTGTCTTTCTGTCTTTCTGTCTGTTTGTCTTTCTGTCTGTCTGTTTGTCTTTCTGTCTGTCTGTTTGTCTTTCTGTCTTTCTGTCTGTTTGTCTTTCTGTCTGTCTGTTTGTCTTTCTGTCTTTCTGTCTGTTTGTCTTTCTGTCTGTCTGTTTGTCTTTCTGTCTTTTTGTCTGTTTGTCTTTCTGTCTGTCTGTTTGTCTTTCTGTCTGTCTGTTTGTCTTTCTGTCTGTCTGTTTGTCTTTCTGTTTTTCTGTTTGTCTTTCTGTCTTTCTGTTTGTCTTTCTGTTTTTCTGTTTGTCTGTTTGTCTTTCTGTTTGTTTGTCTTTCTGTCTTTCTGTTTGTCTTTCTGTCTTTCTGTTTGTTTGTCTTTCTGTCTTTCTGTTTGTTTGTCTTTCTGTCTTTCTGTTTGTCTTTCTGTCTTTCTGTTTGTTTGTCTTTCTGTCTTTCTGTTTGTTTGTCTTTCTGTCTTTCTGTTTGTCTTTCTGTCTTTCTGTTTGTTTGTCTTTCTGTCTTTCTGTTTGTTTGTCTTTCTGTCTTTCTGTTTGTCTTTCAGTCTTTCTGTTTGTTTGTCTTTCTGTTTTTCTGTTTGTCTGTTTGTCTTTCTGTTTGTTTGTCTTTCTGTTTGTTTGTCTTTCCGTTTGTTTGTCTTTCTGTCTTTCTGTCTTTCTGTTTGTTTGTCTTTCTGTTTGTTTGTCTTTCTGTCTTTCTGTCTTTCTGTTTGTTTGTCTTTCTGTTTGTTTGTCTTTCTGTCTTTCTGTTTGTCTTTCTGTCTTTCTGTCTGTCTTTCTGTCTTTCTGTTTGTTTGTCTTTCTGTCATTCTGTCTTTCTGTTTGTCTTTCTGTCTTTCTGTTTGTTTGTCTTTCTGTCTTTCTGTTTGTTTGTCTTTCTGTATTTCTGTCTTTCTGTTTGTTTGTCTTTCTGTCTTTCTGTTTGTTTGTCTTTCTGTCTTTCTGTCTTTCTGTTTGTTTGTCTTTCTGTCTTTCTGTTTGTTTGTCTTTCTGTCTTTCTGTTTGTTTGTCTTTCTGTCTGTCTTTCTGTTTGTTTGTCTTTCTGTCTGTCTTTCTGTTTGTTTGTCTTTCTGTCTGTCTGTTTGTCTTTCTGTCTTTCTGTCTGTCTGTCTGACTGTCTGTTTGTCTTTCTGTCTTTCTGTTTGTTTGTCTTTCTGTCTTTCTGTCTTTCTGTTTGTTTGTCTTTCTGTCATTCTGTCTTTCTGTTTGTCTTTCTGTCTTTCTGTCTTTCTGTCTGTTTGTCTTTCTGTCTTTCTGTTTGTTTGTCTTTCTGTCGTTCTGCCTTTCTGTTTGTTTGTCTTCCTGTCATTCTGTCTTTCTGTTTGTCTTTCTGTCTTTCTGTCTGTTTGTCTTTCTGTCTGTTTGTTTGTCTTTCTGTCTGTTTGTCTTTCTGTCTTTCTGTTTGTTTGTCTTTCTGTCTGTTTGTCTTTCTGTTTGTTTGTCTTTCTGTCTGTTTGTCTTTCTGTCTTTCTGTTTGTTTGTCTTTCTGTCTTTCTGTCTTTCTGTTTGTTTGTCTTTCTGTCTTTCTGTCTTTCTGTCTTTCTGTTTGTTTGTCTTTCTGTCTTTCTGTCTTTCTGTTTGTTTGTCTTTCTGTCTTTCTGTTTGTTTGTCTTTCTGTCTTTCTGTCTTTCTGTTTGTCTTTCTGTCTTTCTGTCTTTCTGTTTGTTTGTCTTTCTGTCTTTCTGTTTGTTTGTCTTTCTGTCTTTCTGTTTGTTTGTCTTTCTGTCTTTCTGTTTGTTTGTCTTTCTGTCTTTCTGTCTTTCTGTTTGTCTTTCTGTCTGTTTGTCTTTCTGTTTGTTTGTCTTTCTGTCTTTCTGTTTGTCTTTCTGTCTTTCTGTTTGTTTGTCTTTCTGTCTTTCTGATTGTCTTTCTGTCTTTCTGTTTGTTTGTCTTTCTTTCTTTCTGTCTTTCTGTTTGTTTGTCTTTCTGTCTTTCTGTTTGTTTGTCTTTCTGTCTTTCTGTCTTTCTGTATTTCTGTTTGTTTGTCTTTCTGTCTTTCTGTCTTTCTGTTAGTTTGTCTTTCTGTCTTTCTGTTTGTTTGTCTTTCTGTCTTTCTGTTTGTTTGTCTTTCTGTCTTTCTGTCTGTTTGTCTTTCTGTCTTTCTGTTTGTTTGTCTTTCTGTCTTTCTGTTTGTCTTTATGTCTTTCTGTCTGTTTGTCTTTCTGTCTTTCTGTTTGTTTGTCTTTCTGTCTTTCTGTTTGTTTGTCTTTCTGTCTTTCTGTTTGTCTTTCTGTCTTTCTGTCTGTTTGTCTTTCTGTCTTTCTGTCTGTTTGTCTTTCTGTCTTTCTGTCTGTCTGTCTTTCTGTCTTTCTGTTTGTTTGTCTTTCTGTCTTTCTGTTTGTTTGTCTTTCTGTCTTTCTGTCTTTCTGTTTGTTTGTCTTTCTGTCATTCTGTCTTTCTGTTTGTCTTTCTGTATTTCTGTCTTTCTGTCTGTTTGTCTTTCTGTCTTTCTGTTTGTTTGTCTTTCTGTCTGTTTGTCTTTCTGTCTTTCTGTTTGTTTGTCTTTCTGTCTTTCTGTCTTTCTGTTTGTCTTTCTGTCTTTCTGTCTTTCTGTTTGTCTTTCTGTCTTTCTGTTTGTCTTTCTGTCTTTCTGTCTGTTTGTCTTTCTGTCTTTCTGTTTGTTTGTCTTACTGTCTTTCTGTTTGTCTTTCTGTCTTTCTGTTTGTTTGTCTTTCTGTCTTTCTGATTGTCTTTCTGTCTTTCTGTTTGTTTGTCTTTCTGTCTTTCTGTCTTTCTGTTTGTTTGTCTTTCTGTCTTTCTGTTTGTTTGTCTTTCTGTCTTTCTGTCTTTCTGTTTGTTTGTCTTTCTGTCTTTCTGTCTTTCTGTTTGTTTGTCTTTCTGTCTTTCTGTCTGTTTGTCTTTCTGTCTTTCTGTTTGTTTGTCTTTCTGTCTTTCTGTCTTTCTGTTTGTCTTTCTGTCTTTCTGTCTGTTTGTCTTTCTGTCTTTCTGTTTGTCTTTCTGTCTTTCTGTCTTTCTGTTTGTCTTTCTGTCTGTTTGTCTTTCTGTTTGTTTGTCTTTCTGTCTTTCTGTCTTTCTGTTTGTTTGTCTTTCTGTCTTTCTGTCTTTCTGTTTGTTTGTCTTTCTGTCTTTCTGTCTTTCTGTGTTTCTGTTTGTTTGTCTTTCTGTCTTTCTGTCTTTCTGTTTGTTTGTCTTTCTGTCTTTCTGTTTGTTTGTCTTTCTGTCTTTCTGTCTTTCTGTTTGTCTTTCTGTCTTTCTGTCTGTTTGTCTTTCTGTTTGTTTGTCTTTCTGTCTTTCTGTCTTTCTGTTTGTCTTTCTGTCTTTCTGTTTGTTTGTCTTTCTGTCTTTCTGATTGTCTTTCTGTCTTTCTGTTTGTTTGTCTTTCTGTCTTTCTGTCTTTCTGTTTGTTTGTCTTTCAGTCTTTCTGTCTTTCTGTTTGTTTGTCTTTCTGTCTTTCTTTCTTTCTGTTTGTTTGTCTTTCTGTCTTTCTGTTTGTTTGTCTTTCTGTCTTTCTGTTTGTTTGTCTTTCTGTCTTTCTGTCTTTCTGTCTGTTTGTCTTTCTGTCTTTCTGTTTGTTTGTCTTTCTGTCTTTCTGTCTTTCTGTTTGTCTTTCTGTCTTTCTGTCTTTCTGTTTGTTTGTCTTTCTGTCTTTCTGTTTGTCTTTCTGTCTTTCTGTTTGTTTGTCTTTCTGTCTTTCTGTTTGTCTTTCTGTCTTTCTGTCTGTTTGTCTTTCTGTCTTTCTGTCTGTTTGTCTTTCTGTCTTTATGTTTGTTTGTCTTTCTGTCTTTCTGTCTTTCTGTTTGTTTGTCTTTCTGTCATTCTGTCTTTCTGTTTGTCTTTCTGTCGTTCTGTCTTTCTGTCTGTTTGTCTTTCTGTTTGTTTGTCTTTCTGTCTGTTTGTCTTTCTGTCTTTCTGTTTGTTTGTCTTTCTGTCTGTTTGTCTTTCTGTCTTTCTGTTTGTTTGTCTTTCTGTCTGTTTGTCTTTCTGTCTTTCTGTTTGTTTGTCTTTCTGTCTTTCTGTTTGTTTGTCTTTCTGTCTTTCTGTCTTTCTGTTTGTTTGTCTTTCTGTCTTTCTGTCTTTCTGTTTGTTTGTCTTTCTGTCTTTCTGTCTTTCTGTTTGTTTGTCTTTCTGTCTTTCTGTTTGTTTGTCTTTCTGTCTTTCTGTCTTTCTGTTTGTTTGTCTTTCTGTCTTTCTGTCTGTTTGTCTTTCTGTCTTTATGTTTGTTTGTCTTTCTGTCTTTCTGTCTTTCTGTTTGTTTGTCTTTCTGTCATTCTGTCTTTCTGTTTGTCTTTCTGTCGTTCTGTCTTTCTGTCTGTTTGTCTTTCTGTCTTTCTGTTTGTTTGTCTTTCTGTCTGTTTGTCTTTCTGTCTTTCTGTTTGTTTGTCTTTCTGTCTGTTTGTCTTTCTGTCTTTCTGTTTGTTTGTCTTTCTGTCTGTTTGTCTTTCTGTCTTTCTGTTTGTTTGTCTTTCTGTCTTTCTGTTTGTTTGTCTTTCTGTCTTTCTGTCTTTCTGTTTGTTTGTCTTTCTGTCTTTCTGTCTTTCTGTTTGTTTGTCTTTCTGTCTTTCTGTCTTTCTGTTTGTTTGTCTTTCTGTCTTTCTGTTTGTTTGTCTTTCTGTCTTTCTGTCTTTCTGTTTGTTTGTCTTTCTGTCTTTCTGTTTGTTTGTCTTTCTGTCTTTCTGTTTGTTTGTCTTTCTGTCTGTCTTTCTGTTTGATTGTCTTTCTGTCTGTCTTTCTGTTTGTTTGTCTTTCTGTCTGTCTGTTTGTCTTTCTGTCTTTCTGTCTGTCTGTCTGACTGTCTGTTTGTCTTTCTGTCTTTCTGTTTGTTTGTCTTTCTGTATTTCTGTCTTTCTGTTTGTTTGTCTTTCTGTCATTCTGTCTTTCTGTTTGTCTTTCTGTCTGTTTGTCTTTCTGTCTTTCTGTTTGTTTGTCTTTCTGTCTTTCTGTTTGTTTGTCTTTCTGTCTTTCTGTTTGTTTGTCTTTCTGTCATTCTGTCTTTCTGTTTGTCTTTCTGTCTTTCTGTCTTTCTGTCTGTTTGTCTTTCTGTCTGTTTGTTTTTCTTTCTGTCTGTTTGTCTTTCTGTCTTTCTGTTTGTTTGTCTTTCTGTCTGTTTGTCTTTCTGTCTTTATGTTTGTTTGTCTTTCTGTCTGTTTGTCTTTCTGTCTTTCTGTTTGTTTGTCTTTCTGTCTTTCTGTTTGTTTGTCTTTCTGTCTTTCTGTCTTTCTGTTTGTTTGTCTTTCTGTTTGTTTGTCTTTCTGTCTTTCTGTATTTCTGTTTGTTTGTCTTTCTGTCTTTCTGTCTTTCTGTTTGTTTGTCTTTCTGTCTTTCTGTCTTTCTGTTTGTCTTTCTGTCTTTCTGTCTTTCTGTTTGTTTGTCTTTCTGTCATTCTGTCTTTCTGTTTGTCTTTCTGTCTTTCTGTCTGTTTGTCTTTCTGTCTTTCTGTTTGTTTGTCTTTCTGTCTTTCTGTCTTTCTGTCTTTCTGTTTGTTTGTCTTTCTGTCATTCTGTCTTTCTGTTTGTCTTTCTGTCTTTCTGTCTTTCTGTCTGTTTGTCTTTCTGTCTTTCTGTTTGTTTGTCTTTCTGTCTGTTTGTCTTTCTGTCTTTCTGTTTGTTTGTCTTTCTGTCTGTTTGTCTTTCAGTCTTTCTGTTTGTTTGTCTTTCTGTCTTTCTGTTTGTTTGTTTGTCTTTCTGTCTTTGTGTCTTTCTGTTTGTTTGTCTTTCTGTCTTTCTGTTTGTTTGTCTTTCTGTCTTTCTGTTTGTTTGTCTTTCTGTTTGTTTGTCTTTCTGTCTTTCTGTCTTTCTGTCTTTCTGTCTTTCTGTTTGTTTGTCTTTCTGTCTTTATGTCTTTCTGTCTTTCTGTCTGTTTGTCTTTCTGTCTTTCTGTTTGTTTGTCTTTCTGTCTTTCTGTCTTTCTGTTTGTCTTTCTGTCTTTCTGTTTGTTTGTCTTTCTGTCTTTCTGATTGTCTTTCTGTCTTTCTGTTTGTTTGTCTTTCTGTCTTTCTGTCTTTCTGTCTTTCTGTTTGTTTGTCTTTCTGTCTTTCTGTCTTTCTGTCTTTCTGTTTGTTTGTCTTTCTGTCTTTCTGTCTTTCTGTCTTTCTGTTTGTTTGTCTTTCTGTCTTTCTGTTTGTTTGTCTTTCTGTCTTTCTGTCTGTTTGTCTTTCTGTCTTTCTGTTTGTTTGTCTTTCTGTCTTTCTGTTTGTTTGTCTTTCTGTCTTTCTGTCTTTCTGTCTGTTTGTCTTTCTGTCTTTCTGTTTGTCTTTCTGTCTTTCTGTCTTTCTGTTTGTCTTTCTGTCTTTCTGTCTGTTTGTCTTTCTGTCTTTCTGTCTGTTTGTCTTTCTGTCTTTCTGTTTGTTTGTCTTTCTGTCTTTCTGTCTTTCTGTTTGTTTGTCTTTCTGTCTTTCTGTCTTTCTGTTTGTTTGTCTTTCTGTCTTTCTGTTTGTTTGTCTTTCTGTCTTTCTGTCTTTCTGTTTGTCTTTCTGTCTTTCTGTCTGTTTGTCTTTCTGTTTGTTTGTCTTTCTGTCTTTCTGTCTTTCTGTTTGTCTTTCTGTCTTTCTGTTTGTTTGTCTTTCTGTCTTTCTGTCTTTCTGTTTGTTTGTCTTTCTGTCTTTCTGTCTTTCTGTTTGTTTGTCTTTCTGTCTTTCTGTCTTTCTGTTTGTTTGTCTTTCTGTTTGTTTGTCTTTCTGTCTTTCTGTTTGTTTGTCTTTCTGTCTTTCTGTCTGTTTGTCTTTCTGTCTTTCTGTCTGTTTGTCTTTCTGTCTTTCTGTTTGTTTTTCTTTCTGTCTTTCTGTCTTTCTGTTTGTCTTTCTGTCTTTCTGTCTGTTTGTCTTTCTGTCTTTCTGTTTGTTTGTCTTTCTGTCTTTCTGTTTGTCTTTCTGTCTTTCTGTTTGTTTGTCTTTCTGTCTTTCTGTTTGTCTTTCTGTCTTTCTGTCTGTTTGTCTTTCTGTCTTTCTGTCTGTTTGTCTTTCTGTCTTTCTGTCTGTTTGTCTTTCTGTCTTTCTGTCTTTCTGTCTGTTTGTCTTTCTGTTTGTTTGTCTTTCTGTCTTTCTGTCTTTCTGTTTGTTTGTCTTTCTGTCATTCTGTCTTTCTGTTTGTCTTTCTGTCTTTCTGTCTGTTTGTCTTTCTGTCTTTCTGTTTGTTTGTCTTTCTGTCTGTTTGTCTTTCTGTCTTTCTGTTTGTTTGTCTTTCTGTCTGTTTGTCTTTCTGTCTTTCTGTTTGTTTGTCTTTCTGTCTGTTTGTCTTTCTGTCTTTCTGTTTGTTTGTCTTTCTGTCTTTCTGTCTTTCTGTTTGTTTGTCTTTCTGTCTTTCTGTCTTTCTGTTTGTTTGTCTTTCTGTCTTTCTGTCTTTCTGTCTTTCTGTTTGTTTGTCTTTCTGTCTTTCTGTCTTTCTGTTTGTTTGTCTTTCTGTCTTTCTGTCTTTCTGTTTGTCTTTCTGTCTTTCTTTCTTTCAGTCTTTCTGTTTGTTTGTCTTTCTGTCTTTCTGTTTGTTTGTCTTTCTGTCTTTCTGTCTTTCTGTTTGTTTGTCTTTCTGTCTTTCTGTTTGTTTGTCTTTCTGTCTGTCTTTCTGTTTGTTTGTCTTTCTGTCTGTCTTTCTGTTTGTTTGTCTTTCTGTCTGTCTGTTTGTCTTTCTGTCTTTCTGTCTGTCTGTCTGACTGTCTGTTTGTCTTTCTGTCTTTCTGTTTGTCTTTCTGTCTTTCTGTATTTCTGTTTGTTTGTCTTTCTGTCATTCTGTCTTTCTGTTTGTCTTTCTGTCTTTCTGTCTGTTTGTCTTTCTGTCTTTCTGTTTGTTTGTCTTTCTGTCTTTCTGTTTGTTTGTCTTTCTGTCATTCTGTCTTTCTGTTTGTCTTTCTGTCTTTCTGTCTTTCTGTCTGTTTGTCTTTCTGTCTTTCTGTTTGTTTGTCTTTCTGTCTGTTTGTCTTTCTGTCTTTCTGTTTGTTTGTCTTTCTGTCTGTTTGTCTTTCTGTCTTTCTGTTTGTTTGTCTTTCTGTCTGTTTGTCTTTCTGTCTTTCTGTTTGTTTGTCTTTCTGTCTTTCTGTCTTTCTGTTTGTTTGTCTTTCTGTCTTTCTGTTTGTTTGTCTTTCTGTCTTTCTGTCTTTCTGTTTGTTTGTCTTTCTGTCTTTCTGTCTTTCTGTTTGTTTGTCTTTCTCTCTTTCTGTCTTTCTGTTTGTTTGTCTTTCTGTCTTTCTGTCTTTCTGTTTGTTTGTCTTTCTGTCTTTCTGTCTTTCTGTTTGTTTGTCTTTCTGTCTTTCTGTTTGTTTGTCTTTCTGTCTTTCTGTCTTTCTGTTTGTTTGTCTTTCTGTCTTTCTGTTTGTTTGTCTTTCTGTCTGTCTTTCTGTTTGTTTGTCTTTCTGTCTGTCTTTCTGTTTATTTGTCTTTCTGTCTGTCTGTTTGTCTTTCTGTCTTTCTGTCTGTCTGTCTGTCTGTTTGTCTTTCTGTCTTTCTGTCTTTCTGTTTGTCTTTCTGTCTTTCTGTTTGTCTTTCTGTTTGTCTTTCTGTCTTTCTGTCTGTTTGTCTTTCTGTCTTTCTGTCTGTTTGTCTTTCTGTTTGTCTGTTTGTCTTTCTGTTTGTCTTTCTGTTTGTCTGTTTGTCTTTCTGTCTTTCTGTCTTTCTGTTTGTCTTTCTGTCTTTCTGTCTTTCTGTCTGTTTGTCTTTCTGTCTTTCTGTCTTTCTGTCTGTTTGTCTTTCTGTCTGTCTGTTTGTCTTTCTGTCTGTCTGTTTGTCTTTCTGTCTTTCTGTCTGTTTGTCTTTCTGTCTGTCTGTTTGTCTTTCTGTCTTTCTGTCTGTTTGTCTTTCTGTCTGTCTGTTTGTCTTTCTGTCTTTTTGTCTGTTTGTCTTTCTGTCTGTCTGTTTGTCTTTCTGTCTGTCTGTTTGTCTTTCTGTCTGTCTGTTTGTCTTTCTGTTTTTCTGTTTGTCTTTCTGTCTTTCTGTTTGTCTTTCTGTTTTTCTGTTTGTCTGTTTGTCTTTCTGTTTGTTTGTCTTTCTGTCTTTCTGTTTGTCTTTCTGTCTTTCTGTTTGTTTGTCTTTCTGTCTTTCTGTTTGTTTGTCTTTCTGTCTTTCTGTTTTTCAGTTTGTCTGTTTGTCTTTCTGTTTGTTTGTCTTTCTGTTTGTTTGTCTTTCTGTCTTTCTGTTTGTCTTTCAGTCTTTCTGTTTGTTTGTCTTTCTGTTTTTCTGTTTGTCTGTTTGTCTTTCTGTTTGTTTGTCTTTCTGTTTGTTTGTCTTTCCGTTTGTTTGTCTTTCTGTCTTTCTGTCTTTCTGTTTGTTTGTCTTTCTGTTTGTTTGTCTTTCTGTCTTTCTGTCTTTCTGTTTGTTTGTCTTTCTGTTTGTTTGTCTTTCTGTCTTTCTGTCTTTCTGTTTGTCTTTCTGTCTTTCTGTCTGTCTTTCTGTCTTTCTGTCTTTCTGTTTGTTTGTCTTTCTGTCTTTCTGTTTGTCTTTCTGTCTTTCTGTCTGTTTGTCTTTCTGTCTTTCTGTCTGTTTGTCTTTCTGTCTTTCTGTCTGTCTGTCTTTCTGTCTTTCTGTTTGTTTGTCTTTCTGTCTTTCTGTTTGTTTGTCTTTCTGTCTTTCTGTCTTTCTGTTTGTTTGTCTTTCTGTCATTCTGTCTTTCTGTTTGTCTTTCTGTATTTCTGTCTTTCTGTCTGTTTGTCTTTCTGTCTTTCTGTTTGTTTGTCTTTCTGTCTGTTTGTCTTTCTGTCTTTCTGTTTGTTTGTCTTTCTGTCTTTCTGTCTTTCTGTTTGTCTTTCTGTCTTTCTGTCTTTCTGTTTGTCTTTCTGTCTTTCTGTTTGTCTTTCTGTCTTTCTGTCTGTTTGTCTTTCTGTCTTTCTGTTTGTTTGTCTTACTGTCTTTCTGTTTGTCTTTCTGTCTTTCTGTTTGTTTGTCTTTCTGTCTTTCTGATTGTCTTTCTGTCTTTCTGTTTGTTTGTCTTTCTGTCTTTCTGTCTTTCTGTTTGTTTGTCTTTCTGTCTTTCTGTTTGTTTGTCTTTCTGTCTTTCTGTCTTTCTGTTTGTTTGTCTTTCTGTCTTTCTGTCTTTCTGTTTGTTTGTCTTTCTGTCTTTCTGTCTGTTTGTCTTTCTGTCTTTCTGTTTGTTTGTCTTTCTGTCTTTCTGTCTTTCTGTTTGTCTTTCTGTCTTTCTGTCTGTTTGTCTTTCTGTCTTTCTGTTTGTCTTTCTGTCTTTCTGTCTTTCTGTTTGTCTTTCTGTCTGTTTGTCTTTCTGTTTGTTTGTCTTTCTGTCTTTCTGTCTTTCTGTTTGTTTGTCTTTCTGTCTTTCTGTCTTTCTGTTTGTTTGTCTTTCTGTCTTTCTGTCTTTCTGTGTTTCTGTTTGTTTGTCTTTCTGTCTTTCTGTCTTTCTGTTTGTTTGTCTTTCTGTCTTTCTGTTTGTTTGTCTTTCTGTCTTTCTGTTTGTCTTTCTGTCTTTCTGTCTGTTTGTCTTTCTGTTTGTTTGTCTTTCTGTCTTTCTGTCTTTCTGTTTGTCTTTCTGTCTTTCTGTTTGTTTGTCTTTCTGTCTTTCTGATTGTCTTTCTGTCTTTCTGTTTGTTTGTCTTTCTGTCTTTCTGTCTTTCTGTTTGTTTGTCTTTCAGTCTTTCTGTCTTTCTGTTTGTTTGTCTTTCTGTCTTTCTTTCTTTCTGTTTGTTTGTCTTTCTGTCTTTCTGTTTGTTTGTCTTTCTGTCTTTCTGTTTGTTTGTCTTTCTGTCTTTCTGTCTTTCTGTCTGTTTGTCTTTCTGTCTTTCTGTTTGTTTGTCTTTCTGTCTTTCTGTCTTTCTGTTTGTCTTTCTGTCTTTCTGTCTGTTTGTCTTTCTGTCTTTCTGTTTGTTTGTCTTTCTGTCTTTCTGTTTGTCTTTCTGTCTTTCTGTTTGTTTGTCTTTCTGTCTTTCTGTTTGTCTTTCTGTCTTTCTGTCTGTTTGTCTTTCTGTCTTTCTGTCTGTTTGTCTTTCTGTCTTTATGTTTGTTTGTCTTTCTGTCTTTCTGTCTTTCTGTTTGTTTGTCTTTCTGTCATTCTGTCTTTCTGTTTGTCTTTCTGTCGTTCTGTCTTTCTGTCTGTTTGTCTTTCTGTCTTTCTGTTTGTTTGTCTTTCTGTCTGTTTGTCTTTCTGTCTTTCTGTTTGTTTGTCTTTCTGTCTGTTTGTCTTTCTGTCTTTCTGTTTGTTTGTCTTTCTGTCTGTTTGTCTTTCTGTCTTTCTGTTTGTTTGTCTTTCTGTCTTTCTGTTTGTTTGTCTTTCTGTCTTTCTGTCTTTCTGTTTGTTTGTCTTTCTGTCTTTCTGTCTTTCTGTTTGTTTGTCTTTCTGTCTTTCTGTCTTTCTGTTTGTTTGTCTTTCTGTCTTTCTGTTTGTTTGTCTTTCTGTCTTTCTGTCTTTCTGTTTGTTTGTCTTTCTGTCTTTCTGTCTGTTTGTCTTTCTGTCTTTATGTTTGTTTGTCTTTCTGTCTTTCTGTCTTTCTGTTTGTTTGTCTTTCTGTCATTCTGTCTTTCTGTTTGTCTTTCTGTCGTTCTGTCTTTCTGTCTGTTTGTCTTTCTGTCTTTCTGTTTGTTTGTCTTTCTGTCTGTTTGTCTTTCTGTCTTTCTGTTTGTTTGTCTTTCTGTCTGTTTGTCTTTCTGTCTTTCTGTTTGTTTGTCTTTCTGTCTGTTTGTCTTTCTGTCTTTCTGTTTGTTTGTCTTTCTGTCTTTCTGTTTGTTTGTCTTTCTGTCTTTCTGTCTTTCTGTTTGTTTGTCTTTCTGTCTTTCTGTCTTTCTGTTTGTTTGTCTTTCTGTCTTTCTGTCTTTCTGTTTGTTTGTCTTTCTGTCTTTCTGTTTGTTTGTCTTTCTGTCTTTCTGTCTTTCTGTTTGTTTGTCTTTCTGTCTTTCTGTTTGTTTGTCTTTCTGTCTTTCTGTTTGTTTGTCTTTCTGTCTGTCTTTCTGTTTGATTGTCTTTCTGTCTGTCTTTCTGTTTGTTTGTCTTTCTGTCTGTCTGTTTGTCTTTCTGTCTTTCTGTCTGTCTGTCTGACTGTCTGTTTGTCTTTCTGTCTTTCTGTTTGTTTGTCTTTCTGTATTTCTGTCTTTCTGTTTGTTTGTCTTTCTGTCATTCTGTCTTTCTGTTTGTCTTTCTGTCTGTTTGTCTTTCTGTCTTTCTGTTTGTTTGTCTTTCTGTCTTTCTGTTTGTTTGTCTTTCTGTCTTTCTGTTTGTTTGTCTTTCTGTCATTCTGTCTTTCTGTTTGTCTTTCTGTCTTTCTGTCTTTCTGTCTGTTTGTCTTTCTGTCTGTTTGTTTTTCTTTCTGTCTGTTTGTCTTTCTGTCTTTCTGTTTGTTTGTCTTTCTGTCTGTTTGTCTTTCTGTCTTTATGTTTGTTTGTCTTTCTGTCTGTTTGTCTTTCTGTCTTTCTGTTTGTTTGTCTTTCTGTCTTTCTGTTTGTTTGTCTTTCTGTCTTTCTGTCTTTCTGTTTGTTTGTCTTTCTGTTTGTTTGTCTTTCTGTCTTTCTGTATTTCTGTTTGTTTGTCTTTCTGTCTTTCTGTCTTTCTGTTTGTTTGTCTTTCTGTCTTTCTGTCTTTCTGTTTGTCTTTCTGTCTTTCTGTCTTTCTGTTTGTTTGTCTTTCTGTCATTCTGTCTTTCTGTTTGTCTTTCTGTCTTTCTGTCTGTTTGTCTTTCTGTCTTTCTGTTTGTTTGTCTTTCTGTCTTTCTGTCTTTCTGTCTTTCTGTTTGTTTGTCTTTCTGTCATTCTGTCTTTCTGTTTGTCTTTCTGTCTTTCTGTCTTTCTGTCTGTTTGTCTTTCTGTCTTTCTGTTTGTTTGTCTTTCTGTCTGTTTGTCTTTCTGTCTTTCTGTTTGTTTGTCTTTCTGTCTGTTTGTCTTTCAGTCTTTCTGTTTGTTTGTCTTTCTGTCTTTCTGTTTGTTTGTTTGTCTTTCTGTCTTTGTGTCTTTCTGTTTGTTTGTCTTTCTGTCTTTCTGTTTGTTTGTCTTTCTGTCTTTCTGTTTGTTTGTCTTTCTGTTTGTTTGTCTTTCTGTCTTTCTGTCTTTCTGTCTTTCTGTCTTTCTGTTTGTTTGTCTTTCTGTCTTTATGTCTTTCTGTCTTTCTGTCTGTTTGTCTTTCTGTCTTTCTGTTTGTTTGTCTTTCTGTCTTTCTGTCTTTCTGTTTGTCTTTCTGTCTTTCTGTTTGTTTGTCTTTCTGTCTTTCTGATTGTCTTTCTGTCTTTCTGTTTGTTTGTCTTTCTGTCTTTCTGTCTTTCTGTCTTTCTGTTTGTTTGTCTTTCTGTCTTTCTGTCTTTCTGTCTTTCTGTTTGTTTGTCTTTCTGTCTTTCTGTCTTTCTGTCTTTCTGTTTGTTTGTCTTTCTGTCTTTCTGTTTGTTTGTCTTTCTGTCTTTCTGTCTGTTTGTCTTTCTGTCTTTCTGTTTGTTTGTCTTTCTGTCTTTCTGTTTGTTTGTCTTTCTGTCTTTCTGTCTTTCTGTCTGTTTGTCTTTCTGTCTTTCTGTTTGTCTTTCTGTCTTTCTGTCTTTCTGTTTGTCTTTCTGTCTTTCTGTCTGTTTGTCTTTCTGTCTTTCTGTCTGTTTGTCTTTCTGTCTTTCTGTTTGTTTGTCTTTCTGTCTTTCTGTCTTTCTGTTTGTTTGTCTTTCTGTCTTTCTGTCTTTCTGTTTGTTTGTCTTTCTGTCTTTCTGTTTGTTTGTCTTTCTGTCTTTCTGTCTTTCTGTTTGTCTTTCTGTCTTTCTGTCTGTTTGTCTTTCTGTTTGTTTGTCTTTCTGTCTTTCTGTCTTTCTGTTTGTCTTTCTGTCTTTCTGTTTGTTTGTCTTTCTGTCTTTCTGTCTTTCTGTTTGTTTGTCTTTCTGTCTTTCTGTCTTTCTGTTTGTTTGTCTTTCTGTCTTTCTGTCTTTCTGTTTGTTTGTCTTTCTGTTTGTTTGTCTTTCTGTCTTTCTGTTTGTTTGTCTTTCTGTCTTTCTGTCTGTTTGTCTTTCTGTCTTTCTGTCTGTTTGTCTTTCTGTCTTTCTGTTTGTTTTTCTTTCTGTCTTTCTGTCTTTCTGTTTGTCTTTCTGTCTTTCTGTCTGTTTGTCTTTCTGTCTTTCTGTTTGTTTGTCTTTCTGTCTTTCTGTTTGTCTTTCTGTCTTTCTGTTTGTTTGTCTTTCTGTCTTTCTGTTTGTCTTTCTGTCTTTCTGTCTGTTTGTCTTTCTGTCTTTCTGTCTGTTTGTCTTTCTGTCTTTCTGTCTGTTTGTCTTTCTGTCTTTCTGTCTTTCTGTCTGTTTGTCTTTCTGTTTGTTTGTCTTTCTGTCTTTCTGTCTTTCTGTTTGTTTGTCTTTCTGTCATTCTGTCTTTCTGTTTGTCTTTCTGTCTTTCTGTCTGTTTGTCTTTCTGTCTTTCTGTTTGTTTGTCTTTCTGTCTGTTTGTCTTTCTGTCTTTCTGTTTGTTTGTCTTTCTGTCTGTTTGTCTTTCTGTCTTTCTGTTTGTTTGTCTTTCTGTCTGTTTGTCTTTCTGTCTTTCTGTTTGTTTGTCTTTCTGTCTTTCTGTCTTTCTGTTTGTTTGTCTTTCTGTCTTTCTGTCTTTCTGTTTGTTTGTCTTTCTGTCTTTCTGTCTTTCTGTCTTTCTGTTTGTTTGTCTTTCTGTCTTTCTGTCTTTCTGTTTGTTTGTCTTTCTGTCTTTCTGTCTTTCTGTTTGTCTTTCTGTCTTTCTTTCTTTCAGTCTTTCTGTTTGTTTGTCTTTCTGTCTTTCTGTTTGTTTGTCTTTCTGTCTTTCTGTCTTTCTGTTTGTTTGTCTTTCTGTCTTTCTGTTTGTTTGTCTTTCTGTCTGTCTTTCTGTTTGTTTGTCTTTCTGTCTGTCTTTCTGTTTGTTTGTCTTTCTGTCTGTCTGTTTGTCTTTCTGTCTTTCTGTCTGTCTGTCTGACTGTCTGTTTGTCTTTCTGTCTTTCTGTTTGTCTTTCTGTCTTTCTGTATTTCTGTTTGTTTGTCTTTCTGTCATTCTGTCTTTCTGTTTGTCTTTCTGTCTTTCTGTCTGTTTGTCTTTCTGTCTTTCTGTTTGTTTGTCTTTCTGTCTTTCTGTTTGTTTGTCTTTCTGTCATTCTGTCTTTCTGTTTGTCTTTCTGTCTTTCTGTCTTTCTGTCTGTTTGTCTTTCTGTCTTTCTGTTTGTTTGTCTTTCTGTCTGTTTGTCTTTCTGTCTTTCTGTTTGTTTGTCTTTCTGTCTGTTTGTCTTTCTGTCTTTCTGTTTGTTTGTCTTTCTGTCTGTTTGTCTTTCTGTCTTTCTGTTTGTTTGTCTTTCTGTCTTTCTGTCTTTCTGTTTGTTTGTCTTTCTGTCTTTCTGTTTGTTTGTCTTTCTGTCTTTCTGTCTTTCTGTTTGTTTGTCTTTCTGTCTTTCTGTCTTTCTGTTTGTTTGTCTTTCTCTCTTTCTGTCTTTCTGTTTGTTTGTCTTTCTGTCTTTCTGTCTTTCTGTTTGTTTGTCTTTCTGTCTTTCTGTCTTTCTGTTTGTTTGTCTTTCTGTCTTTCTGTTTGTTTGTCTTTCTGTCTTTCTGTCTTTCTGTTTGTTTGTCTTTCTGTCTTTCTGTTTGTTTGTCTTTCTGTCTGTCTTTCTGTTTGTTTGTCTTTCTGTCTGTCTTTCTGTTTATTTGTCTTTCTGTCTGTCTGTTTGTCTTTCTGTCTTTCTGTCTGTCTGTCTGTCTGTTTGTCTTTCTGTCTTTCTGTCTTTCTGTTTGTCTTTCTGTCTTTCTGTTTGTCTTTCTGTTTGTCTTTCTGTCTTTCTGTCTGTTTGTCTTTCTGTCTTTCTGTCTGTTTGTCTTTCTGTTTGTCTGTTTGTCTTTCTGTTTGTCTTTCTGTTTGTCTGTTTGTCTTTCTGTCTTTCTGTCTTTCTGTTTGTCTTTCTGTCTTTCTGTCTTTCTGTCTGTTTGTCTTTCTGTCTTTCTGTCTTTCTGTCTGTTTGTCTTTCTGTCTGTCTGTTTGTCTTTCTGTCTGTCTGTTTGTCTTTCTGTCTTTCTGTCTGTTTGTCTTTCTGTCTGTCTGTTTGTCTTTCTGTCTTTCTGTCTGTTTGTCTTTCTGTCTGTCTGTTTGTCTTTCTGTCTTTTTGTCTGTTTGTCTTTCTGTCTGTCTGTTTGTCTTTCTGTCTGTCTGTTTGTCTTTCTGTCTGTCTGTTTGTCTTTCTGTTTTTCTGTTTGTCTTTCTGTCTTTCTGTTTGTCTTTCTGTTTTTCTGTTTGTCTGTTTGTCTTTCTGTTTGTTTGTCTTTCTGTCTTTCTGTTTGTCTTTCTGTCTTTCTGTTTGTTTGTCTTTCTGTCTTTCTGTTTGTTTGTCTTTCTGTCTTTCTGTTTTTCAGTTTGTCTGTTTGTCTTTCTGTTTGTTTGTCTTTCTGTTTGTTTGTCTTTCTGTCTTTCTGTTTGTCTTTCAGTCTTTCTGTTTGTTTGTCTTTCTGTTTTTCTGTTTGTCTGTTTGTCTTTCTGTTTGTTTGTCTTTCTGTTTGTTTGTCTTTCCGTTTGTTTGTCTTTCTGTCTTTCTGTCTTTCTGTTTGTTTGTCTTTCTGTTTGTTTGTCTTTCTGTCTTTCTGTCTTTCTGTTTGTTTGTCTTTCTGTTTGTTTGTCTTTCTGTCTTTCTGTCTTTCTGTTTGTCTTTCTGTCTTTCTGTCTGTCTTTCTGTCTTTCTGTCTTTCTGTTTGTTTGTCTTTCTGTCATTCTGACTTTCTGTTTGTCTTTCTGTCTTTCTGTCTGTTTGTCTTTCTGTCTTTCTGTTTGTTTGTATTTCTGTCTGTTTGTCTTTCTGTCTTTCTGTTTGTTTGTCTTTCTGTCTTTCTGTCTTTCTGTTTGTTTGTCTTTCTGTCTTTCTGTCTTTCTGTCTGTTTGTCTTTCTGTCTTTCTGTTTGTTTGTCTTTCTGTTTGTTTGTCTTTCTGTCTGTCTGTTTGTCTTTCTGTCTTTCTGTCTGTCTGTCTGTCTGTCTGTTTGTCTTTCTGTCTTTCTGTCTTTCTGTCTTTCTGTTTGTTTGTCTTTCTGTCTTTCTGTTTGTTTGTCTTTCTGTCTTTCTGTTTGTCTTTCTGTCTTTCTGTCTGTTTGTCTTTCTGTCTTTCTGTCTGTTTGTCTTTCTGTTTGTCTGTTTGTCTTTCTGTTTGTCTGTTTGTCTTTCTGTCTTTCTGTCTTTCTGTTTGTCTTTCTGTCTTTCTGTCTTTCTGTCTGTTTGTCTTTCTGTCTGTATGTTTGTCTTTCTGTCTTTCTGTCTGTTTGTCTTTCTGTCTGTCTGTTTGTCTTTCTGTCTTTCTGTCTGTTTGTCTTTCTGTCTGTCTGTTTGTCTTTCTGTCTTTCTGTCTGTTTGTCTTTCTGTCTGTCTGTTTGTCTTTCTGTCTGTCTGTTTGTCTTTCTGTCTTTCTGTCTGTTTGTCTTTCTGTCTGTCTGTTTGTCTTTCTGTCTGTCTGTTTGTCTTTATGTCTGTCTTTTTGTCTTTCTGTCTGTCTGTTTGTCTTTCTGTTTTTCTGTTTGTCTTTCTGTCTTTCTGTTTGTCTTTCTGTTTTTCTGTTTGTCTGTTTGTCTTTCTGTTTGTTTGTCTTTCTGTCTTTCTGTTTGTCTTTCTGTCTTTCTGTTTGTCTTTCTGTCTTTCTGTTTGTTTGTCTTTCTGTCTTTCTGTTTTTCAGTTTGTCTGTTTGTCTTTCTGTTTGTTTGTCTTTCTGTTTGTTTGTCTTTCTGTCTTTCTGTTTGTCTTTCTGTCTTTCTGTTTGTTTGTCTTTCTGTTTTTCTGTTTGTCTGTTTGTCTTTCTGTTTGTTTGTCTTTCTGTTTGTTTGTCTTTCTGTTTGTCTGTTTGTCTTTCTGTTTGTCTGTTTGTCTTTCTGTCTTTCTGTCTTTCTGTTTGTCTTTCTGTCTTTCTGTCTTTCTGTCTGTTTGTCTTTCTGTCTGTATGTTTGTCTTTCTGTCTTTCTGTCTGTTTGTCTTTCTGTCTGTCTGTTTGTCTTTCTGTCTTTCTGTCTGTTTGTCTTTCTGTCTGTTTGTCTTTCTGTCTGTCTGTTTGTCTTTCTGTCTGTCTGTTTGTCTTTCTGTCTTTCTGTCTGTTTGTCTTTCTGTCTGTCTGTTTGTCTTTCTGTCTGTCTGTTTGTCTTTCTGTCTGTCTGTTTGTCTTTCTGTTTTTCTGTTTGTCTTTCTGTCTTTCTGTTTGTCTTTCTGTTTTTCTGTTTGTCTGTTTGTCTTTCTGTTTGTTTGTCTTTCTGTCTTTCTGTTTGTCTTTCTGTCTTTCTGTTTGTCTTTCTGTCTTTCTGTTTGTTTGTCTTTCTGTCTTTCTGTTTTTCAGTTTGTCTGTTTGTCTTTCTGTTTGTTTGTCTTTCTGTTTGTTTGTCTTTCTGTCTTTCTGTTTGTCTTTCTGTCTTTCTGTTTGTTTGTCTTTCTGTTTTTCTGTTTGTCTGTTTGTCTTTCTGTTTGTTTGTCTTTCTGTTTGTTTGTCTTTCCGTTTGTTTGTCTTTCTGTCTTTCTGTCTTTCTGTTTGTTTGTCTTTCTGTTTGTTTGTCTTTCTGTCTTTCTGTCTTTCTGTTTGTTTGTCTTTCTGTTTGTTTGTCTTTCTGTTTGTTTGTCTTTCTGTCTTTCTGTCTTTCTGTTTGTCTTTCTGTCTTTCTGTCTGTCTTTCTGTCTTTCTGTCTTTCTGTTTGTTTGTCTTTCTGTCATTCTGTCTTTCTGTTTGTCTTTCTGTCTTTCTGTCTGTTTGTCTTTCTGTCTTTCTGTTTGTTTGTATTTCTGTCTGTTTGTCTTTCTGTCTTTCTGTTTGTTTGTCTTTCTGTCTTTCTGTCTTTCTGTCTCTCTGTCTGTTTGTCTTTCTGTCTTTCTGTTTGTTTGTCTTTCTGTCTGTTTGTCTTTCTGTCTTTCTGTTTGTTTGTCTTTCTGTCTTTCTGTTTGTTTGTCTTTCTGTCTTTCTGTTTGTTTGTCTTTCTGTCTTTCTGTTTGTTTGTCTTTCTGTCTTTCTGTTTGTTTGTCTTTCTGTCATTCTGTCTTTCTGTTTGTCTTTCTGTCTTTCTGTCTGTTTGTCTTTCTGTCTTTCTGTTTGTTTGTCTTTCTGTCTGTTTGTCTTTCTGTCTTTCTGTTTGTTTGTCTTTCTGTCTGTTTGTCTTTCTGTCTTTCTGTTTGTTTGTCTTTCTGTCTTTCTGTCTTTCTGTCTTTCTGTTTGTTTGTCTTTCTGTCTTTCTGTTTGTTTGTCTTTCTGTTTGTTTGTCTTTCTGTTTGTTTGTCGTTCTGTCTTTCTGTTTGTTTGTCTTTCTGTCTTTCTGTCTTTCTGTTGGTCTTTCTGTCTTTCTGTTTGTTTGTCTTTCTGTCATTCTGTCTTTCTGTTTGTCTTTCTGTCTTTCTGTCTGTTTGTCTTTCTGTCTTTCTTTTTGTTTGTCTTTCTGTCTTTCTGTCTTTCTGTTTGTTTGTCTTTCTGTCATTCTGTCTTTCTGTTTGTCTTTCTGTCTTTCTGTCTGTTTGTCTTTCTGTCTTTCTGTTTGTTTGTCTTTCTGTCTGTTTGTCTTTCTGTCTTTCTGTTTGTTTGTCTTTCTGTCTGTTTGTCTTTCTGTCTTTCTGTTTGTTTGTCTTTCTGTCTTTCTGTCTGTTTGTCTTTCTGTCTTTCTGTTTGTTTGTCTTTCTGTCTTTCTGTTTGTTTGTCTTTCTGTCTTTCTGTTTGTTTGTCTTTCTGTCTTTCTGTCTTTCTGTTTGTTTGTCTTTCTGTCTTTCTGTCTTTCTGTTTGTCTTTCTGTCTTTCTGTCTGTTTGTCTTTCTGTCTTTCTGTCTTTCTGTTTGTTTGTCTTTCTGTCTTTTTGTCTTTCTGTTTGTTTGTCTTTCTGTCTTTCTGTCTTTCTGTTTGTTTGTCTTTCTGTCTTTCTGTTTGTTTGTCTTTCTCTCTTTCTGTCTTTCTGTTTGTCTTTCTGTCTTTCTGTCTGTTTGTCTTTCTGTCTTTCTGTTTGTTTGTCTTTCTGTCTTTCTGTCTTTCTGTTTGTCTTTCTGTCTTTCTGTTTGTTTGTCTTTCTGTCTTTCTGATTGTCTTTCTGTCTTTCTGTTTGTTTGTCTTTCTGTCTTTCTGTCTTTCTGTTTGTTTGTCTTTCTGTCTTTCTGTTTGTTTGTCTTTCTGTCTTTCTGTCTTTCTGTTTGTTTGTTTTTCTGTCTTTCTGTTTGTTTGTCTTTCTGTCTTTCTGTCTGTTTGTCTTTCTGTCTTTCTGTTTGTTTGTCTTTCTGTCTTTCTGTTTGTCTTTCTGTCTTTCTGTCTGTTTGTCTTTCTGTTTGTCTTTCTGTCTTTCAGTCTTTCTGTTTGTCTTTCTGTCTTTCTGTCTGTTTGTCTTTCTGTCTTTCTGTCTGTTTGTCTTTCTGTCTTTCTGTCTTTCTGTTTGTTTGTCTTTCTGTCTTTCTGTTTGTTTGTCTTTCTGTCTTTCTGTTTGTTTGTCTTTCTGTCTTTCTGTCTTTCTGTCTTTCTTTTTGTTTGTCTTTCTGTCTTTCTGTTTGTTTGTCTTTCTGTCTTTCTGTTTGTCTTTCTGTCTTTCTGTCTGTTTGTCTTTCTGTCTTTCTGTTTGTTTGTCTTTCTGTCTTTCTGTCTTTCTGTTTGTCTTTCTGTCTTTCTGTTTGTTTGTCTTTCTGTCTTTCTGATTGTCTTTCTGTCTTTCTGTTTGTTTGTCTTTCTGTCTTTCTGTCTTTCTGTTTGTTTGTCTTTCTGTCTTTCTGTCTTTCTGTTTGTTTGTCTTTCTGTCTTTCTGTTTGTTTGTCTTTCTGTCTATCTGTCTTTCTGTTTGTTTGTCTTTCTGTCTTTCTGTTTGTTTGTCTTTCTGTCTTTCTGTTTGTTTGTCTTTCTGTCTTTCTGTCTGTTTGTCTTTCTGTCTTTCTGTTTGTTTGTCTTTCTGTCTTTCTGTCTTTCTGTTTGTCTTTCTGTCTGTTTGTCTTTCTGTCTTTCTGTCTTTCTGTTTGTTTGTCTTTCTGTCTTTCTGTTTGTCTTTCTGTCTTTCTGTTTGTTTGTCTTTCTGTCTTTCTGTTTGTCTTTCTGTCTTTCTGTCTGTTTGTCTTTCTGTCTGTTTGTCTTTCTGTCTTTCTGTCTGTTTGTCTTTCTGTCTTTCTGTCTTTCTGTCTGTTTGTCTTTATGTCTTTCTGTTTGTTTGTCTTTCTGTCTTTCTGTTTGTTTGTCTTTCTGTCATTCTGTCTTTCTGTTTGTCTTTCTGTCTTTCTGTCTTTCTGTCTGTTTGTCTTTCTGTCTTTCTGTTTGTTTGTCTTTCTGTCTGTTTGTCTTTCTGTCTTTCTGTTTTTTTATCTTTCTGTCTGTTTGTCTTTCTGTCTTTCTGTTTGTTTGTCTTTCTGTCTGTTTGTCTTTCTCTCTTTCTGTTTGTTTGTCTTTCTGTCTTTCTGTCTTTCTGTTTGTTTGTCTTTCTGTCTTTCTGTCTTTCTGTCTTTCTGTTTGTTTGTCTTTCTGTCTTTCTGTCTTTCTGTTTGTTTGTCTTTCTGTCTTTCTGTCTTTCTGTTTGTTTGTCTTTCTGTCTTTCTGTTTTTTGTCTTTCTGTCTTTCTGTCTTTCTGTTTGTTTGTCTTTCTGTCTTTCTGTTTGTTTGTCTTTCTGTCTTTCTGTCTTTCTGTTTGTTTGTCTTTCTGTCTTTCTGTTTGTTTGTCTTTCTGTCTTTCTGTTTGTTTGTCTTTCTGTCTTTCTGTCTTTCTGTTTGTCTTTCTGTCTTTCTGTTTGTTTGTCTTTCTGTCTTTCTGATTGTCTTTCTGTCTTTCTGTTTGTTTGTCTTTCTGTCTTTCTGTCTTTCTGTTTGTTTGTCTTTCTGTCTTTCTGTCTTTCTGTTTGTTTGTCTTTCTGTCTTTCTGTTTGTTTGTCTTTCTGTCTATCTGTCTTTCTGTTTGTTTGTCTTTCTGTCTTTCTGTTTGTTTGTCTTTCTGTCTTTCTGTTTGTTTGTCTTTCTGTCTTTCTGTCTGTTTGTCTTTCTGTCTTTCTGTTTGTTTGTCTTTCTGTCTTTCTGTCTTTCTGTTTGTCTTTCTGTCTGTTTGTCTTTCTGTCTTTCTGTCTTTCTGTTTGTTTGTCTTTCTGTCTTTCTGTCTTTCTGTTTGTCTTTCTGTCTTTCTGTTTGTTTGTCTTTCTGTCTTTCTGTTTGTCTTTCTGTCTTTCTGTCTGTTTGTCTTTCTGTCTGTTTGTCTTTCTGTCTTTCTGTCTGTTTGTCTTTCTGTCTTTCTGTCTGTTTGTCTTTATGTCTTTCTGTTTGTTTGTCTTTCTGTCTTTCTGTTTGTTTGTCTTTCTGTCATTCTGTCTTTCTGTTTGTCTTTCTGTCTTTCTGTCTTTCTGTCTGTTTGTCTTTCTGTCTTTCTGTTTGTTTGTCTTTCTGTCTGTTTGTCTTTCTGTCTTTCTGTTTTTTTATCTTTCTGTCTGTTTGTCTTTCTGTCTTTCTGTTTGTTTGTCTTTCTGTCTGTTTGTCTTTCTCTCTTTCTGTTTGTTTGTCTTTCTGTCTTTCTGTCTTTCTGTTTGTTTGTCTTTCTGTCTTTCTGTCTTTCTGTCTTTCTGTTTGTTTGTCTTTCTGTCTTTCTGTCTTTCTGTCTTTCTGTTTGTTTGTCTTTCTGTCTTTCTGTCTTTCTGTTTGTTTGTCTTTCTGTCTTTCTGTTTTTTGTCTTTCTGTCTTTCTGTCTTTCTGTTTGTTTGTCTTTCTGTCTTTCTGTTTGTTTGTCTTTCTGTCTTTCTGTCTTTCTGTTTGTTTGTCTTTCTGTCTTTCTGTTTGTTTGTCTTTCTGTCTTTCTGTTTGTTTGTCTTTCTGTCTGTCTTTCTGTTTGTTTGTCTTTCTGTCTGTCTTTCTGTTTGTTTGTCTTTCTGTCTGTCTGTTTGTCTTTCTGTCTTTCTGTCTGTCTGTCTGACTGTCTGTTTGTCTTTCTGTCTTTCTGTTTGTCTTTCTGTCTTTCTGTATTTCTGTTTGTTTGTCTTTCTGTCATTCTGTCTTTCTGTTTGTCTTTCTGTCTTTCTGTCTGTTTGTCTTTCTGTCTTTCTGTTTGTTTGTCTTTCTGTCTTTCTGTTTGTTTGTCTTTCTGTCATTCTGTCTTTCTGTTTGTCTTTCTGTCTTTCTGTCTTTCTGTCTGTTTGTCTTTCTGTCTTTCTGTTTGTTTGTCTTTCTGTCTTTCTGTTTGTTTGTCTTTCTGTCTGTTTGTCTTTCTGTCTTTCTGTTTGTTTGTCTTTCTGTCTGTTTGTCTTTCTGTCTTTCTGTTTGTTTGTCTTTCTGTCTTTCTGTCTTTCTGTTTGTTTGTCTTTCTGTCTTTCTGTTTGTTTGTCTTTCTGTCTTTCTGTCTTTCTGTTTGTTTGTCTTTCTGTCTTTCTGTCTTTCTGTTTGTTTGTCTTTCTCTCTTTCTGTCTTTCTGTTTGTTTGTCTTTCTGTCTTTCTGTCTTTCTGTTTGTTTGTCTTTCTGTCTTTCTGTCTTTCTGTTTGTTTGTCTTTCTGTCTTTCTGTTTGTTTGTCTTTCTGTCTTTCTGTCTTTCTGTTTGTTTGTCTTTCTGTCTTTCTGTTTGTTTGTCTTTCTGTCTTTCTGTTTGTTTGTCTTTCTGTCTGTCTTTCTGTTTGTTTGTCTTTCTGTCTGTCTTTCTGTTTATTTGTCTTTCTGTCTGTCTGTTTGTCTTTCTGTCTTTCTGTCTGTCTGTCTGTCTGTTTGTCTTTCTGTCTTTCTGTCTTTCTGTTTGTTTGTCTTTCTGTCTTTCTGTTTGTTTGTCTTTCTGTCTTTCTGTTTGTCTTTCTGTTTGTCTTTCTGTCTTTCTGTCTGTTTGTCTTTCTGTCTTTCTGTCTGTTTGTCTTTCTGTTTGTCTGTTTGTCTTTCTGTTTGTCTTTCTGTTTGTCTGTTTGTCTTTCTGTCTTTCTGTTTGTCTTTCTGTCTTTCTGTCTTTCTGTCTGTTTGTCTTTCTGTCTTTCTGTCTTTCTGTCTGTTTGTCTTTCTGTCTGTCTGTTTGTCTTTCTGTCTGTCTGTTTGTCTTTCTGTCTTTCTGTCTGTTTGTCTTTCTGTCTGTCTGTTTGTCTTTCTGTCTTTCTGTCTGTTTGTCTTTCTGTCTGTCTGTTTGTCTTTCTGTCTTTTTGTCTGTTTGTCTTTCTGTCTGTCTGTTTGTCTTTCTGTCTGTCTGTTTGTCTTTCTGTCTTTCTGTTTGTCTTTCTGTCTTTCTGTTTGTTTGTCTTTCTGTCTTTCTGTCTGTTTGTCTTTCTGTCTTTCTGTCTGTTTGTCTTTCTGTCTTTCTGTCTTTCTGTCTGTTTGTCTTTCTGTTTGTTTGTCTTTCTGTCTTTCTGTCTTTCTGTTTGTTTGTCTTTCTGTCATTCTGTCTTTCTGTTTGTCTTTCTGTCTTTCTGTCTGTTTGTCTTTCTGTCTTTCTGTTTGTTTGTCTTTCTGTCTGTTTGTCTTTCTGTCTTTCTGTTTGTTTGTCTTTCTGTCTGTTTGTCTTTCTGTCTTTCTGTTTGTTTGTCTTTCTGTCTGTTTGTCTTTCTGTCTTTCTGTTTGTTTGTCTTTCTGTCTTTCTGTCTTTCTGTTTGTTTGTCTTTCTGTCTTTCTGTCTTTCTGTTTGTTTGTCTTTCTGTCTTTCTGTCTTTCTGTCTTTCTGTTTGTTTGTCTTTCTGTCTTTCTGTCTTTCTGTCTTTCTGTTTGTTTGTCTTTCTGTCTTTCTGTCTTTCTGTTTGTTTGTCTTTCTGTCTTTCTGTCTTTCAGTCTTTCTGTTTGTTTGTCTTTCTGTCTTTCTGTTTGTTTGTCTTTCTGTCTTTCTGTCTTTCTGTTTGTTTGTCTTTCTGTCTTTCTGTTTGTTTGTCTTTCTGTCTTTCTGTTTGTTTGTCTTTCTGTCTGTCTTTCTGTTTGTTTGTCTTTCTGTCTGTCTGTTTGTCTTTCTGTCTTTCTGTCTGTCTGTCTGACTGTCTGTTTGTCTTTCTGTCTTTCTGTTTGTCTTTCTGTCTTTCTGTATTTCTGTTTGTTTGTCTTTCTGTCATTCTGTCTTTCTGTTTGTCTTTCTGTCTTTCTGTCTTTCTGTCTGTTTGTCTTTCTGTCTTTCTGTTTGTTTGTCTTTCTGTCTTTCTGTTTGTTTGTCTTTCTGTCATTCTGTCTTTCTGTTTGTCTTTCTGTCTTTCTGTCTTTCTGTTTGTTTGTCTTTCTGTCTGTTTGTCTTTCTGTCTTTCTGTTTGTTTGTCTTTCTGTCTGTTTGTCTTTCTGTCTTTCTGTTTGTTTGTCTTTCTGTCTGTTTGTCTTTCTGTCTTTCTGTTTGTTTGTCTTTCTGTCTTTCTGTCTTTCTGTTTGTTTGTCTTTCTGTCTTTCTGTTTGTTTGTCTTTCTGTTTGTTTGTCTTTCTGTCTTTCTGTTTGTTTGTCTTTCTGTCTTTCTGTTTGTCTTTCTGTTTGTCTTTCTGTCTTTCTGTCTGTTTGTCTTTCTGTCTTTCTGTCTTTCTGTTTGTCTTTCTGTCTTTCTGTCTGTTTGTCTTTCTGTTTGTTTGTCTTTCTGTCTTTCTGTCTTTCTGTTTGTCTTTCTGTCTTTCTGTTTGTTTGTCTTTCTGTCTTTCTGATTGTCTTTCTGTCTTTCTGTTTGTTTGTCTGTCTGTCTTTCTGTCTTTCTGTCTTTCTGTTTGTTTGTCTTTCAGTCTTTCTGTCTTTCTGTTTGTTTGTCTTTCTGTCTTTCTTTCTTTCTGTTTGTTTGTCTTTCTGTCTTTCTGTTTGTTTGTCTTTCTGTTTGTTTGTCTTTCTGTCTTTCTGTCTTTCTGTCTGTTTGTCTTTCTGTCTTTCTGTTTGTTTGTCTTTCTGTCTTTCTGTCTTTCTGTTTGTCTTTCTATCTTTCTGTTTGTTTGTCTTTCTGTCTTTCTGATTGTCTTTCTGTCTTTCTGTTTGTTTGTCTTTCTGTCTTTCTGTTTGTTTGTCTTTCTGTCTTTCTGTTTGTTTGTCTTTCTGTCTTTCTGTCTTTCTGTTTGTTTGTCTTTCTGTCTTTCTGTCTTTCTGTTTGTTTGTCTTTCTGTCTTTCTGTCTGTTTGTCTTTCTGTCTTTCTGTTTGTTTGTCTTTCTGTCTTTCTGTCTTTCTGTTTGTCTTTCTGTCTTTCTGTCTGTTTGTCTTTCTGTCTTTCTGTTTGTCTTTCTGTCTTTCTGTCTTTCTGTTTGTCTTTCTGTCTGTTTGTCTTTCTGTTTGTTTGTCTTTCTGTCTTTCTGTCTTTCTGTTTGTTTGTCTTTCTGTCTTTCTGTCTTTCTGTTTGTTTGTCTTTCTGTCTTTCTGTCTTTCTGTGTTTCTGTTTGTTTGTCTTTCTGTCTTTCTGTCTTTCTGTTTGTTTGTCTTTCTGTCTTTCTGTTTGTTTGTCTTTCTGTCTTTCTGTCTTTCTGTTTGTCTTTCTGTCTTTCTGTCTGTTTGTCTTTCTGTTTGTTTGTCTTTCTGTCTTTCTGTCTTTCTGTTTGTCTTTCTGTCTTTCTGTTTGTTTGTCTTTCTGTCTTTCTGATTGTCTTTCTGTCTTTCTGTTTGTTTGTCTGTCTGTCTTTCTGTCTTTCTGTCTTTCTGTTTGTTTGTCTTTCAGTCTTTCTGTCTTTCTGTTTGTTTGTCTTTCTGTCTTTCTTTCTTTCTGTTTGTTTGTCTTTCTGTCTTTCTGTTTGTTTGTCTTTCTGTTTGTTTGTCTTTCTGTCTTTCTGTCTTTCTGTCTGTTTGTCTTTCTGTCTTTCTGTTTGTTTGTCTTTCTGTCTTTCTGTCTTTCTGTTTGTCTTTCTATCTTTCTGTCTGTTTGTCTTTCTGTCTTTCTGTCTTTCTGTTTGTTTGTCTTTCTGTCTTTCTGTCTTTCTGTTTGTCTTTCTGTCTTTCTGTTTGTTTGTCTTTCTGTCTTTCTGTTTGTCTTTCTGTCTTTCTGTCTGTTTGTCTTTCTGTCTTTCTGTCTGTTTGTCTTTCTGTCTTTATGTTTGTTTGTCTTTCTGTCTTTCTGTCTTTCTGTTTGTTTGTCTTTCTGTCATTCTGTCTTTCTGTTTGTCTTTCTGTCGTTCTGTCTTTCTGTCTGTTTGTCTTTCTGTCTTTCTGTTTGTTTGTCTTTCTGTCTGTTTGTCTTTCTGTCTTTCTGTTTGTTTGTCTTTCTGTCTGTTTGTCTTTCTGTCTTTCTGTTTGTTTGTCTTTCTGTCTGTTTGTCTTTCTGTCTTTCTGTTTGTTTGTCTTTCTGTCTTTCTGTTTGTTTGTCTTTCTGTCTTTCTGTCTTTCTGTTTGTTTGTCTTTCTGTCTTTCTGTCTTTCTGTTTGTTTGTCTTTCTGTCTTTCTGTCTTTCTGTTTGTTTGTCGTTCTGTCTTTCTGTTTGTTTGTCTTTCTGTCTTTCTGTCTTTCTGTTTGTTTGTCTTTCTGTCTTTCTGTTTGTTTGTCTTTCTGTCTTTCTGTTTGTTTGTCTTTCTGTCTGTCTTTCTGTTTGATTGTCTTTCTGTCTGTCTTTTTGTTTGTTTGTCTTTCTGTCTGTCTGTTTGTCTTTCTGTCTTTCTGTCTGTCTGTCTGACTGTCTGTTTGTCTTTCTGTCTTTCTGTTTGTTTGTCTTTCTGTCTTTCTGTCTTTCTGTTTGTTTGTCTTTCTGTCATTCTGTCTTTCTGTTTGTTTGTCTTTCTGTCTTTCTGTTTGTTTGTCTTTCTGTCATTCTGTCTTTCTGTTTGTCTTTCTGTCTTTCTGTCTTTCTGTCTGTTTGTCTTTCTGTCTGTTTGTTTTTCTTTCTGTCTGTTTGTCTTTCTGTCTTTCTGTTTGTTTGTCTTTCTGTCTGTTTGTCTTTCTGTCTTTATGTTTGTTTGTCTTTCTGTCTGTTTGTCTTTCTGTCTTTCTGTTTGTTTGTCTTTCTGTCTTTCTGTCTTTCTGTCTTTCTGTTTGTTTGTCTTTCTGTCTTTCTGTCTTTCTGTTTGTTTGTCTTTCTGTTTGTTTGTCTTTCTGTCTTTCTGTATTTCTGTTTGTTTGTCTTTCTGTCTTTCTGTCTTTCTGTTTGTTTGTCTTTCTGTCTTTCTGTCTTTCTGTTTGTCTTTCTGTCTTTCTGTCTTTCTGTTTGTTTGTCTTTCTGTCATTCTGTCTTTCTGTTTGTCTTTCTGTCTTTCTGTCTGTTTGTCTTTCTGTCTTTCTGTTTGTTTGTCTTTCTGTCTTTCTGTCTTTCTGTCTTTCTGTTTGTTTGTCTTTCTGTCATTCTGTCTTTCTGTTTGTCTTTCTGTCTTTCTGTCTTTCTGTCTGTTTGTCTTTCTGTCTTTCTGTTTGTTTGTCTTTCTGTCTGTTTGTCTTTCTGTCTTTCTGTTTGTTTGTCTTTCTGTCTGTTTGTCTTTCAGTCTTTCTGTTTGTTTGTCTTTCTGTCTTTCTGTTTGTTTGTTTGTCTTTCTGTCTTTGTGTCTTTCTGTTTGTTTGTCTTTCTGTCTTTCTGTTTGTTTGTCTTTCTGTCTTTCTGTTTGTTTGTCTTTCTGTTTGTTTGTCTTTCTGTCTTTCTGTCTATCTGTCTTTCTGTCTTTCTGTTTGTTTGTCTTTCTGTCTTTATGTTTGTCTTTCTGTCTTTCTGTCTGTTTGTCTTTCTGTCTTTCTGTTTGTTTGTCTTTCTGTCTTTCTGTCTTTCTGTTTGTCTTTCTGTCTTTCTGTTTGTTTGTCTTTCTGTCTTTCTGATTGTCTTTCTGTCTTTCTGTTTGTTTGTCTTTCTGTCTTTCTGTCTTTCTGTTTGTTTGTCTTTCTGTCTTTCTGTCTTTCTGTTTGTTTGTCTTTCTGTCTTTCTGTCTTTCTGTTTGTTTGTCTTTCTGTCTTTCTGTTTGTTTGTCTTTCTGTCTTTCTGTCTGTTTGTCTTTCTGTCTTTCTGTTTGTTTGTCTTTCTGTCTTTCTGTTTGTTTGTCTTTCCGTCTTTCTGTCTTTCTGTCTGTTTGTCTTTCTGTCTTTCTGTTTGTCTTTCTGTCTTTCTGTCTTTCTGTTTGTCTTTCTGTCTTTCTGTCTGTTTGTCTTTCTGTCTTTCTGTCTGTTTGTCTTTCTGTCTTTCTGTTTGTTTGTCTTTCTGTCTTTCTGTTTGTTTGTCTTTCTGTCTTTCTGTTTGTTTGTCTTTCTGTCTTTCTGTTTGTTTGTCTTTCTGTCTTTCTGTCTTTCTGTTTGTCTTTCTGTCTTTCTGTCTGTTTGTCTTTCTGTTTGTTTGTCTTTCTGTCTTTCTGTCTTTCTGTTTGTCTTTCTGTCTTTCTGTTTGTTTGTCTTTCTGTCTTTCTGTCTTTCTGTTTGTTTGTCTTTCTGTCTTTCTGTCTTTCTGTTTGTTTGTCTTTCTGTCTTTCTGTCTTTCTGTTTGTTTGTCTTTCTGTTTGTTTGTCTTTCTGTCTTTCTGTTTGTTTGTCTTTCTGTCTTTCTGTTTGTTTGTCTTTCTGTCTTTCTGTCTGTTTGTCTTTCTGTCTTTCTGTCTGTTTGTCTTTCTGTCTTTTTTTCTTTCTGTCTTTCTGTCTTTCTGTTTGTCTTTCTGTCTTTCTGTCTGTTTGTCTTTCTGTCTTTCTGTTTGTTTGTCTTTCTGTCTTTCTGTTTGTCTTTCTGTCTTTCTGTTTGTTTGTCTTTCTGTCTTTCTGTTTGTCTTTCTGTCTTTCTGTCTGTTTGTCTTTCTGTCTTTCTGTCTGTTTGTCTTTCTGTCTTTCTGTCTGTTTGTCTTTCTGTCTTTCTGTCTTTCTGTCTGTTTGTCTTTCTGTTTGTTTGTCTTTCTGTCTTTCTGTCTTTCTGTTTGTTTGTCTTTCTGTCATTCTGTCTTTCTGTTTGTCTTTCTGTCTTTCTGTCTTTCTGTCTGTTTGTCTTTCTGTCTTTCTGTTTGTTTGTCTTTCTGTCTGTTTGTCTTTCTGTCTTTCTGTTTGTTTGTCTTTCTGTCTGTTTGTCTTTCTGTCTTTCTGTTTGTTTGTCTTTCTGTCTGTTTGTCTTTCTGTCTTTCTGTTTGTTTGTCTTTCTGTCTTTCTGTCTTTCTGTTTGTTTGTCTTTCTGTCTTTCTGTCTTTCTGTTTGTTTGTCTTTCTGTCTTTCTGTCTTTCTGTTTGTTTGTCTTTCTGTCTTTCTGTCTTTCTGTCTTTCTGTTTGTTTGTCTTTCTGTCTTTCTGTCTTTCTGTTTGTCTTTCTGTCTTTCTGTCTTTCAGTCTTTCTGTTTGTTTGTCTTTCTGTCTTTCTGTTTGTTTGTCTTTCTGTCTTTCTGTCTTTCTGTTTGTTTGTCTTTCTGTCTTTCTGTTTGTTTGTCTTTCTGTCTGTCTTTCTGTTTGTTTGTCTTTCTGTCTGTCTTTCTGTTTGTTTGTCTTTCTGTCTGTCTGTTTGTCTTTCTGTCTATCTGTCTGTCTGTCTGACTGTCTGTTTGTCTTTCTGTCTTTCTGTTTGTCTTTCTGTCTTTCTGTATTTCTGTTTGTTTGTCTTTCTGTCATTCTGTCTTTCTGTTTGTCTTTCTGTCTTTCTGTCTGTTTGTCTTTCTGTCTTTCTGTTTGTTTGTCTTTCTGTCTTTCTGTTTGTTTGTCTTTCTGTCATTCTGTCTTTCTGTTTGTCTTTCTGTCTTTCTGTCTTTCTGTCTTTCTGTCTGTTTGTCTTTCTGTCTTTCTGTTTGTTTGTCTTTCTGTCTGTTTGTCTTTCTGTCTTTCTGTTTGTTTGTCTTTCTGTCTGTTTGTCTTTCTGTCTTTCTGTTTGTTTGTCTTTCTGTCTGTTTGTCTTTCTGTCTTTCTGTTTGTTTGTCTTTCTGTCTTTCTGTCTTTCTGTTTGTTTGTCTTTCTGTCTTTCTGTTTGTTTGTCTTTCTGTCTTTCTGTCTTTCTGTTTGTTTGTCTTTCTGTCTTTCTGTCTTTCTGTTTGTTTGTCTTTCTCTCTTTCTGTCTTTCTGTTTGTTTGTCTTTCTGTCTTTCTGTCTTTCTGTTTGTTTGTCTTTCTGTCTTTCTGTCTTTCTGTTTGTTTGTCTTTCTGTCTTTCTGTTTGTTTGTCTTTCTGTCTTTCTGTCTTTCTGTTTGTTTGTCTTTCTGTCTTTCTGTTTGTTTGTCTTTCTGTCTTTCTGTTTGTTTGTCTTTCTGTCTGTCTTTCTGTTTGTTTGTCTTTCTGTCTGTCTTTCTGTTTATTTGTCTTTCTGTCTGTCTGTTTGTCTTTCTGTCTTTCTGTCTGTCTGTCTGTCTGTTTGTCTTTCTGTCTTTCTGTCTTTCTGTTTGTTTGTCTTTCTGTCTTTCTGTTTGTTTGTCTTTCTGTCTTTCTGTTTGTCTTTCTGTTTGTCTTTCTGTCTTTCTGTCTGTTTGTCTTTCTGTCTTTCTGTCTGTTTGTCTTTCTGTTTGTCTGTTTGTCTTTCTGTTTGTCTTTCTGTTTGTCTGTTTGTCTTTCTGTCTTTCTGTTTTTCTGTTTGTCTTTCTGTCTTTCTGTCTTTCTGTCTGTTTGTCTTTCTGTCTTTCTGTCTTTCTGTCTGTTTGTCTTTCTGTCTGTCTGTTTGTCTTTCTGTCTGTCTGTTTGTCTTTCTGTCTTTCTGTCTGTTTGTCTTTCTGTCTGTCTGTTTGTCTTTCTGTCTTTCTGTCTGTTTGTCTTTCTGTCTGTCTGTTTGTCTTTCTGTCTTTTTGTCTGTTTGTCTTTCTGTCTGTCTGTTTGTCTTTCTGTCTGTCTGTTTGTCTTTCTGTTTTTCTGTTTGTCTTTCTGTCTTTCTGTTTGTCTTTCTGTTTTTCTGTTTGTCTGTTTGTCTTTCTGTTTGTTTGTCTTTCTGTCTTTCTGTTTGTCTTTCTGTCTTTCTGTTTGTTTGTCTTTCTGTCTTTCTGTTTGTTTGTCTTTCTGTCTTTCTGTTTTTCAGTTTGTCTGTTTGTCTTTCTGTTTGTTTGTCTTTCTGTTTGTTTGTCTTTCTGTCTTTCTGTTTGTCTTTCAGTCTTTCTGTTTGTTTGTCTTTCTGTTTTTCTGTTTGTCTGTTTGTCTTTCTGTTTGTTTGTCTTTCTGTTTGTTTGTCTTTCCGTTTGTTTGTCTTTCTGTCTTTCTGTCTTTCTGTTTGTTTGTCTTTCTGTTTGTTTGTCTTTCTGTCTTTCTGTCTTTCTGTTTGTTTGTCTTTCTGTTTGTTTGTCTTTCTGTCTTTCTGTCTTTCTGTTTGTCTTTCTGTCTTTCTGTCTGTCTTTCTGTCTTTCTGTCTTTCTGTTTGTTTGTCTTTCTGTCATTCTGTCTTTCTGTTTGTCTTTCTGTCTTTCTGTCTGTTTGTCTTTCTGTCTTTCTGTTTGTTTGTATTTCTGTCTGTTTGTCTTTCTGTCTTTCTGTTTGTTTGTCTTTCTGTCTTTCTGTCTTTCTGTTTGTTTGTCTTTCTGTCTTTCTGTCTTTCTGTCTTTCTGTCTGTTTGTCTTTCTGTCTTTCTGTTTGTTTGTCTTTCTGTTTGTTTGTCTTTCTGTCTGTCTGTTTGTCTTTCTGTCTTTCTGTCTGTCTGTCTGTTTGTCTTTCTGTCTTTCTGTCTTTCTGTTTGTTTGTCTTTCTGTCTTTCTGTTTGTTTGTCTTTCTGTCTTTCTGTTTGTCTTTCTGTCTTTCTGTCTGTTTGTCTTTCTGTCTTTCTGTCTGTTTGTCTTTCTGTTTGTCTGTTTGTCTTTCTGTTTGTCTGTTTGTCTTTCTGTCTTTCTGTCTTTCTGTTTGTCTTTCTGTCTTTCTGTCTTTCTGTCTGTTTGTCTTTCTGTCTGTATGTTTGTCTTTCTGTCTTTCTGTCTGTTTGTCTTTCTGTCTGTCTGTTTGTCTTTCTGTCTTTCTGTCTGTTTGTCTTTCTGTCTGTCTGTTTGTCTTTCTGTCTTTCTGTCTGTTTGTCTTTCTGTCTGTCTGTTTGTCTTTCTGTCTTTCTGTCTGTTTGTCTTTCTGTCTGTCTGTTTGTCTTTCTGTCTGTCTGTTTGTCTTTCTGTCTGTCTGTTTGTCTTTCTGTCTGTCTGTTTGTCTTTCTGTTTTTCTGTTTGTCTTTCTGTCTTTCTGTTTGTCTTTCTGTTTTTCTGTTTGTCTGTTTGTCTTTCTGTTTGTTTGTCTTTCTGTCTTTCTGTTTGTCTTTCTGTCTTTCTGTTTGTCTTTCTGTCTTTCTGTTTGTTTGTCTTTCTGTCTTTCTGTTTTTCAGTTTGTCTGTTTGTCTTTCTGTTTGTTTGTCTTTCTGTTTGTTTGTCTTTCTGTCTTTCTGTTTGTCTTTCTGTCTTTCTGTTTGTTTGTCTTTCTGTTTTTCTGTTTGTCTGTTTGTCTTTCTGTTTGTTTGTCTTTCTGTTTGTTTGTCTTTCCGTTTGTTTGTCTTTCTGTCTTTCTGTCTTTCTGTTTGTTTGTCTTTCTGTTTGTTTGTCTTTCTGTTTGTTTGTCTTTCTGTTTGTTTGTCTTTCTGTCTTTCTGTCTTTCTGTTTGTTTGTCTTTCTGTTTGTTTGTCTTTCTGTTTGTTTGTCTTTCTGTCTTTCTGTCTTTCTGTTTGTCTTTCTGTCTTTCTGTCTGTCTTTCTGTCTTTCTGTCTTTCTGTTTGTTTGTCTTTCTGTCATTCTGTCTTTCTGTTTGTCTTTCTGTCTTTCTGTCTGTTTGTCTTTCTGTCTTTCTGTTTGTTTGTATTTCTGTCTGTTTGTCTTTCTGTCTTTCTGTTTGTTTGTCTTTCTGTCTTTCTGTCTTTCTGTCTCTCTGTCTGTTTGTCTTTCTGTCTTTCTGTTTGTTTGTCTTTCTGTCTGTTTGTCTTTCTGTCTTTCTGTTTGTTTGTCTTTCTGTCTTTCTGTTTGTTTGTCTTTCTGTCTTTCTGTTTGTTTGTCTTTCTGTCTTTCTGTTTGTTTGTCTTTCTGTCATTCTGTCTTTCTGTTTGTCTTTCTGTCTTTCTGTCTGTTTGTCTTTCTGTCTTTCTGTTTGTTTGTCTTTCTGTCTGTTTGTCTTTCTGTCTTTCTGTTTGTTTGTCTTTCTGTCTGTTTGTCTTTCTGTCTTTCTGTTTGTTTGTCTTTCTGTCTTTCTGTCTTTCTGTCTTTCTGTTTGTTTGTCTTTCTGTCTTTCTGTTTGTTTGTCTTTCTGTTTGTTTGTCTTTCTGTTTGTTTGTCTTTCTGTCTTTCTGTTTGTTTGTCTTTCTGTCTTTCTGTCTTTCTGTTGGTCTTTCTGTCTTTCTGTTTGTTTGTCTTTCTGTCATTCTGTCTTTCTGTTTGTCTTTCTGTCTTTCTGTCTGTTTGTCTTTCTGTCTTTCTGTTTGTTTGTCTTTCTGTCTTTCTGTCTTTCTGTTTGTTTGTCTTTCTGTCATTCTGTCTTTCTGTTTGTCTTTCTGTCTTTCTGTCTGTTTGTCTTTCTGTCTTTCTGTTTGTTTGTCTTTCTGTCTGTTTGTCTTTCTGTCTTTCTGTTTGTTTGTCTTTCTGTCTGTTTGTCTTTCTGTCTTTCTGTTTGTTTGTCTTTCTGTCTTTCTGTCTGTTTGTCTTTCTGTCTTTCTGTTTGTTTGTCTTTCTGTCTTTCTGTTTGTTTGTCTTTCTGTCTTTCTGTTTGTTTGTCTTTCTGTCTTTCTGTCTTTCTGTTTGTTTGTCTTTCTGTCTTTCTGTCTTTCTGTTTGTCTTTCTGTCTTTCTGTCTGTTTGTCTTTCTGTCTTTCTGTTTTTTTGTCTTTCTGTCTTTCTGTCTTTCTGTTTGTTTGTCTTTCTGTCTTTCTGTCTTTCTGTTTGTTTGTCTTTCTGTCTTTCTGTTTGTTTGTCTTTCTCTCTTTCTGTCTTTCTGTTTGTCTTTCTGTCTTTCTGTCTGTTTGTCTTTCTGTCTTTCTGTTTGTTTGTCTTTCTGTCTTTCTGTCTTTCTGTTTGTCTTTCTGTCTTTCTGTTTGTTTGTCTTTCTGTCTTTCTGATTGTCTTTCTGTCTTTCTGTTTGTTTGTCTTTCTGTCTTTCTGTCTTTCTGTTTGTTTGTCTTTCTGTCTTTCTGTTTGTTTGTCTTTCTGTCTTTCTGTTTGTTTGTCTTTCTGTCTTTCTGTCTTTCTGTTTGTTTGTTTTTCTGTCTTTCTGTTTGTTTGTCTTTCTGTCTTTCTGTCTGTTTGTCTTTCTGTCTTTCTGTTTGTTTGTCTTTCTGTCTTTCTGTCTTTCTGTTTGTCTTTCTGTCTTTCTGTCTGTTTGTCTTTCTGTCTTTCTGTTTGTCTTTCTGTCTTTCAGTCTTTCTGTTTGTCTTTCTGTCTTTCTGTCTGTTTGTCTTTCTGTCTTTCTGTCTGTTTGTCTTTCTGTCTTTCTGTCTTTCTGTTTGTTTGTCTTTCTGTCTTTCTGTCTTTCTGTTTGTTTGTCTTTCTGTCTTTCTGTCTTTCTGTCTTTCTTTTTGTTTGTCTTTCTGTCTTTCTGTTTGTTTGTCTTTCTGTCTTTCTGTCTTTCTGTTTGTCTTTCTGTCTTTCTGTCTGTTTGTCTTTCTGTCTTTCTGTTTGTTTGTCTTTCTGTCTTTCTGTCTTTCTGTTTGTCTTTCTGTCTTTCTGTTTGTTTGTCTTTCTGTCTTTCTGATTGTCTTTCTGTCTTTCTGTTTGTTTGTCTTTCTGTCTTTCTGTCTTTCTGTTTGTTTGTCTTTCTGTCTTTCTGTCTTTCTGTTTGTTTGTCTTTCTGTCTTTCTGTCTTTCTGTTTGTTTGTCTTTCTGTCTATCTGTCTTTCTGTTTGTTTGTCTTTCTGTCTTTCTGTTTGTTTGTCTTTCTGTCTTTCTGTTTGTTTGTCTTTCTGTCTTTCTGTCTGTTTGTCTTTCTGTCTTTCTGTTTGTTTGTCTTTCTGTCTTTCTGTCTTTCTGTTTGTCTTTCTGTCTGTTTGTCTTTCTGTCTTTCTGTGTTTTTGTCTTTCTGTCTGTTTGTCTTTCTGTCTTTCTGTTTGTTTGTCTTTCTGTCTGTTTGTCTTTCTCTCTTTCTGTTTGTTTGTCTTTCTGTCTTTCTGTCTTTCTGTTTGTTTGTCTTTCTGTCTTTCTGTCTTTCTGTCTTTCTGTTTGTTTGTCTTTCTGTCTTTCTGTCTTTCTGTTTGTTTGTCTTTCTGTCTTTCTGTTTTTTTGTCTTTCTGTCTTTCTGTCTTTCTGTTTGTTTGTCTTTCTGTCTTTCTGTCTTTCTGTTTGTTTGTCTTTCTGTCTTTCTGTTTGTTTGTCTTTCTGTCTTTCTGTTTGTTTGTCTTTCTGTCTTTCTGTTTGTTTGTCTTTCTGTCTTTCTGTTTGTTTGTCTTTCTGTCTGTCTTTCTGTTTGTTTGTCTTTCTGTCTGTCTTTCTGTTTGTTTGTCTTTCTGTCTGTCTGTTTGTCTTTCTGTCTTTCTGTCTGTCTGTCTGACTGTCTGTTTGTCTTTCTGTCTTTCTGTTTGTCTTTCTGTCTTTCTGTATTTCTGTTTGTTTGTCTTTCTGTCATTCTGTCTTTCTGTTTGTCTTTCTGTCTTTCTGTCTGTTTGTCTTTCTGTCTTTCTGTTTGTTTGTCTTTCTGTCTTTCTGTTTGTTTGTCTTTCTGTCATTCTGTCTTTCTGTTTGTCTTTCTGTCTTTCTGTCTTTCTGTCTGTTTGTCTTTCTGTCTTTCTGTTTGTTTGTCTTTCTGTCTGTTTGTCTTTCTGTCTTTCTGTTTGTTTGTCTTTCTGTCTGTTTGTCTTTCTGTCTTTCTGTTTGTTTGTCTTTCTGTCTGTTTGTCTTTCTGTCTTTCTGTTTGTTTGTCTTTCTGTCTTTCTGTCTTTCCGTTTGTTTGTCTTTCTGTCTTTCTGTTTGTTTGTCTTTCTGTCTTTCTGTCTTTCTGTTTGTTTGTCTTTCTGTCTTTCTGTCTTTCTGTTTGTTTGTCTTTCTGTCTTTCTGTTTGTTTGTCTTTCTGTCATTCTGTCTTTCTGTTTGTCTTTCTGTCTTTCTGTCTTTCTGTCTGTTTGTCTTTCTGTCTTTCTGTTTGTTTGTCTTTCTGTCTGTTTGTCTTTCTGTCTTTCTGTGTTTTTGTCTTTCTGTCTGTTTGTCTTTCTGTCTTTCTGTCTGTTTGTCTTTCTGTCTTTCTGTTTGTTTGTATTTCTGTCTGTTTGTCTTTCTGTCTTTCTGTTTGTTTGTCTTTCTGTCTTTCTGTCTTTCTGTTTGTTTGTCTTTCTGTCTTTCTGTCTTTCTGTCTTTCTGTCTGTTTGTCTTTCTGTCTTTCTGTTTGTTTGTCTTTCTGTTTGTTTGTCTTTCTGTCTGTCTGTTTGTCTTTCTGTCTTTCTGTCTGTCTGTCTGTCTGTCTGTTTGTCTTTCTGTCTTTCTGTCTTTCTGTTTGTTTGTCTTTCTGTCTTTCTGTTTGTTTGTCTTTCTGTCTTTCTGTTTGTCTTTCTGTCTTTCTGTCTGTTTGTCTTTCTGTCTTTCTGTCTGTTTGTCTTTCTGTTTGTCTGTTTGTCTTTCTGTTTGTCTGTTTGTCTTTCTGTCTTTCTGTCTTTCTGTTTGTCTTTCTGTCTTTCTGTCTTTCTGTCTATTTGTCTTTCTGTCTGTATGTTTGTCTTTCTGTCTTTCTGTCTGTTTGTCTTTCTGTCTGTCTGTTTGTCTTTCTGTCTTTCTGTCTGTTTGTCTTTCTGTCTGTCTGTTTGTCTTTCTGTCTTTCTGTCTGTTTGTCTTTCTGTCTGTCTGTTTGTCTTTCTGTCTGTCTGTTTGTCTTTCTGTCTTTCTGTCTGTTTGTCTTTCTGTCTGTCTGTTTGTCTTTCTGTCTGTCTGTTTGTCTTTCTGTCTGTCTGTTTGTCTTTCTGTCTGTCTGTTTGTCTTTCTGTTTTTCTGTTTGTCTTTCTGTCTTTCTGTTTGTCTTTCTGTTTTTCTGTTTGTCTGTTTGTCTTTCTGTTTGTTTGTCTTTCTGTCTTTCTGTTTGTCTTTCTGTCTTTCTGTTTGTCTTTCTGTCTTTCTGTTTGTTTGTCTTTCTGTCTTTCTGTTTTTCAGTTTGTCTGTTTGTCTTTCTGTTTGTTTGTCTTTCTGTTTGTTTGTCTTTCTGTCTTTCTGTTTGTCTTTCTGTCTTTCTGTTTGTTTGTCTTTCTGTTTTTCTGTTTGTCTGTTTGTCTTTCTGTTTGTTTGTCTTTCTGTTTGTTTGTCTTTCTGTCTTTCTGTTTGTCTTTCTGTCTTTCTGTTTGTTTGTCTTTCTGTCTTTCTGTTTGTTTGTCTTTCTGTCTTTCTGTTTTTCAGTTTGTCTGTTTGTCTTTCTGTTTGTTTGTCTTTCTGTTTGTTTGTCTTTCTGTCTTTCTGTTTGTCTTTCAGTCTTTCTGTTTGTTTGTCTTTCTGTTTTTCTGTTTGTCTGTTTGTCTTTCTGTTTGTTTGTCTTTCTGTTTGTTTGTCTTTCCGTTTGTTTGTCTTTCTGTCTTTCTGTTTGTTTGTCTTTCTGTCTTTCTGTCTTTCTGTTTGTTTGTCTTTCTGTCTTTCTGTTTGTTTGTCTTTCTGTCATTCTGTCTTTCTGTTTGTCTTTCTGTCTTTCTGTCTTTCTGTCTGTTTGTCTTTCTGTCTTTCTGTTTGTTTGTCTTTCTGTCTGTTTGTCTTTCTGTCTTTCTGTGTTTTTGTCTTTCTGTCTGTTTGTCTTTCTGTCTTTCTGTCTGTTTGTCTTTCTGTCTTTCTGTTTGTTTGTATTTCTGTCTGTTTGTCTTTCTGTCTTTCTGTTTGTTTGTCTTTCTGTCTTTCTGTCTTTCTGTTTGTTTGTCTTTCTGTCTTTCTGTCTTTCTGTCTTTCTGTCTGTTTGTCTTTCTGTCTTTCTGTTTGTTTGTCTTTCTGTTTGTTTGTCTTTCTGTCTGTCTGTTTGTCTTTCTGTCTTTCTGTCTGTCTGTCTGTCTGTCTGTTTGTCTTTCTGTCTTTCTGTCTTTCTGTTTGTTTGTCTTTCTGTCTTTCTGTTTGTTTGTCTTTCTGTCTTTCTGTTTGTCTTTCTGTCTTTCTGTCTGTTTGTCTTTCTGTCTTTCTGTCTGTTTGTCTTTCTGTTTGTCTGTTTGTCTTTCTGTTTGTCTGTTTGTCTTTCTGTCTTTCTGTCTTTCTGTTTGTCTTTCTGTCTTTCTGTCTTTCTGTCTATTTGTCTTTCTGTCTGTATGTTTGTCTTTCTGTCTTTCTGTCTGTTTGTCTTTCTGTCTGTCTGTTTGTCTTTCTGTCTTTCTGTCTGTTTGTCTTTCTGTCTGTCTGTTTGTCTTTCTGTCTTTCTGTCTGTTTGTCTTTCTGTCTGTCTGTTTGTCTTTCTGTCTGTCTGTTTGTCTTTCTGTCTTTCTGTCTGTTTGTCTTTCTGTCTGTCTGTTTGTCTTTCTGTCTGTCTGTTTGTCTTTCTGTCTGTCTGTTTGTCTTTCTGTCTGTCTGTTTGTCTTTCTGTTTTTCTGTTTGTCTTTCTGTCTTTCTGTTTGTCTTTCTGTTTTTCTGTTTGTCTGTTTGTCTTTCTGTTTGTTTGTCTTTCTGTCTTTCTGTTTGTCTTTCTGTCTTTCTGTTTGTCTTTCTGTCTTTCTGTTTGTTTGTCTTTCTGTCTTTCTGTTTTTCAGTTTGTCTGTTTGTCTTTCTGTTTGTTTGTCTTTCTGTTTGTTTGTCTTTCTGTCTTTCTGTTTGTCTTTCTGTCTTTCTGTTTGTTTGTCTTTCTGTTTTTCTGTTTGTCTGTTTGTCTTTCTGTTTGTTTGTCTTTCTGTTTGTTTGTCTTTCTGTCTTTCTGTTTGTCTTTCTGTCTTTCTGTTTGTTTGTCTTTCTGTCTTTCTGTTTGTTTGTCTTTCTGTCTTTCTGTTTTTCAGTTTGTCTGTTTGTCTTTCTGTTTGTTTGTCTTTCTGTTTGTTTGTCTTTCTGTCTTTCTGTTTGTCTTTCAGTCTTTCTGTTTGTTTGTCTTTCTGTTTTTCTGTTTGTCTGTTTGTCTTTCTGTTTGTTTGTCTTTCTGTTTGTTTGTCTTTCCGTTTGTTTGTCTTTCTGTCTTTCTGTTTGTTTGTCTTTCTGTTTGTTTGTCTTTCTGTCTTTCTGTCTTTCTGTTTGTTTGTCTTTCTGTTTGTTTGTCTTTCTGTCTTTCTGTCTTTCTGTTTGTCTTTCTGTCTTTCTGTCTGTCTTTCTGTCTTTCTGTCTTTCTGTTTGTTTGTCTTTCTGTCATTCTGTCTTTCTGTTTGTCTTTCTGTCTTTCTGTCTGTTTGTCTTTCTGTCTTTCTGTTTGTTTGTATTTCTGTCTGTTTGTCTTTCTGTCTTTCTGTTTGTTTGTCTTTCTGTCTTTCTGTCTTTCTGTTTGTTTGTCTTTCTGTCTTTCTGTCTTTCTGTCTTTCTGTCTGTTTGTCTTTCTGTCTTTCTGTTTGTTTGTCTTTCTGTTTGTTTGTCTTTCTGTCTGTCTGTTTGTCTTTCTGTCTTTCTGTCTGTCTGTCTGTTTGTCTTTCTGTCTTTCTGTCTTTCTGTTTGTTTGTCTTTCTGTCTTTCTGTTTGTTTGTCTTTCTGTCTTTCTGTTTGTCTTTCTGTCTTTCTGTCTGTTTGTCTTTCTGTCTTTCTGTCTGTTTGTCTTTCTGTTTGTCTGTTTGTCTTTCTGTTTGTCTGTTTGTCTTTCTGTCTTTCTGTCTTTCTGTTTGTCTTTCTGTCTTTCTGTCTTTCTGTCTGTTTGTCTTTCTGTCTGTATGTTTGTCTTTCTGTCTTTCTGTCTGTTTGTCTTTCTGTCTGTCTGTTTGTCTTTCTGTCTTTCTGTCTGTTTGTCTTTCTGTCTGTCTGTTTGTCTTTCTGTCTTTCTGTCTGTTTGTCTTTCTGTCTGTCTGTTTGTCTTTCTGTCTGTCTGTTTGTCTTTCTGTCTTTCTGTCTGTTTGTCTTTCTGTCTGTCTGTTTGTCTTTCTGTCTGTCTGTTTGTCTTTCTGTCTGTCTGTTTGTCTTTCTGTCTGTCTGTTTGTCTTTCTGTTTTTCTGTTTGTCTTTCTGTCTTTCTGTTTGTCTTTCTGTTTTTCTGTTTGTCTGTTTGTCTTTCTGTTTGTTTGTCTTTCTGTCTTTCTGTTTGTCTTTCTGTCTTTCTGTTTGTCTTTCTGTCTTTCTGTTTGTTTGTCTTTCTGTCTTTCTGTTTTTCAGTTTGTCTGTTTGTCTTTCTGTTTGTTTGTCTTTCTGTTTGTTTGTCTTTCTGTCTTTCTGTTTGTCTTTCTGTCTTTCTGTTTGTTTGTCTTTCTGTTTTTCTGTTTGTCTGTTTGTCTTTCTGTTTGTTTGTCTTTCTGTTTGTTTGTCTTTCCGTTTGTTTGTCTTTCTGTCTTTCTGTCTTTCTGTTTGTTTGTCTTTCTGTTTGTTTGTCTTTCTGTTTGTTTGTCTTTCTGTTTGTTTGTCTTTCTGTCTTTCTGTCTTTCTGTTTGTTTGTCTTTCTGTTTGTTTGTCTTTCTGTTTGTTTGTCTTTCTGTCTTTCTGTCTTTCTGTTTGTCTTTCTGTCTTTCTGTCTGTCTTTCTGTCTTTCTGTCTTTCTGTTTGTTTGTCTTTCTGTCATTCTGTCTTTCTGTTTGTCTTTCTGTCTTTCTGTCTGTTTGTCTTTCTGTCTTTCTGTTTGTTTGTATTTCTGTCTGTTTGTCTTTCTGTCTTTCTGTTTGTTTGTCTTTCTGTCTTTCTGTCTTTCTGTCTCTCTGTCTGTTTGTCTTTCTGTCTTTCTGTTTGTTTGTCTTTCTGTCTGTTTGTCTTTCTGTCTTTCTGTTTGTTTGTCTTTCTGTCTTTCTGTTTGTTTGTCTTTCTGTCTTTCTGTTTGTTTGTCTTTCTGTCTTTCTGTTTGTTTGTCTTTCTGTCATTCTGTCTTTCTGTTTGTCTTTCTGTCTTTCTGTCTGTTTGTCTTTCTGTCTTTCTGTTTGTTTGTCTTTCTGTCTGTTTGTCTTTCTGTCTTTCTGTTTGTTTGTCTTTCTGTCTGTTTGTCTTTCTGTCTTTCTGTTTGTTTGTCTTTCTGTCTTTCTGTCTTTCTGTCTTTCTGTTTGTTTGTCTTTCTGTCTTTCTGTTTGTTTGTCTTTCTGTTTGTTTGTCTTTCTGTTTGTTTGTCTTTCTGTCTTTCTGTTTGTTTGTCTTTCTGTCTTTCTGTCTTTCTGTTGGTCTTTCTGTCTTTCTGTTTGTTTGTCTTTCTGTCATTCTGTCTTTCTGTTTGTCTTTCTGTCTTTCTGTCTGTTTGTCTTTCTGTCTTTCTGTTTGTTTGTCTTTCTGTCTTTCTGTCTTTCTGTTTGTTTGTCTTTCTGTCATTCTGTCTTTCTGTTTGTCTTTCTGTCTTTCTGTCTGTTTGTCTTTCTGTCTTTCTGTTTGTTTGTCTTTCTGTCTGTTTGTCTTTCTGTCTTTCTGTTTGTTTGTCTTTCTGTCTGTTTGTCTTTCTGTCTTTCTGTTTGTTTGTCTTTCTGTCTTTCTGTCTGTTTGTCTTTCTGTCTTTCTGTTTGTTTGTCTTTCTGTCTTTCTGTTTGTTTGTCTTTCTGTCTTTCTGTTTGTTTGTCTTTCTGTCTTTCTGTCTTTCTGTTTGTTTGTCTTTCTGTCTTTCTGTCTTTCTGTTTGTCTTTCTGTCTTTCTGTCTGTTTGTCTTTCTGTCTTTCTGTTTGTTTGTCTTTCTGTCTTTCTGTCTTTCTGTTTGTTTGTCTTTCTGTCTTTCTGTCTTTCTGTTTGTTTGTCTTTCTGTCTTTCTGTTTGTTTGTCTTTCTCTCTTTCTGTCTTTCTGTTTGTCTTTCTGTCTTTCTGTCTGTTTGTCTTTCTGTCTTTCTGTTTGTTTGTCTTTCTGTCTTTCTGTCTTTCTGTTTGTCTTTCTGTCTTTCTGTTTGTTTGTCTTTCTGTCTTTCTGATTGTCTTTCTGTCTTTCTGTTTGTTTGTCTTTCTGTCTTTCTGTCTTTCTGTTTGTTTGTCTTTCTGTCTTTCTGTTTGTTTGTCTTTCTGTCTTTCTGTTTGTTTGTCTTTCTGTCTTTCTGTCTTTCTGTTTGTTTGTTTTTCTGTCTTTCTGTTTGTTTGTCTTTCTGTCTTTCTGTCTGTTTGTCTTTCTGTCTTTCTGTTTGTTTGTCTTTCTGTCTTTCTGTCTTTCTGTTTGTCTTTCTGTCTTTCTGTCTGTTTGTCTTTCTGTCTTTCTGTTTGTCTTTCTGTCTTTCAGTCTTTCTGTTTGTCTTTCTGTCTTTCTGTCTGTTTGTCTTTCTGTCTTTCTGTCTGTTTGTCTTTCTGTCTTTCTGTCTTTCTGTTTGTTTGTCTTTCTGTCTTTCTGTCTTTCTGTTTGTTTGTCTTTCTGTCTTTCTGTTTGTTTGTCTTTCTGTCTTTCTGTCTTTCTGTCTTTCTTTTTGTTTGTCTTTCTGTCTTTCTGTTTGTTTGTCTTTCTGTCTTTCTGTCTTTCTGTTTGTCTTTCTGTCTGTTTGTCTTTCTGTCTTTCTGTTTGTTTGTCTTTCTGTCTTTCTGTCTTTCTGTTTGTCTTTCTGTCTTTCTGTTTGTTTGTCTTTCTGTCTTTCTGATTGTCTTTCTGTCTTTCTGTTTGTTTGTCTTTCTGTCTTTCTGTCTTTCTGTTTGTTTGTCTTTCTGTCTTTCTGTCTTTCTGTTTGTTTGTCTTTCTGTCTTTCTGTCTTTCTGTTTGTTTGTCTTTCTGTCTATCTGTCTTTCTGTTTGTTTGTCTTTCTGTCTTTCTGTTTGTTTGTCTTTCTGTCTTTCTGTTTGTTTGTCTTTCTGTCTTTCTGTCTGTTTGTCTTTCTGTCTTTCTGTTTGTTTGTCTTTCTGTCTTTCTGTCTTTCTGTTTGTCTTTCTGTCTGTTTGTCTTTCTGTCTTTCTGTCTTTCTGTTTGTTTGTCTTTCTGTCTTTCTGTCTTTCTGTTTGTTTGTCTTTCTGTCTTTCTGTTTGTCTTTCTGTCTTTCTGTCTTTCTGTCTGTTTGTCTTTCTGTCTTTCTGTCTGTTTGTCTTTCTGTCTTTCTGTCTTTCTGTCTGTTTGTCTTTATGTCTTTCTGTTTGTTTGTCTTTCTGTCTTTCTGTTTGTTTGTCTTTCTGTCATTCTGTCTTTCTGTTTGTCTTTCTGTCTTTCTGTCTTTCTGTCTGTTTGTCTTTCTGTCTTTCTGTTTGTTTGTCTTTCTGTCTGTTTGTCTTTCTGTCTTTCTGTGTTTTTGTCTTTCTGTCTGTTTGTCTTTCTGTCTTTCTGTTTGTTTGTCTTTCTGTCTGTTTGTCTTTCTCTCTTTCTGTTTGTTTGTCTTTCTGTCTTTCTGTCTTTCTGTTTGTTTGTCTTTCTGTCTTTCTGTCTTTCTGTTTGTTTGTCTTTCTGTCTTTCTGTCTTTCTGTTTGTTTGTCTTTCTGTCTTTCTGTTTTTTTGTCTTTCTGTCTTTCTGTCTTTCTGTTTGTTTGTCTTTCTGTCTTTCTGTCTTTCTGTTTGTTTGTCTTTCTGTCTTTCTGTTTGTTTGTCTTTCTGTCTTTCTGTTTGTTTGTCTTTCTGTCTTTCTGTTTGTTTGTCTTTCTGTCTTTCTGTTTGTTTGTCTTTCTGTCTGTCTTTCTGTTTGTTTGTCTTTCTGTCTGTCTTTCTGTTTGTTTGTCTTTCTGTCTGTCTGTTTGTCTTTCTGTCTTTCTGTCTGTCTGTCTGAATGTCTGTTTGTCTTTCTGTCTTTCTGTTTGTCTTTCTGTCTTTCTGTATTTCTGTTTGTTTGTCTTTCTGTCATTCTGTCTTTCTGTTTGTCTTTCTGTCTTTCTGTCTGTTTGTCTTTCTGTCTTTCTGTTTGTTTGTCTTTCTGTCTTTCTGTTTGTTTGTCTTTCTGTCATTCTGTCTTTCTGTTTGTCTTTCTGTCTTTCTGTCTTTCTGTCTGTTTGTCTTTCTGTCTTTCTGTTTGTTTGTCTTTCTGTCTGTTTGTCTTTCTGTCTTTCTGTTTGTTTGTCTTTCTGTCTGTTTGTCTTTCTGTCTTTCTGTTTGTTTGTCTTTCTGTCTGTTTGTCTTTCTGTCTTTCTGTTTGTTTGTCTTTCTGTCTTTCTGTCTTTCCGTTTGTTTGTCTTTCTGTCTTTCTGTTTGTTTGTCTTTCTGTCTTTCTGTCTTTCTGTTTGTTTGTCTTTCTGTCTTTCTGTCTTTCTGTTTGTTTGTCTTTCTGTCTTTCTGTTTGTTTGTCTTTCTGTCATTCTGTCTTTCTGTTTGTCTTTCTGTCTTTCTGTCTGTTTGTCTTTCTGTCTTTCTGTTTGTTTGTCTTTCTGTCTGTTTGTCTTTCTGTCTTTCTGTGTTTTTGTCTTTCTGTCTGTTTGTCTTTCTGTCTTTCTGTCTGTTTGTCTTTCTGTCTTTCTGTTTGTTTGTATTTCTGTCTGTTTGTCTTTCTGTCTTTCTGTTTGTTTGTCTTTCTGTCTTTCTGTCTTTCTGTTTGTTTGTCTTTCTGTCTTTCTGTCTTTCTGTCTTTCTGTCTGTTTGTCTTTCTGTCTTTCTGTTTGTTTGTCTTTCTGTTTGTTTGTCTTTCTGTCTGTCTGTTTGTCTTTCTGTCTTTCTGTCTGTCTGTCTGTCTGTCTGTTTGTCTTTCTGTCTTTCTGTCTTTCTGTTTGTTTGTCTTTCTGTCTTTCTGTTTGTTTGTCTTTCTGTCTTTCTGTTTGTCTTTCTGTCTTTCTGTCTGTTTGTCTTTCTGTCTTTCTGTCTGTTTGTCTTTCTGTTTGTCTGTTTGTCTTTCTGTTTGTCTGTTTGTCTTTCTGTCTTTCTGTCTTTCTGTTTGTCTTTCTGTCTTTCTGTCTTTCTGTCTGTTTGTCTTTCTGTCTGTATGTTTGTCTTTCTGTCTTTCTGTCTGTTTGTCTTTCTGTCTGTCTGTTTGTCTTTCTGTCTTTCTGTCTGTTTGTCTTTCTGTCTGTCTGTTTGTCTTTCTGTCTTTCTGTCTGTTTGTCTTTCTGTCTGTCTGTTTGTCTTTCTGTCTGTCTGTTTGTCTTTCTGTCTTTCTGTCTGTTTGTCTTTCTGTCTGTCTGTTTGTCTTTCTGTCTGTCTGTTTGTCTTTCTGTCTGTCTGTTTGTCTTTCTGTCTGTCTGTTTGTCTTTCTGTTTTTCTGTTTGTCTTTCTGTCTTTCTGTTTGTCTTTCTGTTTTTCTGTTTGTCTGTTTGTCTTTCTGTTTGTTTGTCTTTCTGTCTTTCTGTTTGTCTTTCTGTCTTTCTGTTTGTCTTTCTGTCTTTCTGTTTGTTTGTCTTTCTGTCTTTCTGTTTTTCAGTTTGTCTGTTTGTCTTTCTGTTTGTTTGTCTTTCTGTTTGTTTGTCTTTCTGTCTTTCTGTTTGTCTTTCTGTCTTTCTGTTTGTTTGTCTTTCTGTTTTTCTGTTTGTCTGTTTGTCTTTCTGTTTGTTTGTCTTTCTGTTTGTTTGTCTTTCCGTTTGTTTGTCTTTCTGTCTTTCTGTCTTTCTGTTTGTTTGTCTTTCTGTTTGTTTGTCTTTCTGTTTGTTTGTCTTTCTGTTTGTTTGTCTTTCTGTCTTTCTGTCTTTCTGTTTGTTTGTCTTTCTGTTTGTTTGTCTTTCTGTTTGTTTGTCTTTCTGTCTTTCTGTCTTTCTGTTTGTCTTTCTGTTTGTTTGTCTTTCTGTCTTTCTGTCTTTCTGTTTGTCTTTCTGTCTTTCTGTCTGTCTTTCTGTCTTTCTGTCTTTCTGTTTGTTTGTCTTTCTGTCATTCTGTCTTTCTGTTTGTCTTTCTGTCTTTCTGTCTGTTTGTCTTTCTGTCTTTCTGTTTGTTTGTATTTCTGTCTGTTTGTCTTTCTGTCTTTCTGTTTGTTTGTCTTTCTGTCTTTCTGTCTTTCTGTCTCTCTGTCTGTTTGTCTTTCTGTCTTTCTGTTTGTTTGTCTTTCTGTCTGTTTGTCTTTCTGTCTTTCTGTTTGTTTGTCTTTCTGTCTTTCTGTTTGTTTGTCTTTCTGTCTTTCTGTTTGTTTGTCTTTCTGTCTTTCTGTTTGTTTGTCTTTCTGTCTTTCTGTTTGTTTGTCTTTCTGTCATTCTGTCTTTCTGTTTGTCTTTCTGTCTTTCTGTCTGTTTGTCTTTCTGTCTTTCTGTTTGTTTGTCTTTCTGTCTGTTTGTCTTTCTGTCTTTCTGTTTGTTTGTCTTTCTGTCTGTTTGTCTTTCTGTCTTTCTGTTTGTTTGTCTTTCTGTCTTTCTGTCTTTCTGTCTTTCTGTTTGTTTGTCTTTCTGTCTTTCTGTTTGTTTGTCTTTCTGTTTGTTTGTCTTTCTGTTTGTTTGTCTTTCTGTCTTTCTGTTTGTTTGTCTTTCTGTCTTTCTGTCTTTCTGTTGGTCTTTCTGTCTTTCTGTTTGTTTGTCTTTCTGTCATTCTGTCTTTCTGTTTGTCTTTCTGTCTTTCTGTCTGTTTGTCTTTCTGTCTTTCTGTTTGTTTGTCTTTCTGTCTTTCTGTCTTTCTGTTTGTTTGTCTTTCTGTCATTCTGTCTTTCTGTTTGTCTTTCTGTCTTTCTGTCTGTTTGTCTTTCTGTCTTTCTGTTTGTTTGTCTTTCTGTCTGTTTGTCTTTCTGTCTTTCTGTTTGTTTGTCTTTCTGTCTGTTTGTCTTTCTGTCTTTCTGTTTGTTTGTCTTTCTGTCTTTCTGTCTGTTTGTCTTTCTGTCTTTCTGTTTGTTTGTCTTTCTGTCTTTCTGTTTGTTTGTCTTTCTGTCTTTCTGTTTGTTTGTCTTTCTGTCTTTCTGTCTTTCTGTTTGTTTGTCTTTCTGTCTTTCTGTCTTTCTGTTTGTCTTTCTGTCTTTCTGTCTGTTTGTCTTTCTGTCTTTCTGTCTTTCTGTTTGTTTGTCTTTCTGTCTTTCTGTCTTTCTGTTTGTTTGTCTTTCTGTCTTTCTGTTTGTTTGTCTTTCTCTCTTTCTGTCTTTCTGTTTGTCTTTCTGTCTTTCTGTCTGTTTGTCTTTCTGTCTTTCTGTTTGTTTGTCTTTCTGTCTTTCTGTCTTTCTGTTTGTCTTTCTGTCTTTCTGTTTGTTTGTCTTTCTGTCTTTCTGATTGTCTTTCTGTCTTTCTGTTTGTTTGTCTTTCTGTCTTTCTGTTTGTTTGTCTTTCTGTCTTTCTGTTTGTTTGTCTTTCTGTCTTTCTGTTTGTTTGTCTTTCTGTCTTTCTGTCTTTCTGTTTGTTTGTTTTTCTGTCTTTCTGTTTGTTTGTCTTTCTGTCTTTCTGTCTGTTTGTCTTTCTGTCTTTCTGTTTGTTTGTCTTTCTGTCTTTCTGTCTTTCTGTTTGTCTTTCTGTCTTTCTGTCTGTTTGTCTTTCTGTCTTTCTGTCTTTCTGTTTGTTTGTCTTTCTGTCTTTCTGTTTGTTTGTCTTTCTGTCTTTCTGTTTGTCTTTCTGTCTTTCTGTCTGTTTGTCTTTCTGTCTTTCTGTCTGTTTGTCTTTCTGTTTGTCTGTTTGTCTTTCTGTTTGTCTGTTTGTCTTTCTGTCTTTCTGTCTTTCTGTTTGTCTTTCTGTCTTTCTGTCTTTCTGTCTGTTTGTCTTTCTGTCTGTATGTTTGTCTTTCTGTCTTTCTGTCTGTTTGTCTTTCTGTCTGTCTGTTTGTCTTTCTGTCTTTCTGTCTGTTTGTCTTTCTGTCTGTCTGTTTGTCTTTCTGTCTTTCTGTCTGTTTGTCTTTCTGTCTGTCTGTTTGTCTTTCTGTCTGTCTGTTTGTCTTTCTGTCTTTCTGTCTGTTTGTCTTTCTGTCTGTCTGTTTGTCTTTCTGTCTGTCTGTTTGTCTTTCTGTCTGTCTGTTTGTCTTTCTGTCTGTCTGTTTGTCTTTCTGTTTTTCTGTTTGTCTTTCTGTCTTTCTGTTTGTCTTTCTGTTTTTCTGTTTGTCTGTTTGTCTTTCTGTTTGTTTGTCTTTCTGTCTTTCTGTTTGTCTTTCTGTCTTTCTGTTTGTCTTTCTGTCTTTCTGTTTGTTTGTCTTTCTGTCTTTCTGTTTTTCAGTTTGTCTGTTTGTCTTTCTGTTTGTTTGTCTTTCTGTTTGTTTGTCTTTCTGTCTTTCTGTTTGTCTTTCTGTCTTTCTGTTTGTTTGTCTTTCTGTTTTTCTGTTTGTCTGTTTGTCTTTCTGTTTGTTTGTCTTTCTGTTTGTTTGTCTTTCCGTTTGTTTGTCTTTCTGTCTTTCTGTCTTTCTGTTTGTTTGTCTTTCTGTTTGTTTGTCTTTCTGTTTGTTTGTCTTTCTGTTTGTTTGTCTTTCTGTCTTTCTGTCTTTCTGTTTGTTTGTCTTTCTGTTTGTTTGTCTTTCTGTTTGTTTGTCTTTCTGTCTTTCTGTCTTTCTGTTTGTCTTTCTGTTTGTTTGTCTTTCTGTCTTTCTGTCTTTCTGTTTGTCTTTCTGTCTTTCTGTCTGTCTTTCTGTCTTTCTGTCTTTCTGTTTGTTTGTCTTTCTGTCATTCTGTCTTTCTGTTTGTCTTTCTGTCTTTCTGTCTGTTTGTCTTTCTGTCTTTCTGTTTGTTTGTATTTCTGTCTGTTTGTCTTTCTGTCTTTCTGTTTGTTTGTCTTTCTGTCTTTCTGTCTTTCTGTCTCTCTGTCTGTTTGTCTTTCTGTCTTTCTGTTTGTTTGTCTTTCTGTCTGTTTGTCTTTCTGTCTTTCTGTTTGTTTGTCTTTCTGTCTTTCTGTTTGTTTGTCTTTCTGTCTTTCTGTTTGTTTGTCTTTCTGTCTTTCTGTTTGTTTGTCTTTCTGTCTTTCTGTTTGTTTGTCTTTCTGTCATTCTGTCTTTCTGTTTGTCTTTCTGTCTTTCTGTCTGTTTGTCTTTCTGTCTTTCTGTTTGTTTGTCTTTCTGTCTGTTTGTCTTTCTGTCTTTCTGTTTGTTTGTCTTTCTGTCTGTTTGTCTTTCTGTCTTTCTGTTTGTTTGTCTTTCTGTCTTTCTGTCTTTCTGTCTTTCTGTTTGTTTGTCTTTCTGTCTTTCTGTTTGTTTGTCTTTCTGTTTGTTTGTCTTTCTGTTTGTTTGTCTTTCTGTCTTTCTGTTTGTTTGTCTTTCTGTCTTTCTGTCTTTCTGTTGGTCTTTCTGTCTTTCTGTTTGTTTGTCTTTCTGTCATTCTGTCTTTCTGTTTGTCTTTCTGTCTTTCTGTCTGTTTGTCTTTCTGTCTTTCTGTTTGTTTGTCTTTCTGTCTTTCTGTCTTTCTGTTTGTTTGTCTTTCTGTCATTCTGTCTTTCTGTTTGTCTTTCTGTCTTTCTGTCTGTTTGTCTTTCTGTCTTTCTGTTTGTTTGTCTTTCTGTCTGTTTGTCTTTCTGTCTTTCTGTTTGTTTGTCTTTCTGTCTGTTTGTCTTTCTGTCTTTCTGTTTGTTTGTCTTTCTGTCTTTCTGTCTGTTTGTCTTTCTGTCTTTCTGTTTGTTTGTCTTTCTGTCTTTCTGTTTGTTTGTCTTTCTGTCTTTCTGTTTGTTTGTCTTTCTGTCTTTCTGTCTTTCTGTTTGTTTGTCTTTCTGTCTTTCTGTCTTTCTGTTTGTCTTTCTGTCTTTCTGTCTGTTTGTCTTTCTGTCTTTCTGTCTTTCTGTTTGTTTGTCTTTCTGTCTTTCTGTCTTTCTGTTTGTTTGTCTTTCTGTCTTTCTGTCTTTCTGTTTGTTTGTCTTTCTGTCTTTCTGTTTGTTTGTCTTTCTCTCTTTCTGTCTTTCTGTTTGTCTTTCTGTCTTTCTGTCTGTTTGTCTTTCTGTCTTTCTGTTTGTTTGTCTTTCTGTCTTTCTGTCTTTCTGTTTGTCTTTCTGTCTTTCTGTTTGTTTGTCTTTCTGTCTTTCTGATTGTCTTTCTGTCTTTCTGTTTGTTTGTCTTTCTGTCTTTCTGTCTTTCTGTTTGTTTGTCTTTCTGTCTTTCTGTTTGTTTGTCTTTCTGTCTTTCTGTTTGTTTGTCTTTCTGTCTTTCTGTCTTTCTGTTTGTTTGTTTTTCTGTCTTTCTGTTTGTTTGTCTTTCTGTCTTTCTGTCTGTTTGTCTTTCTGTCTTTCTGTTTGTTTGTCTTTCTGTCTTTCTGTCTTTCTGTTTGTCTTTCTGTCTTTCTGTCTGTTTGTCTTTCTGTCTTTCTGTTTGTCTTTCTGTCTTTCAGTCTTTCTGTTTGTCTTTCTGTCTTTCTGTCTGTTTGTCTTTCTGTCTTTCTGTCTGTTTGTCTTTCTGTCTTTCTGTCTTTCTGTTTGTTTGTCTTTCTGTCTTTCTGTCTTTCTGTTTGTTTGTCTTTCTGTCTTTCTGTTTGTTTGTCTTTCTGTCTTTCTGTCTTTCTTTTTGTTTGTCTTTCTGTCTTTCTGTTTGTTTGTCTTTCTGTCTTTCTGTCTTTCTGTTTGTCTTTCTGTCTTTCTGTCTGTTTGTCTTTCTGTTTGTTTGTCTTTCTGTCTTTCTGTCTTTCTGTTTGTCTTTCTGTCTTTCTGTTTGTTTGTCTTTCTGTCTTTCTGATTGTCTTTCTGTCTTTCTGTTTGTTTGTCTTTCTGTCTTTCTGTCTTTCTGTTTGTTTGTCTTTCTGTCTTTCTGTCTTTCTGTTTGTTTGTCTTTCTGTCTTTCTGTCTTTCTGTTTGTTTGTCTTTCTGTCTATCTGTCTTTCTGTTTGTTTGTCTTTCTGTCTTTCTGTTTGTTTGTCTTTCTGTCTTTCTGTTTGTTTGTCTTTCTGTCTTTCTGTCTGTTTGTCTTTCTGTCTTTCTGTTTGTTTGTCTTTCTGTCTTTCTGTCTTTCTGTTTGTCTTTCTGTCTGTTTGTCTTTCTGTCTTTCTGTCTTTCTGTTTGTTTGTCTTTCTGTCTTTCTGTCTTTCTGTTTGTTTGTCTTTCTGTCTTTCTGTTTGTCTTTCTGTCTTTCTGTCTGTTTGTCTTTCTGTCTTTCTGTCTGTTTGTCTTTCTGTCTTTCTGTCTTTCTGTCTGTTTGTCTTTATGTCTTTCTGTTTGTTTGTCTTTCTGTCTTTCTGTTTGTTTGTCTTTCTGTCATTCTGTCTTTCTGTTTGTCTTTCTGTCTTTCTGTCTTTCTGTCTGTTTGTCTTTCTGTCTTTCTGTTTGTTTGTCTTTCTGTCTGTTTGTCTTTCTGTCTTTCTGTGTTTTTGTCTTTCTGTCTGTTTGTCTTTCTGTCTTTCTGTTTGTTTGTCTTTCTGTCTGTTTGTCTTTCTCTCTTTCTGTTTGTTTGTCTTTCTGTCTTTCTGTCTTTCTGTTTGTTTGTCTTTCTGTCTTTCTGTCTTTCTGTCTTTCTGTTTGTTTGTCTTTCTGTCTTTCTGTCTTTCTGTTTGTTTGTCTTTCTGTCTTTCTGTTTTTTTGTCTTTCTGTCTTTCTGTCTTTCTGTTTGTTTGTCTTTCTGTCTTTCTGTCTTTCTGTTTGTTTGTCTTTCTGTCTTTCTGTTTGTTTGTCTTTCTGTCTTTCTGTTTGTTTGTCTTTCTGTCTTTCTGTCTTTCTGTTTGTTTGTCTTTCTGTCTTTCTGTCTTTCTGTTTGTTTGTCTTTCTCTCTTTCTGTCTTTCTGTTTGTTTGTCTTTCTGTCTTTCTGTCTTTCTGTTTGTTTGTCTTTCTGTCTTTCTGTCTTTCTGTTTGTTTGTCTTTCTGTCTTTCTGTTTGTTTGTCTTTCTGTCTTTCTGTCTTTCTGTTTGTTTGTCTTTCTGTCTTTCTGTTTGTTTGTCTTTCTGTCTTTCTGTTTGTTTGTCTTTCTGTCTGTCTTTCTGTTTGTTTGTCTTTCTGTCTGTCTTTCTGTTTATTTGTCTTTCTGTCTGTCTGTTTGTCTTTCTGTCTTTCTGTCTGTCTGTCTGTCTGTTTGTCTTTCTGTCTTTCTGTCTTTCTGTTTGTTTGTCTTTCTGTCTTTCTGTTTGTTTGTCTTTCTGTCTTTCTGTTTGTCTTTCTGTTTGTCTTTCTGTCTTTCTGTCTGTTTGTCTTTCTGTCTTTCTGTCTGTTTGTCTTTCTGTTTGTCTGTTTGTCTTTCTGTTTGTCTTTCTGTTTGTCTGTTTGTCTTTCTGTCTTTCTGTCTTTCTGTTTGTCTTTCTGTCTTTCTGTCTTTCTGTCTGTTTGTCTTTCTGTCTTTCTGTCTTTCTGTCTGTTTGTCTTTCTGTCTGTCTGTTTGTCTTTCTGTCTGTCTGTTTGTCTTTCTGTCTTTCTGTCTGTTTGTCTTTCTGTCTGTCTGTTTGTCTTTCTGTCTTTCTGTCTGTTTGTCTTTCTGTCTGTCTGTTTGTCTTTCTGTCTTTTTGTCTGTTTGTCTTTCTGTCTGTCTGTTTGTCTTTCTGTCTGTCTGTTTGTCTTTCTGTCTGTCTGTTTGTCTTTCTGTTTTTCTGTTTGTCTGTTTGTCTTTCTGTTTGTTTGTCTTTCTGTCTTTCTGTTTGTCTTTCTGTCTTTCTGTTTGTTTGTCTTTCTGTCTTTCTGTTTGTTTGTCTTTCTGTCTTTCTGTTTTTCAGTTTGTCTGTTTGTCTTTCTGTTTGTTTGTCTTTCTGTTTGTTTGTCTTTCTGTCTTTCTGTTTGTCTTTCAGTCTTTCTGTTTGTTTGTCTTTCTGTTTTTCTGATTGTCTGTTTGTCTTTCTGTTTGTTTGTCTTTCTGTTTGTTTGTCTTTCCGTTTGTTTGTCTTTCTGTCTTTCTGTCTTTCTGTTTGTTTGTCTTTCTGTTTGTTTGTCTTTCTGTTTGTTTGTCTTTCTGTCTTTCTGTCTTTCTGTTTGTTTGTCTTTCTGTTTGTTTGTCTTTCTGTCTTTCTGTCTTTCTGTTTGTCTTTCTGTCTTTCTGTCTGTCTTTCTGTCTTTCTGTCTTTCTGTTTGTTTGTCTTTCTGTCATTCTGTCTTTCTGTTTGTCTTTCTGTCTTTCTGTCTGTTTGTCTTTCTGTCTTTCTGTTTGTTTGTATTTCTGTCTGTTTGTCTTTCTGTCTTTCTGTTTGTTTGTCTTTCTGTCTTTCTGTCTGTTTGTCTTTCTGTCTTTCTGTTTGTTTGTCTTTCTGTTTGTTTGTCTTTCTGTCTGTCTGTTTGTCTTTCTGTCTTTCTGTCTGTCTGTCTGTCTGTCTGTTTGTCTTTCTGTCTTTCTGTCTTTCTGTCTTTCTGTTTGTTTGTCTTTCTGTCTTTCTGTTTGTTTGTCTTTCTGTCTTTCTGTTTGTCTTTCTGTTTGTCTTTCTGTCTTTCTGTCTGTTTGTCTTTCTGTTTGTCTGTTTGTCTTTCTGTTTGTCTGTTTGTCTTTCTGTCTTTCTGTCTTTCTGTTTGTCTTTCTGTCTTTCTGTCTTTCTGTCTGTTTGTCTTTCTGTCTTTCTGTCTGTTTGTCTTTCTGTCTGTATGTTTGTCTTTCTGTCTTTCTGTCTGTTTGTCTTTCTGTCTGTCTGTTTGTCTTTCTGTCTTTCTGTCTGTTTGTCTTTCTGTCTGTCTGTTTGTCTTTCTGTCTGTCTGTTTGTCTTTCTGTCTTTCTGTCTGTTTGTCTTTCTGTCTGTCTGTTTGTCTTTCTGTCTGTCTGTTTGTCTTTCTGTCTTTCTGTCTGTTTGTCTTTCTGTCTGTCTGTTTGTCTTTCTGTCTGTCTGTTTGTCTTTCTGTCTGTCTGTTTGTCTTTCTGTTTTTCTGTTTGTCTTTCTGTCTTTCTGTTTGTCTTTCAGTTTTTCTGTTTGTCTGTTTGTCTTTCTGTTTGTTTGTCTTTCTGTCTTTCTGTTTGTCTTTCTGTCTTTCTGTTTGTCTTTCTGTCTTTCTGTTTGTTTGTCTTTCTGTCTTTCTGTTTTTCAGTTTGTCTGTTTGTCTTTCTGTTTGTTTGTCTTTCTGTTTGTTTGTCTTTCTGTCTTTCTGTTTGTCTTTCTGTCTTTCTGTTTGTTTGTCTTTCTGTTTTTCTGTTTGTCTGTTTGTCTTTCTGTTTGTTTGTCTTTCTGTTTGTTTGTCTTTCCGTTTGTTTGTCTTTCTGTCTTTATGTCTTTCTGTTTGTTTGTCTTTCTGTTTGTTTGTCTTTCTGTTTGTTTGTCTTTCTGTTTGTTTGTCTTTCTGTCTTTCTGTCTTTCTGTTTGTTTGTCTTTCTGTTTGTTTGTCTTTCTGTTTGTTTGTCTTTCTGTCTTTCTGTCTTTCTGTTTGTCTTTCTGTCTTTCTGTCTGTCTTTCTGTCTTTCTGTCTTTCTGTTTGTTTGTCTTTCTGTCATTCTGTCTTTCTGTTTGTCTTTCTGTCTTTCTGTCTGTTTGTCTTTCTGTCTTTCTGTTTGTTTGTATTTCTGTCTGTTTGTCTTTCTGTCTTTCTGTTTGTTTGTCTTTCTGTCTCTCTGTCTGTTTGTCTTTCTGTCTTTCTGTTTGTTTGTCTTTCTGTCTGTTTGTCTTTCTGTCTTTCTGTTTGTTTGTCTTTCTGTCTTTCTGTTTGTTTGTCTTTCTGTCTTTCTGTTTGTTTGTCTTTCTGTCTTTCTGTTTGTTTGTCTTTCTGTCATTCTGTCTTTCTGTTTGTCTTTCTGTCTTTCTGTCTGTTTGTCTTTCTGTCTTTCTGTTTGTTTGTCTTTCTGTCTGTTTGTCTTTCTGTCTTTCTGTTTGTTTGTCTTTCTGTCTGTTTGTCTTTCTGTCTTTCTGTTTGTTTGTCTTTCTGTCTTTCTGTCTTTCTGTTTGTTTGTCTTTCTGTTTGTTTGTCTTTCTGTTTGTTTGTCTTTCTGTTTGTTTGTCTTTCTGTCTTTCTGTTTGTTTGTCTTTCTGTCTTTCTGTCTTTCTGTTGGTCTTTCTGTCTTTCTGTTTGTTTGTCTTTCTGTCATTCTGTCTTTCTGTTTGTCTTTCTGTCTTTCTGTCTGTTTGTCTTTCTGTCTTTCTGTTTGTTTGTCTTTCTGTCTTTCTGTCTTTCTGTTTGTTTGTCTTTCTGTCATTCTGTCTTTCTGTTTGTCTTTCTGTCTTTCTGTCTGTTTGTCTTTCTGTCTTTCTGTTTGTTTGTCTTTCTGTCTGTTTGTCTTTCTGTCTTTCTGTTTGTTTGTCTTTCTGTCTGTTTGTCTTTCTGTCTTTCTGTTTGTTTGTCTTTCTGTCTTTCTGTCTGTTTGTCTTTCTGTCTTTCTGTTTGTTTGTCTTTCTGTTTGTTTGTCTTTCTGTCTTTCTGTTTGTTTGTTTTTCTGTCTTTCTGTCTTTCTGTTTGTTTGTCTTTCTGTCTTTCTGTCTTTGTGTTTGTCTTTCTGTCTTTCTGTCTGTTTGTCTTTCTGTCTTTCTGTCTTTCTGTTTGTTTGTCTTTCTGTCTTTCTGTTTATTTGTCTTTCTGTCTTTCTGTTTGTTTGTCTTTCTGTCTTTCTGTTTGTTTGTCTTTCTCTCTTTCTGTCTTTCTGTTTGTCTTTCTGTCTTTCTGTCTGTTTGTCTTTCTGTCTTTCTGTTTGTTTGTCTTTCTGTCTTTCTGTTTGTCTTTCTGTCTTTCTGTTTGTTTGTCTTTCTGTCTTTCTGATTGTCTTTCTGTCTTTCTGTTTGTTTGTCTTTCTGTCTTTCTGTCTTTCTGTTTGTTTGTCTTTCTGTCTTTCTGTTTGTTTGTCTTTCTGTCTTTCTGTTTGTTTGTCTTTCTGTCTTTCTGTCTTTCTGTTTGTTTGTTTTTCTGTCTTTCTGTTTGTTTGTCTTTCTGTCTTTCTGTCTGTTTGTCTTTCTGTCTTTCTGTTTGTTTGTCTTTCTGTCTTTCTGTCTTTCTGTTTGTCTTTCTGTCTTTCTGTCTGTTTGTCTTTCTGTCTTTCTGTTTGTCTTTCTGTCTTTCAGTCTTTCTGTTTGTCTTTCTGTCTTTCTGTCTGTTTGTCTTTCTGTCTTTCTGTCTGTTTGTCTTTCTGTCTTTCTGTCTTTCTGTTTGTTTGTCTTTCTGTCTTTCTGTCTTTCTGTTTGTTTGTCTTTCTGTCTTTCTGTCTTTCTTTTTGTTTGTCTTTCTGTCTTTCTGTTTGTTTGTCTTTCTGACTTTCTGTCTTTCTGTTTGTCTTTCTGTCTTTCTGTCTGTTTGTCTTTCTGTCTTTCTGTTTGTTTGTCTTTCTGTCTTTCTGTCTTTCTGTTTGTCTTTCTGTCTTTCTGTTTGTTTGTCTTTCTGTCTTTCTGTCTTTCTGTTTGTCTTTCTGTTTGTTTGTCTTTCTGTCTTTCTGATTGTCTTTCTGTCTTTCTGTTTGTTTGTCTTTCTGTCTTTCTGTCTTTCTGTTTGTTTGTCTTTCTGTCTTTCTGTCTTTCTGTTTGTTTGTCTTTCTGTCTTTCTGTCTTTCTGTTTGTTTGTCTTTCTGTCTATCTGTCTTTCTGTTTGTTTGTCTTTCTGTCTTTCTGTTTGTTTGTCTTTCTGTCTTTCTGTTTGTTTGTCTTTCTGTCTTTCTGTCTGTTTGTCTTTCTGTCTTTCTGTTTGTTTGTCTTTCTGTCTTTCTGTTTGTCTTTCTGTCTGTTTGTCTTTCTGTCTTTCTGTTTGTTTGTCTTTCTGTCTTTCTGTCTTTCTGTTTGTCTTTCTGTCTTTCTGTTTGTTTGTCTTTCTGTCTTTCTGTTTGTCTTTCTGTCTTTCTGTCTGTTTGTCTTTCTGTCTTTCTGTCTGTTTGTCTTTCTGTCTTTCTGTCTGTTTGTCTTTCTGTCTTTCTGTCTTTCTGTCTGTTTGTCTTTATGTCTTTCTGTTTGTTTGTCTTTCTGTCTTTCTGTTTGTTTGTCTTTCTGTCATTCTGTCTTTCTGTTTGTCTTTCTGTCTTTCTGTCTTTCTGTCTGTTTCTCTTTCTGTCTTTCTGTTTGTTTGTCTTTCTGTCTGTTTGTCTTTCTGTCTTTCTGTTTTTTTGTCTTTCTGTCTGTTTGTCTTTCTGTCTTTCTGTTTGTTTGTCTTTCTGTCTGTTTGTCTTTCTCTCTTTCTGTTTGTTTGTCTTTCTGTCTTTCTGTCTTTCTGTTTGTTTGTCTTTCTGTCTTTCTGTCTTTCTGTTTGTTTGTCTTTCTGTCTTTCTGTTTGTTTGTCTTTCTGTCTTTCTGTCTTTCTGTTTGTTTGTCTTTCTGTCTTTCTGTCTTTCTGTTTGTTTGTCTTTCTGTCTTTCTCTTTTTTTGTCTTTCTGTCTTTCTGTCTTTCTGTTTGTTTGTCTTTCTGTCTTTCTGTCTTTCTGTTTGTTTGTCTTTCTGTCTTTCTGTCTTTCTGTTTGTTTGTCTTTCTGTCTTTCTGTTTGTTTGTCTTTCTGTCTTTCTGTCTTTCTGTTTGTTTGTCTTTCTGTCTTTCTGTTTGTTTGTCTTTCTGTCTTTCTGTTTGTTTGTCTTTCTGTCTGTCTTTCTGTTTGTTTGTCTTTCTGTCCGTCTGTCTGTTTGTTTGTCTTTCTGTCTTTCTGTTTGTTTGTCTTTCTGTCTTTCTGTTTGTTTGTCTTTCTGTCTTTCTGTTTGTCTTTCTGTCTTTCTGTTTGTTTGTCTTTCTGTCTTTCTGTTTGTCTTTCTGTCTTTCTGTTTGTCTTTCTGTCTTTCTGTTTGTCTTTCTGTCTTTCTGTCTGTTTGTCTTTCTGTCTTTCTGTCTGTTTGTCTTTCTGTTTGTCTGTTTGTCTTTCTGTTTGTCTGTTTGTCTTTCTGTTTGTCTGTTTGTCTTTCTGTTTGTCTGTTTGTCTTTCTGTTTGTCTTTCTGTCTTTCTGTTTGTCTTTCTGTCTTTCTGTCTTTCTGTCTGTTTGTCTTTCTGTCTGTCTGTTTGTCTTTCTGTCTTTCTGTCTGTTTGTCTTTCTGTCTTTCTGTCTGTTTGTCTTTCTGTCTGTCTGTTTGTCTTTCTGTCTTTCTGTCTGTTTGTCTTTCTGTCTGTCTGTTTGTCTTTCTGTCTGTCTGTTTGTCTTTCATTCTGTCTGTTTGTCTTTCTGTTTTTCAGTTTGTCTTTCTGTCTTTCTGTTTGTCTTTCTGTTTTTCTGTTTGTCTGTTTGTCTTTCTGTTTGTTTGTCTTTCTGTCTTTCTGATTGTCTTTCTGTCTTTCTGTTTGTTTGTCTTTCTGTCTTTCTGTTTTTCTGTTTGTCTGTTTGTCTTTCTGTTTGTTTGTCTTTCTGTTTGTTTGTCTTCCTGTTTTTCTGTTTGTCTGTTTGTCTTTCTGTTTGTTTGTCTTTCTGTTTGTTTGTCTTTCTGTTTGTTTGTCTTTCTGTCTTTCTGTTTGTTTGTCTTTCTGTCTGTTTGTCTTTCTGTCTTTCTGTTTGTTTGTCTTTCTGTCTTTCTGTTTGTTTGTCTTTCTGTCTTTCTGTTTGTTTGTCTTTCTGTCATTCTGTCTTTCTGTTTGTCTTTCTGTCTTTCTGTCTGTTTGTCTTTCTGTCTTTCTGTTTGTTTGTCTTTCTGTCTGTTTGTCTTTCTGTCTTTCTGTTTGTTTGCCTTTCTGTCTGTTTGTCTTTCTGTCTTTCTGTTTGTTTGTCTTTCTGTCTTTCTGTCTTTCTGTCTTTCTGTTTGTTTGTCTTTCTGTCTTTCTGTTTGTTTGTCTTTCTGTTTGTTTGTCTTTCTGTTTGTTTGTCTTTCTGTCTTTCTGTTTGTTTGTCTTTCTGTCTTTCTGTTTGTCTTTCTGTCTTTCTGTTTGTTTGTCTTTCTGTCATTCTGTCTTTCTGTTTGTCTTTCTGTCTTTCTGTCTGTTTGTCTTTCTGTCTTTCTGTTTGTTTGTCTTTCTGTCTTTCTGTCTTTCTGTTTGTTTGTCTTTCTGTCATTCTGTCTTTCTGTTTGTCTTTCTGTCTTTCTGTCTGTTTGTCTTTCTGTCTTTCTGTTTGTTTGTCTTTCTGTCTGTTTGTCTTTCTGTCTTTCTGTTTGTTTGTCTTTCTGTCTGTTTGTCTTTCTGTCTTTCTGTTTGTTTGTCTTTCTGTCTTTCTGTTTGTTTGTCTTTCTGTCTTTCTGTTTGTTTGTCTTTCTGTCTTTCTGTTTGTTTGTCTTTCTGTCATTCTGTCTTTCTGTTTGTCTTTCTGTCTGTTTGTCTTTCTGTCTTTCTGTTTGTTTGTCTTTCTGTCTGTTTGTCTTTCTGTCTTTCTGTTTGTTTGTCTTTCTGTCTGTTTGTCTTTCTGTCTTTCTGTTTGTTTGTCTTTCTGTCTTTCTGTCTTTCTGTCTTTCTGTTTGTTTGTCTTTCTGTCTTTCTGTTTGTTTGTCTTTCTGTTTGTTTGTCTTTCTGTTTGTTTGTCTTTCTGTCTTTCTGTTTGTTTGTCTTTCTGTCTTTCTGTCTTTCTGTTGGTCTTTCTGTCTTTCTGTTTGTTTGTCTTTCTGTCATTCTGTCTTTCTGTTTGTCTTTCTGTCTTTCTGTCTGTTTGTCTTTCTGTCTTTCTGTTTGTTTGTCTTTCTGTCTTTCTGTCTTTCTGTTTGTTTGTCTTTCTGTCATTCTGTCTTTCTGTTTGTCTTTCTGTCTTTCTGTCTGTTTGTCTTTCTGTCTTTCTGTTTGTTTGTCTTTCTGTCTGTTTGTCTTTCTGTCTTTCTGTTTGTTTGTCTTTCTGTCAGTTTGTCTTTCTGTCTTTCTGTTTGTTTGTCTTTCTGTCTTTCTGTCTGTTTGTCTTTCTGTCTTTCTGTTTGTTTGTCTTTCTGTCTTTCTGTTTGTTTGTCTTTCTGTCTTTCTGTTTGTTTGTCTTTCTGTCTTTCTGTCTTTCTGTTTGTTTGTCTTTCTGTCTTTCTGTCTTTCTGTTTGTCTTTCTGTCTTTCTGTCTGTTTGTCTTTCTGTCTTTCTGTTTGTTTGTCTTTCTGTCTTTCTGTCTTTCTGTTTGTTTGTCTTTCTGTCTTTCTGTCTTTCTGTTTGTTTGTCTTTCTGTCTTTCTGTTTGTTTGTCTTTCTCTCTTTCTGTCTTTCTGTTTGTCTTTCTGTCTTTCTGTCTGTTTGTCTTTCTGTCTTTCTGTTTGTTTGTCTTTCTGTCTTTCTGTTTGTCTTTCTGTCTTTCTGTTTGTTTGTCTTTCTGTCTTTCTGATTGTCTTTCTGTCTTTCTGTTTGTTTGTCTTTCTGTCTTTCTGTCTTTCTGTTTGTTTGTCTTTCTGTCTTTCTGTTTGTTTGTCTTTCTGTCTTTCTGTTTGTTTGTCTTTCTGTCTTTCTGTCTTTCTGTTTGTTTGTTTTTCTGTCTTTCTGTTTGTTTGTCTTTCTGTCTTTCTGTCTGTTTGTCTTTCTGTCTTTCTGTTTGTTTGTCTTTCTGTCTTTCTGTCTTTCTGTTTGTCTTTCTGTCTTTCTGTCTGTTTGTCTTTCTGTCTTTCTGTTTGTCTTTCTGTCTTTCAGTCTTTCTGTTTGTCTTTCTGTCTTTCTGTCTGTTTGTCTTTCTGTCTTTCTGTCTGTTTGTCTTTCTGTCTTTCTGTCTTTCTGTTTGTTTGTCTTTCTGTCTTTCTGTCTTTCTGTTTGTTTGTCTTTCTGTCTTTCTGTTTGTTTGTCTTTCTGTCTTTCTGTCTTTCTGTCTTTCTTTTTGTTTGTCTTTCTGTCTTTCTGTTTGTTTGTCTTTCTGTCTTTCTGTCTTTCTGTTTGTCTTTCTGTCTGTTTGTCTTTCTGTCTTTCTGTTTGTTTGTCTTTCTGTCTTTCTGTCTTTCTGTTTGTCTTTCTGTCTTTCTGTTTGTTTGTCTTTCTGTCTTTCTGATTGTCTTTCTGTCTTTCTGTTTGTTTGTCTTTCTGTCTTTCTGTCTTTCTGTTTGTTTGTCTTTCTGTCTTTCTGTCTTTCTGTTTGTTTGTCTTTCTGTCTTTCTGTCTTTCTGTTTGTTTGTCTTTCTGTCTATCTGTCTTTCTGTTTGTTTGTCTTTCTGTCTTTCTGTTTGTTTGTCTTTCTGTCTTTCTGTTTGTTTGTCTTTCTGTCTTTCTGTCTGTTTGTCTTTCTGTCTTTCTGTTTGTTTGTCTTTCTGTCTTTCTGTCTTTCTGTTTGTCTTTCTGTCTGTTTGTCTTTCTGTCTTTCTGTCTTTCTGTTTGTTTGTCTTTCTGTCTTTCTGTCTTTCTGTTTGTTTGTCTTTCTGTCTTTCTGTTTGTCTTTCTGTCTTTCTGTCTTTCTGTCTGTTTGTCTTTCTGTCTTTCTGTCTGTTTGTCTTTCTGTCTTTCTGTCTTTCTGTCTGTTTGTCTTTATGTCTTTCTGTTTGTTTGTCTTTCTGTCTTTCTGTTTGTTTGTCTTTCTGTCATTCTGTCTTTCTGTTTGTCTTTCTGTCTTTCTGTCTTTCTGTCTGTTTGTCTTTCTGTCTTTCTGTTTGTTTGTCTTTCTGTCTGTTTGTCTTTCTGTCTTTCTGTGTTTTTGTCTTTCTGTCTGTTTGTCTTTCTGTCTTTCTGTTTGTTTGTCTTTCTGTCTGTTTGTCTTTCTCTCTTTCTGTTTGTTTGTCTTTCTGTCTTTCTGTCTTTCTGTTTGTTTGTCTTTCTGTCTTTCTGTCTTTCTGTCTTTCTGTTTGTTTGTCTTTCTGTCTTTCTGTCTTTCTGTTTGTTTGTCTTTCTGTCTTTCTGTTTTTTTGTCTTTCTGTCTTTCTGTCTTTCTGTTTGTTTGTCTTTCTGTCTTTCTGTCTTTCTGTTTGTTTGTCTTTCTGTCTTTCTGTTTGTTTGTCTTTCTGTCTTTCTGTTTGTTTGTCTTTCTGTCTTTCTGTTTGTTTGTCTTTCTGTCTTTCTGTTTGTTTGTCTTTCTGTCTGTCTTTCTGTTTGTTTGTCTTTCTGTCTGTCTTTCTGTTTGTTTGTCTTTCTGTCTGTCTGTTTGTCTTTCTGTCTTTCTGTCTGTCTGTCTGAATGTCTGTTTGTCTTTCTGTCTTTCTGTTTGTCTTTCTGTCTTTCTGTATTTCTGTTTGTTTGTCTTTCTGTCATTCTGTCTTTCTGTTTGTCTTTCTGTCTTTCTGTCTGTTTGTCTTTCTGTCTTTCTGTTTGTTTGTCTTTCTGTCTTTCTGTTTGTTTGTCTTTCTGTCATTCTGTCTTTCTGTTTGTCTTTCTGTCTTTCTGTCTTTCTGTCTGTTTGTCTTTCTGTCTTTCTGTTTGTTTGTCTTTCTGTCTGTTTGTCTTTCTGTCTTTCTGTTTGTTTGTCTTTCTGTCTGTTTGTCTTTCTGTCTTTCTGTTTGTTTGTCTTTCTGTCTGTTTGTCTTTCTGTCTTTCTGTTTGTTTGTCTTTCTGTCTTTCTGTCTTTCCGTTTGTTTGTCTTTCTGTCTTTCTGTTTGTTTGTCTTTCTGTCTTTCTGTCTTTCTGTTTGTTTGTCTTTCTGTCTTTCTGTCTTTCTGTTTGTTTGTCTTTCTGTCTTTCTGTTTGTTTGTCTTTCTGTCATTCTGTCTTTCTGTTTGTCTTTCTGTCTTTCTGTCTTTCTGTCTGTTTGTCTTTCTGTCTTTCTGTTTGTTTGTCTTTCTGTCTGTTTGTCTTTCTGTCTTTCTGTGTTTTTGTCTTTCTGTCTGTTTGTCTTTCTGTCTTTCTGTCTGTTTGTCTTTCTGTCTTTCTGTTTGTTTGTATTTCTGTCTGTTTGTCTTTCTGTCTTTCTGTTTGTTTGTCTTTCTGTCTTTCTGTCTTTCTGTTTGTTTGTCTTTCTGTCTTTCTGTCTTTCTGTCTTTCTGTCTGTTTGTCTTTCTGTCTTTCTGTTTGTTTGTCTTTCTGTTTGTTTGTCTTTCTGTCTGTCTGTTTGTCTTTCTGTCTTTCTGTCTGTCTGTCTGTCTGTCTGTTTGTCTTTCTGTCTTTCTGTCTTTCTGTTTGTTTGTCTTTCTGTCTTTCTGTTTGTTTGTCTTTCTGTCTTTCTGTTTGTCTTTCTGTCTTTCTGTCTGTTTGTCTTTCTGTCTTTCTGTCTGTTTGTCTTTCTGTTTGTCTGTTTGTCTTTCTGTTTGTCTGTTTGTCTTTCTGTCTTTCTGTCTTTCTGTTTGTCTTTCTGTCTTTCTGTCTTTCTGTCTGTTTGTCTTTCTGTCTGTATGTTTGTCTTTCTGTCTTTCTGTCTGTTTGTCTTTCTGTCTGTCTGTTTGTCTTTCTGTCTTTCTGTCTGTTTGTCTTTCTGTCTGTCTGTTTGTCTTTCTGTCTTTCTGTCTGTTTGTCTTTCTGTCTGTCTGTTTGTCTTTCTGTCTGTCTGTTTGTCTTTCTGTCTTTCTGTCTGTTTGTCTTTCTGTCTGTCTGTTTGTCTTTCTGTCTGTCTGTTTGTCTTTCTGTCTGTCTGTTTGTCTTTCTGTCTGTCTGTTTGTCTTTCTGTTTTTCTGTTTGTCTTTCTGTCTTTCTGTTTGTCTTTCTGTTTTTCTGTTTGTCTGTTTGTCTTTCTGTTTGTTTGTCTTTCTGTCTTTCTGTTTGTCTTTCTGTCTTTCTGTTTGTCTTTCTGTCTTTCTGTTTGTTTGTCTTTCTGTCTTTCTGTTTTTCAGTTTGTCTGTTTGTCTTTCTGTTTGTTTGTCTTTCTGTTTGTTTGTCTTTCTGTCTTTCTGTTTGTCTTTCTGTCTTTCTGTTTGTTTGTCTTTCTGTTTTTCTGTTTGTCTGTTTGTCTTTCTGTTTGTTTGTCTTTCTGTTTGTTTGTCTTTCCGTTTGTTTGTCTTTCTGTCTTTCTGTCTTTCTGTTTGTTTGTCTTTCTGTTTGTTTGTCTTTCTGTTTGTTTGTCTTTCTGTTTGTTTGTCTTTCTGTCTTTCTGTCTTTCTGTTTGTTTGTCTTTCTGTTTGTTTGTCTTTCTGTCTTTCTGTCTTTCTGTTTGTCTTTCTGTTTGTTTGTCTTTCTGTCTTTCTGTCTTTCTGTTTGTCTTTCTGTCTTTCTGTCTGTCTTTCTGTCTTTCTGTCTTTCTGTTTGTTTGTCTTTCTGTCATTCTGTCTTTCTGTTTGTCTTTCTGTCTTTCTGTCTGTTTGTCTTTCTGTCTTTCTGTTTGTTTGTATTTCTGTCTGTTTGTCTTTCTGTCTTTCTGTTTGTTTGTCTTTCTGTCTTTCTGTCTTTCTGTCTCTCTGTCTGTTTGTCTTTCTGTCTTTCTGTTTGTTTGTCTTTCTGTCTGTTTGTCTTTCTGTCTTTCTGTTTGTTTGTCTTTCTGTCTTTCTGTTTGTTTGTCTTTCTGTCTTTCTGTTTGTTTGTCTTTCTGTCTTTCTGTTTGTTTGTCTTTCTGTCTTTCTGTTTGTTTGTCTTTCTGTCATTCTGTCTTTCTGTTTGTCTTTCTGTCTTTCTGTCTGTTTGTCTTTCTGTCTTTCTGTTTGTTTGTCTTTCTGTCTGTTTGTCTTTCTGTCTTTCTGTTTGTTTGTCTTTCTGTCTGTTTGTCTTTCTGTCTTTCTGTTTGTTTGTCTTTCTGTCTTTCTGTCTTTCTGTCTTTCTGTTTGTTTGTCTTTCTGTCTTTCTGTTTGTTTGTCTTTCTGTTTGTTTGTCTTTCTGTTTGTTTGTCTTTCTGTCTTTCTGTTTGTTTGTCTTTCTGTCTTTCTGTCTTTCTGTTGGTCTTTCTGTCTTTCTGTTTGTTTGTCTTTCTGTCATTCTGTCTTTCTGTTTGTCTTTCTGTCTTTCTGTCTGTTTGTCTTTCTGTCTTTCTGTTTGTTTGTCTTTCTGTCTTTCTGTCTTTCTGTTTGTTTGTCTTTCTGTCATTCTGTCTTTCTGTTTGTCTTTCTGTCTTTCTGTCTGTTTGTCTTTCTGTCTTTCTGTTTGTTTGTCTTTCTGTCTGTTTGTCTTTCTGTCTTTCTGTTTGTTTGTCTTTCTGTCTGTTTGTCTTTCTGTCTTTCTGTTTGTTTGTCTTTCTGTCTTTCTGTCTGTTTGTCTTTCTGTCTTTCTGTTTGTTTGTCTTTCTGTCTTTCTGTTTGTTTGTCTTTCTGTCTTTCTGTTTGTTTGTCTTTCTGTCTTTCTGTCTTTCTGTTTGTTTGTCTTTCTGTCTTTCTGTCTTTCTGTTTGTCTTTCTGTCTTTCTGTCTGTTTGTCTTTCTGTCTTTCTGTCTTTCTGTTTGTTTGTCTTTCTGTCTTTCTGTCTTTCTGTTTGTTTGTCTTTCTGTCTTTCTGTCTTTCTGTTTGTTTGTCTTTCTGTCTTTCTGTTTGTTTGTCTTTCTCTCTTTCTGTCTTTCTGTTTGTCTTTCTGTCTTTCTGTCTGTTTGTCTTTCTGTCTTTCTGTTTGTTTGTCTTTCTGTCTTTCTGTCTTTCTGTTTGTCTTTCTGTCTTTCTGTTTGTTTGTCTTTCTGTCTTTCTGATTGTCTTTCTGTCTTTCTGTTTGTTTGTCTTTCTGTCTTTCTGTCTTTCTGTTTGTTTGTCTTTCTGTCTTTCTGTTTGTTTGTCTTTCTGTCTTTCTGTTTGTTTGTCTTTCTGTCTTTCTGTCTTTCTGTTTGTTTGTTTTTCTGTCTTTCTGTTTGTTTGTCTTTCTGTCTTTCTGTCTGTTTGTCTTTCTGTCTTTCTGTTTGTTTGTCTTTCTGTCTTTCTGTCTTTCTGTTTGTCTTTCTGTCTTTCTGTCTGTTTGTCTTTCTGTCTTTCTGTCTTTCTGTTTGTTTGTCTTTCTGTCTTTCTGTTTGTTTGTCTTTCTGTCTTTCTGTTTGTCTTTCTGTCTTTCTGTCTGTTTGTCTTTCTGTCTTTCTGTCTGTTTGTCTTTCTGTTTGTCTGTTTGTCTTTCTGTTTGTCTGTTTGTCTTTCTGTCTTTCTGTCTTTCTGTTTGTCTTTCTGTCTTTCTGTCTTTCTGTCTGTTTGTCTTTCTGTCTGTATGTTTGTCTTTCTGTCTTTCTGTCTGTTTGTCTTTCTGTCTTTCTGTCTGTTTGTCTTTCTGTCTGTCTGTTTGTCTTTCTGTCTTTCTGTCTGTTTGTCTTTCTGTCTGTCTGTTTGTCTTTCTGTCTGTCTGTTTGTCTTTCTGTCTTTCTGTCTGTTTGTCTTTCTGTCTGTCTGTTTGTCTTTCTGTCTGTCTGTTTGTCTTTCTGTCTGTCTGTTTGTCTTTCTGTCTGTCTGTTTGTCTTTCTGTTTTTCTGTTTGTCTTTCTGTCTTTCTGTTTGTCTTTCTGTTTTTCTGTTTGTCTGTTTGTCTTTCTGTTTGTTTGTCTTTCTGTCTTTCTGTTTGTCTTTCTGTCTTTCTGTTTGTCTTTCTGTCTTTCTGTTTGTTTGTCTTTCTGTCTTTCTGTTTTTCAGTTTGTCTGTTTGTCTTTCTGTTTGTTTGTCTTTCTGTTTGTTTGTCTTTCTGTCTTTCTGTTTGTCTTTCTGTCTTTCTGTTTGTTTGTCTTTCTGTTTTTCTGTTTGTCTGTTTGTCTTTCTGTTTGTTTGTCTTTCTGTTTGTTTGTCTTTCCGTTTGTTTGTCTTTCTGTCTTTCTGTCTTTCTGTTTGTTTGTCTTTCTGTTTGTTTGTCTTTCTGTTTGTTTGTCTTTCTGTTTGTTTGTCTTTCTGTCTTTCTGTCTTTCTGTTTGTTTGTCTTTCTGTTTGTTTGTCTTTCTGTTTGTTTGTCTTTCTGTCTTTCTGTCTTTCTGTTTGTCTTTCTGTTTGTTTGTCTTTCTGTCTTTCTGTCTTTCTGTTTGTCTTTCTGTCTTTCTGTCTGTCTTTCTGTCTTTCTGTCTTTCTGTTTGTTTGTCTTTCTGTCATTCTGTCTTTCTGTTTGTCTTTCTGTCTTTCTGTCTGTTTGTCTTTCTGTCTTTCTGTTTGTTTGTATTTCTGTCTGTTTGTCTTTCTGTCTTTCTGTTTGTTTGTCTTTCTGTCTTTCTGTCTTTCTGTCTCTCTGTCTGTTTGTCTTTGTGTCTTTCTGTTTGTTTGTCTTTCTGTCTGTTTGTCTTTCTGTCTTTCTGTTTGTTTGTCTTTCTGTCTTTCTGTTTGTTTGTCTTTCTGTCTTTCTGTTTGTTTGTCTTTCTGTCTTTCTGTTTGTTTGTCTTTCTGTCTTTCTGTTTGTTTGTCTTTCTGTCATTCTGTCTTTCTGTTTGTCTTTCTGTCTTTCTGTCTGTTTGTCTTTCTGTCTTTCTGTTTGTTTGTCTTTCTGTCTGTTTGTCTTTCTGTCTTTCTGTTTGTTTGTCTTTCTGTCTGTTTGTCTTTCTGTCTTTCTGTTTGTTTGTCTTTCTGTCTTTCTGTCTTTCTGTCTTTCTGTTTGTTTGTCTTTCTGTCTTTCTGTTTGTTTGTCTTTCTGTTTGTTTGTCTTTCTGTTTGTTTGTCTTTCTGTCTTTCTGTTTGTTTGTCTTTCTGTCTTTCTGTCTTTCTGTTGGTCTTTCTGTCTTTCTGTTTGTTTGTCTTTCTGTCATTCTGTCTTTCTGTTTGTCTTTCTGTCTTTCTGTCTGTTTGTCTTTCTGTCTTTCTGTTTGTTTGTCTTTCTGTCTTTCTGTCTTTCTGTTTGTTTGTCTTTCTGTCATTCTGTCTTTCTGTTTGTCTTTCTGTCTTTCTGTCTGTTTGTCTTTCTGTCTTTCTGTTTGTTTGTCTTTCTGTCTGTTTGTCTTTCTGTCTTTCTGTTTGTTTGTCTTTCTGTCTGTTTGTCTTTCTGTCTTTCTGTTTGTTTGTCTTTCTGTCTTTCTGTCTGTTTGTCTTTCTGTCTTTCTGTTTGTTTGTCTTTCTGTCTTTCTGTTTGTTTGTCTTTCTGTCTTTCTGTTTGTTTGTCTTTCTGTCTTTCTGTCTTTCTGTTTGTTTGTCTTTCTGTCTTTCTGTCTTTCTGTTTGTCTTTCTGTCTTTCTGTCTGTTTGTCTTTCTGTCTTTCTGTCTTTCTGTTTGTTTGTCTTTCTGTCTTTCTGTCTTTCTGTTTGTTTGTCTTTCTGTCTTTCTGTCTTTCTGTTTGTTTGTCTTTCTGTCTTTCTGTTTGTTTGTCTTTCTCTCTTTCTGTCTTTCTGTTTGTCTTTCTGTCTTTCTGTCTGTTTGTCTTTCTGTCTTTCTGTTTGTTTGTCTTTCTGTCTTTCTGTCTTTCTGTTTGTCTTTCTGTCTTTCTGTTTGTTTGTCTTTCTGTCTTTCTGATTGTCTTTCTGTCTTTCTGTTTGTTTGTCTTTCTGTCTTTCTGTCTTTCTGTTTGTTTGTCTTTCTGTCTTTCTGTTTGTTTGTCTTTCTGTCTTTCTGTTTGTTTGTCTTTCTGTCTTTCTGTCTTTCTGTTTGTTTGTTTTTCTGTCTTTCTGTTTGTTTGTCTTTCTGTCTTTCTGTCTGTTTGTCTTTCTGTCTTTCTGTTTGTTTGTCTTTCTGTCTTTCTGTCTTTCTGTTTGTCTTTCTGTCTTTCTGTCTGTTTGTCTTTCTGTCTTTCTGTTTGTCTTTCTGTCTTTCAGTCTTTCTGTTTGTCTTTCTGTCTTTCTGTCTGTTTGTCTTTCTGTCTTTCTGTCTGTTTGTCTTTCTGTCTTTCTGTCTTTCTGTTTGTTTGTCTTTCTGTCTTTCTGTCTTTCTGTTTGTTTGTCTTTCTGTCTTTCTGTTTGTTTGTCTTTCTGTCTTTCTGTCTTTCTTTTTGTTTGTCTTTCTGTCTTTCTGTTTGTTTGTCTTTCTGTCTTTCTGTCTTTCTGTTTGTCTTTCTGTCTTTCTGTCTGTTTGTCTTTCTGTTTGTTTGTCTTTCTGTCTTTCTGTCTTTCTGTTTGTCTTTCTGTCTTTCTGTTTGTTTGTCTTTCTGTCTTTCTGATTGTCTTTCTGTCTTTCTGTTTGTTTGTCTTTCTGTCTTTCTGTCTTTCTGTTTGTTTGTCTTTCTGTCTTTCTGTCTTTCTGTTTGTTTGTCTTTCTGTCTTTCTGTCTTTCTGTTTGTTTGTCTTTCTGTCTATCTGTCTTTCTGTTTGTTTGTCTTTCTGTCTTTCTGTTTGTTTGTCTTTCTGTCTTTCTGTTTGTTTGTCTTTCTGTCTTTCTGTCTGTTTGTCTTTCTGTCTTTCTGTTTGTTTGTCTTTCTGTCTTTCTGTCTTTCTGTTTGTCTTTCTGTCTGTTTGTCTTTCTGTCTTTCTGTCTTTCTGTTTGTTTGTCTTTCTGTCTTTCTGTCTTTCTGTTTGTTTGTCTTTCTGTCTTTCTGTTTGTCTTTCTGTCTTTCTGTCTTTCTGTCTGTTTGTCTTTCTGTCTTTCTGTCTGTTTGTCTTTCTGTCTTTCTGTCTTTCTGTCTGTTTGTCTTTATGTCTTTCTGTTTGTTTGTCTTTCTGTCTTTCTGTTTGTTTGTCTTTCTGTCATTCTGTCTTTCTGTTTGTCTTTCTGTCTTTCTGTCTTTCTGTCTGTTTGTCTTTCTGTCTTTCTGTTTGTTTGTCTTTCTGTCTGTTTGTCTTTCTGTCTTTCTGTGTTTTTGTCTTTCTGTCTGTTTGTCTTTCTGTCTTTCTGTTTGTTTGTCTTTCTGTCTGTTTGTCTTTCTCTCTTTCTGTTTGTTTGTCTTTCTGTCTTTCTGTCTTTCTGTTTGTTTGTCTTTCTGTCTTTCTGTCTTTCTGTCTTTCTGTTTGTTTGTCTTTCTGTCTTTCTGTCTTTCTGTTTGTTTGTCTTTCTGTCTTTCTGTTTTTTTGTCTTTCTGTCTTTCTGTCTTTCTGTTTGTTTGTCTTTCTGTCTTTCTGTCTTTCTGTTTGTTTGTCTTTCTGTCTTTCTGTTTGTTTGTCTTTCTGTCTTTCTGTTTGTTTGTCTTTCTGTCTTTCTGTCTTTCTGTTTGTTTGTCTTTCTGTCTTTCTGTCTTTCTGTTTGTTTGTCTTTCTCTCTTTCTGTCTTTCTGTTTGTTTGTCTTTCTGTCTTTCTGTCTTTCTGTTTGTTTGTCTTTCTGTCTTTCTGTCTTTCTGTTTGTTTGTCTTTCTGTCTTTCTGTTTGTTTGTCTTTCTGTCTTTCTGTCTTTCTGTTTGTTTGTCTTTCTGTCTTTCTGTTTGTTTGTCTTTCTGTCTTTCTGTTTGTTTGTCTTTCTGTCTGTCTTTCTGTTTGTTTGTCTTTCTGTCTGTCTTTCTGTTTATTTGTCTTTCTGTCTGTCTGTTTGTCTTTCTGTCTTTCTGTCTGTCTGTCTGTCTGTTTGTCTTTCTGTCTTTCTGTCTTTCTGTTTGTTTGTCTTTCTGTCTTTCTGTTTGTTTGTCTTTCTGTCTTTCTGTTTGTCTTTCTGTTTGTCTTTCTGTCTTTCTGTCTGTTTGTCTTTCTGTCTTTCTGTCTGTTTGTCTTTCTGTTTGTCTGTTTGTCTTTCTGTTTGTCTTTCTGTTTGTCTGTTTGTCTTTCTGTCTTTCTGTCTTTCTGTTTGTCTTTCTGTCTTTCTGTCTTTCTGTCTGTTTGTCTTTCTGTCTTTCTGTCTTTCTGTCTGTTTGTCTTTCTGTCTGTCTGTTTGTCTTTCTGTCTGTCTGTTTGTCTTTCTGTCTTTCTGTCTGTTTGTCTTTCTGTCTGTCTGTTTGTCTTTCTGTCTTTCTGTCTGTTTGTCTTTCTGTCTGTCTGTTTGTCTTTCTGTCTTTTTGTCTGTTTGTCTTTCTGTCTGTCTGTTTGTCTTTCTGTCTGTCTGTTTGTCTTTCTGTCTGTCTGTTTGTCTTTCTGTTTTTCTGTTTGTCTGTTTGTCTTTCTGTTTGTTTGTCTTTCTGTCTTTCTGTTTGTCTTTCTGTCTTTCTGTTTGTTTGTCTTTCTGTCTTTCTGTTTGTTTGTCTTTCTGTCTTTCTGTTTTTCAGTTTGTCTGTTTGTCTTTCTGTTTGTTTGTCTTTCTGTTTGTTTGTCTTTCTGTCTTTCTGTTTGTCTTTCAGTCTTTCTGTTTGTTTGTCTTTCTGTTTTTCTGATTGTCTGTTTGTCTTTCTGTTTGTTTGTCTTTCTGTTTGTTTGTCTTTCCGTTTGTTTGTCTTTCTGTCTTTCTGTCTTTCTGTTTGTTTGTCTTTCTGTTTGTTTGTCTTTCTGTTTGTTTGTCTTTCTGTCTTTCTGTCTTTCTGTTTGTTTGTCTTTCTGTTTGTTTGTCTTTCTGTCTTTCTGTCTTTCTGTTTGTCTTTCTGTCTTTCTGTCTGTCTTTCTGTCTTTCTGTCTTTCTGTTTGTTTGTCTTTCTGTCATTCTGTCTTTCTGTTTGTCTTTCTGTCTTTCTGTCTGTTTGTCTTTCTGTCTTTCTGTTTGTTTGTATTTCTGTCTGTTTGTCTTTCTGTCTTTCTGTTTGTTTGTCTTTCTGTCTTTCTGTCTGTTTGTCTTTCTGTCTTTCTGTTTGTTTGTCTTTCTGTTTGTTTGTCTTTCTGTCTGTCTGTTTGTCTTTCTGTCTTTCTGTCTGTCTGTCTGTCTGTCTGTTTGTCTTTCTGTCTTTCTGTCTTTCTGTCTTTCTGTTTGTTTGTCTTTCTGTCTTTCTGTTTGTTTGTCTTTCTGTCTTTCTGTTTGTCTTTCTGTTTGTCTTTCTGTCTTTCTGTCTGTTTGTCTTTCTGTTTGTCTGTTTGTCTTTCTGTTTGTCTGTTTGTCTTTCTGTCTTTCTGTCTTTCTGTTTGTCTTTCTGTCTTTCTGTCTTTCTGTCTGTTTGTCTTTCTGTCTTTCTGTCTGTTTGTCTTTCTGTCTGTATGTTTGTCTTTCTGTCTTTCTGTCTGTTTGTCTTTCTGTCTGTCTGTTTGTCTTTCTGTCTTTCTGTCTGTTTGTCTTTCTGTCTGTCTGTTTGTCTTTCTGTCTGTCTGTTTGTCTTTCTGTCTTTCTGTCTGTTTGTCTTTCTGTCTGTCTGTTTGTCTTTCTGTCTGTCTGTTTGTCTTTCTGTCTTTCTGTCTGTTTGTCTTTCTGTCTGTCTGTTTGTCTTTCTGTCTGTCTGTTTGTCTTTCTGTCTGTCTGTTTGTCTTTCTGTTTTTCTGTTTGTCTTTCTGTCTTTCTGTTTGTCTTTCAGTTTTTCTGTTTGTCTGTTTGTCTTTCTGTTTGTTTGTCTTTCTGTCTTTCTGTTTGTCTTTCTGTCTTTCTGTTTGTCTTTCTGTCTTTCTGTTTGTTTGTCTTTCTGTCTTTCTGTTTTTCAGTTTGTCTGTTTGTCTTTCTGTTTGTTTGTCTTTCTGTTTGTTTGTCTTTCTGTCTTTCTGTTTGTCTTTCTGTCTTTCTGTTTGTTTGTCTTTCTGTTTTTCTGTTTGTCTGTTTGTCTTTCTGTTTGTTTGTCTTTCTGTTTGTTTGTCTTTCCGTTTGTTTGTCTTTCTGTCTTTATGTCTTTCTGTTTGTTTGTCTTTCTGTTTGTTTGTCTTTCTGTTTGTTTGTCTTTCTGTTTGTTTGTCTTTCTGTCTTTCTGTCTTTCTGTTTGTTTGTCTTTCTGTTTGTTTGTCTTTCTGTTTGTTTGTCTTTCTGTCTTTCTGTCTTTCTGTTTGTCTTTCTGTCTTTCTGTCTGTCTTTCTGTCTTTCTGTCTTTCTGTTTGTTTGTCTTTCTGTCATTCTGTCTTTCTGTTTGTCTTTCTGTCTTTCTGTCTGTTTGTCTTTCTGTCTTTCTGTTTGTTTGTATTTCTGTCTGTTTGTCTTTCTGTCTTTCTGTTTGTTTGTCTTTCTGTCTCTCTGTCTGTTTGTCTTTCTGTCTTTCTGTTTGTTTGTCTTTCTGTCTGTTTGTCTTTCTGTCTTTCTGTTTGTTTGTCTTTCTGTCTTTCTGTTTGTTTGTCTTTCTGTCTTTCTGTTTGTTTGTCTTTCTGTCTTTCTGTTTGTTTGTCTTTCTGTCATTCTGTCTTTCTGTTTGTCTTTCTGTCTTTCTGTCTGTTTGTCTTTCTGTCTTTCTGTTTGTTTGTCTTTCTGTCTGTTTGTCTTTCTGTCTTTCTGTTTGTTTGTCTTTCTGTCTGTTTGTCTTTCTGTCTTTCTGTTTGTTTGTCTTTCTGTCTTTCTGTCTTTCTGTTTGTTTGTCTTTCTGTTTGTTTGTCTTTCTGTTTGTTTGTCTTTCTGTTTGTTTGTCTTTCTGTCTTTCTGTTTGTTTGTCTTTCTGTCTTTCTGTCTTTCTGTTGGTCTTTCTGTCTTTCTGTTTGTTTGTCTTTCTGTCATTCTGTCTTTCTGTTTGTCTTTCTGTCTTTCTGTCTGTTTGTCTTTCTGTCTTTCTGTTTGTTTGTCTTTCTGTCTTTCTGTCTTTCTGTTTGTTTGTCTTTCTGTCATTCTGTCTTTCTGTTTGTCTTTCTGTCTTTCTGTCTGTTTGTCTTTCTGTCTTTCTGTTTGTTTGTCTTTCTGTCTGTTTGTCTTTCTGTCTTTCTGTTTGTTTGTCTTTCTGTCTGTTTGTCTTTCTGTCTTTCTGTTTGTTTGTCTTTCTGTCTTTCTGTCTGTTTGTCTTTCTGTCTTTCTGTTTGTTTGTCTTTCTGTTTGTTTGTCTTTCTGTCTTTCTGTTTGTTTGTTTTTCTGTCTTTCTGTCTTTCTGTTTGTTTGTCTTTCTGTCTTTCTGTCTTTGTGTTTGTCTTTCTGTCTTTCTGTCTGTTTGTCTTTCTGTCTTTCTGTCTTTCTGTTTGTTTGTCTTTCTGTCTTTCTGTTTATTTGTCTTTCTGTCTTTCTGTTTGTTTGTCTTTCTGTCTTTCTGTTTGTTTGTCTTTCTCTCTTTCTGTCTTTCTGTTTGTCTTTCTGTCTTTCTGTCTGTTTGTCTTTCTGTCTTTCTGTTTGTTTGTCTTTCTGTCTTTCTGTTTGTCTTTCTGTCTTTCTGTTTGTTTGTCTTTCTGTCTTTCTGATTGTCTTTCTGTCTTTCTGTTTGTTTGTCTTTCTGTCTTTCTGTCTTTCTGTTTGTTTGTCTTTCTGTCTTTCTGTTTGTTTGTCTTTCTGTCTTTCTGTTTGTTTGTCTTTCTGTCTTTCTGTCTTTCTGTTTGTTTGTTTTTCTGTCTTTCTGTTTGTTTGTCTTTCTGTCTTTCTGTCTGTTTGTCTTTCTGTCTTTCTGTTTGTTTGTCTTTCTGTCTTTCTGTCTTTCTGTTTGTCTTTCTGTCTTTCTGTCTGTTTGTCTTTCTGTCTTTCTGTTTGTCTTTCTGTCTTTCAGTCTTTCTGTTTGTCTTTCTGTCTTTCTGTCTGTTTGTCTTTCTGTCTTTCTGTCTGTTTGTCTTTCTGTCTTTCTGTCTTTCTGTTTGTTTGTCTTTCTGTCTTTCTGTCTTTCTGTTTGTTTGTCTTTCTGTCTTTCTGTCTTTCTTTTTGTTTGTCTTTCTGTCTTTCTGTTTGTTTGTCTTTCTGACTTTCTGTCTTTCTGTTTGTCTTTCTGTCTTTCTGTCTGTTTGTCTTTCTGTCTTTCTGTTTGTTTGTCTTTCTGTCTTTCTGTCTTTCTGTTTGTCTTTCTGTCTTTCTGTTTGTTTGTCTTTCTGTCTTTCTGTCTTTCTGTTTGTCTTTCTGTTTGTTTGTCTTTCTGTCTTTCTGATTGTCTTTCTGTCTTTCTGTTTGTTTGTCTTTCTGTCTTTCTGTCTTTCTGTTTGTTTGTCTTTCTGTCTTTCTGTCTTTCTGTTTGTTTGTCTTTCTGTCTTTCTGTCTTTCTGTTTGTTTGTCTTTCTGTCTATCTGTCTTTCTGTTTGTTTGTCTTTCTGTCTTTCTGTTTGTTTGTCTTTCTGTCTTTCTGTTTGTTTGTCTTTCTGTCTTTCTGTCTGTTTGTCTTTCTGTCTTTCTGTTTGTTTGTCTTTCTGTCTTTCTGTTTGTCTTTCTGTCTGTTTGTCTTTCTGTCTTTCTGTTTGTTTGTCTTTCTGTCTTTCTGTCTTTCTGTTTGTCTTTCTGTCTTTCTGTTTGTTTGTCTTTCTGTCTTTCTGTTTGTCTTTCTGTCTTTCTGTCTGTTTGTCTTTCTGTCTTTCTGTCTGTTTGTCTTTCTGTCTTTCTGTCTGTTTGTCTTTCTGTCTTTCTGTCTTTCTGTCTGTTTGTCTTTATGTCTTTCTGTTTGTTTGTCTTTCTGTCTTTCTGTTTGTTTGTCTTTCTGTCATTCTGTCTTTCTGTTTGTCTTTCTGTCTTTCTGTCTTTCTGTCTGTTTCTCTTTCTGTCTTTCTGTTTGTTTGTCTTTCTGTCTGTTTGTCTTTCTGTCTTTCTGTTTTTTTGTCTTTCTGTCTGTTTGTCTTTCTGTCTTTCTGTTTGTTTGTCTTTCTGTCTGTTTGTCTTTCTCTCTTTCTGTTTGTTTGTCTTTCTGTCTTTCTGTCTTTCTGTTTGTTTGTCTTTCTGTCTTTCTGTCTTTCTGTTTGTTTGTCTTTCTGTCTTTCTGTTTGTTTGTCTTTCTGTCTTTCTGTCTTTCTGTTTGTTTGTCTTTCTGTCTTTCTCTTTTTTTGTCTTTCTGTCTTTCTGTCTTTCTGTTTGTTTGTCTTTCTGTCTTTCTGTCTTTCTGTTTGTTTGTCTTTCTGTCTTTCTGTCTTTCTGTTTGTTTGTCTTTCTGTCTTTCTGTTTGTTTGTCTTTCTGTCTTTCTGTCTTTCTGTTTGTTTGTCTTTCTGTCTTTCTGTTTGTTTGTCTTTCTGTCTTTCTGTTTGTTTGTCTTTCTGTCTGTCTTTCTGTTTGTTTGTCTTTCTGTCCGTCTGTCTGTTTGTTTGTCTTTCTGTCTTTCTGTTTGTTTGTCTTTCTGTCTTTCTGTTTGTTTGTCTTTCTGTCTTTCTGTTTGTCTTTCTGTCTTTCTGTTTGTTTGTCTTTCTGTCTTTCTGTTTGTCTTTCTGTCTTTCTGTTTGTCTTTCTGTCTTTCTGTTTGTCTTTCTGTCTTTCTGTCTGTTTGTCTTTCTGTCTTTCTGTCTGTTTGTCTTTCTGTTTGTCTGTTTGTCTTTCTGTTTGTCTGTTTGTCTTTCTGTTTGTCTGTTTGTCTTTCTGTTTGTCTGTTTGTCTTTCTGTTTGTCTTTCTGTCTTTCTGTTTGTCTTTCTGTCTTTCTGTCTTTCTGTCTGTTTGTCTTTCTGTCTGTCTGTTTGTCTTTCTGTCTTTCTGTCTGTTTGTCTTTCTGTCTTTCTGTCTGTTTGTCTTTCTGTCTGTCTGTTTGTCTTTCTGTCTTTCTGTCTGTTTGTCTTTCTGTCTGTCTGTTTGTCTTTCTGTCTGTCTGTTTGTCTTTCATTCTGTCTGTTTGTCTTTCTGTTTTTCAGTTTGTCTTTCTGTCTTTCTGTTTGTCTTTCTGTTTTTCTGTTTGTCTGTTTGTCTTTCTGTTTGTTTGTCTTTCTGTCTTTCTGATTGTCTTTCTGTCTTTCTGTTTGTTTGTCTTTCTGTCTTTCTGTTTTTCTGTTTGTCTGTTTGTCTTTCTGTTTGTTTGTCTTTCTGTTTGTTTGTCTTCCTGTTTTTCTGTTTGTCTGTTTGTCTTTCTGTTTGTTTGTCTTTCTGTTTGTTTGTCTTTCTGTTTGTTTGTCTTTCTGTCTTTCTGTTTGTTTGTCTTTCTGTCTGTTTGTCTTTCTGTCTTTCTGTTTGTTTGTCTTTCTGTCTTTCTGTTTGTTTGTCTTTCTGTCTTTCTGTTTGTTTGTCTTTCTGTCATTCTGTCTTTCTGTTTGTCTTTCTGTCTTTCTGTCTGTTTGTCTTTCTGTCTTTCTGTTTGTTTGTCTTTCTGTCTGTTTGTCTTTCTGTCTTTCTGTTTGTTTGCCTTTCTGTCTGTTTGTCTTTCTGTCTTTCTGTTTGTTTGTCTTTCTGTCTTTCTGTCTTTCTGTCTTTCTGTTTGTTTGTCTTTCTGTCTTTCTGTTTGTTTGTCTTTCTGTTTGTTTGTCTTTCTGTTTGTTTGTCTTTCTGTCTTTCTGTTTGTTTGTCTTTCTGTCTTTCTGTTTGTCTTTCTGTCTTTCTGTTTGTTTGTCTTTCTGTCATTCTGTCTTTCTGTTTGTCTTTCTGTCTTTCTGTCTGTTTGTCTTTCTGTCTTTCTGTTTGTTTGTCTTTCTGTCTTTCTGTCTTTCTGTTTGTTTGTCTTTCTGTCATTCTGTCTTTCTGTTTGTCTTTCTGTCTTTCTGTCTGTTTGTCTTTCTGTCTTTCTGTTTGTTTGTCTTTCTGTCTGTTTGTCTTTCTGTCTTTCTGTTTGTTTGTCTTTCTGTCTGTTTGTCTTTCTGTCTTTCTGTTTGTTTGTCTTTCTGTCTGTTTGTCTTTCTGTCTTTCTGTTTGTTTGTCTTTCTGTCTTTCTGTCTGTTTGTCTTTCTGTCTTTCTGTTTGTTTGTCTTTCTGTCTTTCTGTTTGTTTGTCTTTCTGTCTTTCTGTCTTTCTGTTTGTTTGTCTTTCTGTCTTTCTGTCTTTCTGTTTGTCTTTCTGTCTTTCTGTCTGTTTGTCTTTCTGTCTTTCTGTCTTTCTGTTTGTTTGTCTTTCTGTCTTTCTGTCTTTCTGTTTGTTTGTCTTTCTGTCTTTCTGTCTTTCTGTTTGTTTGTCTTTCTGTCTTTCTGTTTGTTTGTCTTTCTGTCTTTCTGTCTTTCTGTTTGTCTTTCTGTCTTTCTGTCTGTTTGTCTTTCTGTCTTTCTGTCTGTTTGTCTTTCTGTCTTTCTGTCTGTTTGTCTTTCTGTTTGTCTGTTTGTCTTTCTGTTTGTCTGTTTGTCTTTCTGTTTGTCTGTTTGTCTTTCTGTTTGTCTGTTTGTCTTTCTGTTTGTCTTTCTGTCTTTCTGTTTGTCTTTCTGTCTTTCTGTCTTTCTGTCTGTTTGTCTTTCTGTCTGTCTGTTTGTCTTTCTGTCTTTCTGTCTGTTTGTCTTTCTGTCTTTCTGTCTGTTTGTCTTTCTGTCTGTCTGTTTGTCTTTCTGTCTTTCTGTCTGTTTGTCTTTCTGTCTGTCTGTTTGTCTTTCTGTCTGTCTGTTTGTCTTTCATTCTGTCTGTTTGTCTTTCTGTTTTTCAGTTTGTCTTTCTGTCTTTCTGTTTGTCTTTCTGTTTTTCTGTTTGTCTGTTTGTCTTTCTGTTTGTTTGTCTTTCTGTCTTTCTGATTGTCTTTCTGTCTTTCTGTTTGTTTGTCTTTCTGTCTTTCTGTTTTTCTGTTTGTCTGTTTGTCTTTCTGTTTGTTTGTCTTTCTGTTTGTTTGTCTTCCTGTTTTTCTGTTTGTCTGTTTGTCTTTCTGTTTGTTTGTCTTTCTGTTTGTTTGTCTTTCTGTTTGTTTGTCTTTCTGTCTTTCTGTTTGTTTGTCTTTCTGTCTGTTTGTCTTTCTGTCTTTCTGTTTGTTTGTCTTTCTGTCTTTCTGTTTGTTTGTCTTTCTGTCTTTCTGTTTGTTTGTCTTTCTGTCATTCTGTCTTTCTGTTTGTCTTTCTGTCTTTCTGTCTGTTTGTCTTTCTGTCTTTCTGTTTGTTTGTCTTTCTGTCTGTTTGTCTTTCTGTCTTTCTGTTTGTTTGCCTTTCTGTCTGTTTGTCTTTCTGTCTTTCTGTTTGTTTGTCTTTCTGTCTTTCTGTCTTTCTGTCTTTCTGTTTGTTTGTCTTTCTGTCTTTCTGTTTGTTTGTCTTTCTGTTTGTTTGTCTTTCTGTTTGTTTGTCTTTCTGTCTTTCTGTTTGTTTGTCTTTCTGTCTTTCTGTTTGTCTTTCTGTCTTTCTGTTTGTTTGTCTTTCTGTCATTCTGTCTTTCTGTTTGTCTTTCTGTCTTTCTGTCTGTTTGTCTTTCTGTCTTTCTGTTTGTTTGTCTTTCTGTCTTTCTGTCTTTCTGTTTGTTTGTCTTTCTGTCATTCTGTCTTTCTGTTTGTCTTTCTGTCTTTCTGTCTGTTTGTCTTTCTGTCTTTCTGTTTGTTTGTCTTTCTGTCTGTTTGTCTTTCTGTCTTTCTGTTTGTTTGTCTTTCTGTCTGTTTGTCTTTCTGTCTTTCTGTTTGTTTGTCTTTCTGTCTGTTTGTCTTTCTGTCTTTCTGTTTGTTTGTCTTTCTGTCTTTCTGTCTGTTTGTCTTTCTGTCTTTCTGTTTGTTTGTCTTTCTGTCTTTCTGTTTGTTTGTCTTTCTGTCTTTCTGTCTTTCTGTTTGTTTGTCTTTCTGTCTTTCTGTCTTTCTGTTTGTCTTTCTGTCTTTCTGTCTGTTTGTCTTTCTGTCTTTCTGTCTTTCTGTTTGTTTGTCTTTCTGTCTTTCTGTCTTTCTGTTTGTTTGTCTTTCTGTCTTTCTGTCTTTCTGTTTGTTTGTCTTTCTGTCTTTCTGTTTGTTTGTCTTTCTGTCTTTCTGTCTTTCTGTTTGTCTTTCTGTCTTTCTGTCTGTTTGTCTTTCTGTCTTTCTGTTTGTTTGTCTTTCTGTCTTTCTGTCTTTCTGTTTGTCTTTCTGTCTTTCTGTTTGTTTGTCTTTCTGTCTTTCTGATTGTCTTTCTGTCTTTCTGTTTGTTTGTCTTTCTGTCTTTCTGTTTGTTTGTCTTTCTGTCTTTCTGTTTGTTTGTCTTTCTGTCTTTCTGTCTTTCTGTTTGTTTGTCTTTCTGTCTTTCTGTCTTTCTGTTTGTTTGTCTTTCTGTCTTTCTGTTTGTTTGTCTTTCTGTCTTTCTGTCTGTTTGTCTTTCTGTCTTTCTGTTTGTTTGTCTTTCTGTCTTTCTGTTTGTCTTTCTGTCTTTCTGTCTGTTTGTCTTTCTGTCTTTCTGTCTTTCTGTTTGTCTTTCTGTCTTTCTGTCTTTCTGTTTGTCTTTCTGTCTTTCTGTCTGTTTGTCTTTCTGTCTTTCTGTCTGTTTGTCTTTCTGTCTTTCTGTCTTTCTGTTTGTTTGTCTTTCTGTCTTTCTGTCTTTCTGTTTGTTTGTCTTTCTGTCTTTCTGTTTGTTTGTCTTTCTGTCTTTCTGTCTTTCTGTTTGTTTGTCTTTCTGTCTTTCTGTCTTTCTGTTTGTCTTTCTGTCTTTCTGTCTGTTTGTCTTTCTGTCTTTCTGTTTGTTTGTCTTTCTGTCTTTCTGTCTTTCTGTTTGTCTTTCTGTCTTTCTGTTTGTTTGTCTTTCTGTCTTTCTGATTGTCTTTCTGTCTTTCTGTTTGTTTGTCTTTCTGTCTTTCTGTTTGTTTGTCTTTCTGTCTTTCTGTCTTTCTGTTTGTTTGTCTTTCTGTCTTTCTGTTTGTTTGTCTTTCTGTCTATCTGTCTTTCTGTTTGTTTGTCTTTCTGTCTTTCTGTTTGTTTGTCTTTCTGTCTTTCTGTTTGTTTGTCTTTCTGTCTTTCTGTCTGTTTGTCTTTCTGTCTTTCTGTTTGTTTGTCTTTCTGTCTTTCTGTCTTTCTATTTGTCTTTCTGTCTGTTTGTCTTTCTGTCTTTCTGTCTTTCTGTTTGTTTGTCTTTCTGTCTTTCTGTCTTTCTGTTTGTCTTTCTGTCTTTCTGTTTGTTTGTCTTTCTGTCTTTCTGTTTGTCTTTCTGTCTTTCTGTCTGTTTGTCTTTCTGTCTTTCTGTCTGTTTGTCTTTCTGTCTTTCTGTCTGTTTGTCTTTCTGTCTTTCTGTTTTTCTGTCTGTTTGTCTTTATGTCTTTCTGTTTGTTTGTCTTTCTGTCTTTCTGTTTGTTTGTCTTTCTGTCATTCTGTCTTTCTGTTTGTCTTTCTGTCTTTCTGTCTTTCTGTCTGTTTGTCTTTCTGTCTTTCTGTTTGTTTGTCTTTCTGTCTGTTTGTCTTTCTGTCTTTCTGTTTGTTTGTCTTTCTGTCTGTTTGTCTTTCTGTCTTTCTGTTTGTTTGTCTTTCTGTCTGTTTGTCTTTCTGTCTTTCTGTTTGTTTGTCTTTCTGTCTTTCTGTCTTTCTGTTTGTTTGTCTTTCTGTCTTTCTGTCTTTCTGTCTTTCTGTTTGTTTGTCTTTCTGTCTTTCTGTCTTTCTGTTTGTTTGTCTTTCTGTCTTTCTGTCTTTCTGTTTGTTTGTCTTTCTGTCTTTCTGTTTTTTTGTCTTTCTGTCTTTCTGTTTGTTTGTCTTTCTGTCTTTCTGTCTTTCTGTTTGTTTGTCTTTCTGTCTTTCTGTTTGTTTGTCTTTCTGTCTTTCTGTTTGTTTGTCTTTCTGTCTTTCTGTTTGTTTGTCTTTCTGTCTTTCTGTTTGTTTGTCTTTCTGTCTGTCTTTCTGTTTGTTTGTCTTTCTGTCTGTCTTTCTGTTTGTTTGTCTTTCTGTCTTTCTGTTTGTTTGTCTTTCTGTCTTTCTGTTTGTTTGTCTTTCTGTCTTTCTGTTTGTCTTTCTGTCTTTCTGTTTGTTTGTCTTTCTGTCTTTCTGTTTGTCTTTCTGTCTTTCTGTTTGTCTTTCTGTCTTTCTGTTTGTCTTTCTGTCTTTCTGTCTGTTTGTCTTTCTGTCTTTCTGTCTGTTTGTCTTTCTGTTTGTCTGTTTGTCTTTCTGTTTGTCTTTCTGTCTTTCTGTCTTTCTGTTTGTCTTTCTGTCTTTCTGTCTTTCTGTCTGTTTGTCTTTCTGTCTGTCTGTTTGTCTTTCTGTCTTTCTGTCTGTTTGTCTTTCTGTCTTTCTGTCTGTTTGTCTTTCTGTCTGTCTGTTTGTCTTTCTGTCTTTCTGTCTGTTTGTCTTTCTGTCTGTCTGTTTGTCTTTCTGTCTGTCTGTTTGTCTTTCTGTCTGTCTGTTTGTCTTTCTGTTTTTCTGTTTGTCTTTCTGTCTTTCTGTTTGTCTTTCTGTTTTTCTGTTTGTCTGTTTGTCTTTCTGTTTGTTTGTCTTTCTGTCTTTCTGTTTGTCTTTCTGTCTTTCTGTTTGTTTGTCTTTCTGTCTTTCTGTTTTTCTGTTTGTCTGTTTGTCTTTCTGTTTGTTTGTCTTTCTGTTTTTCTGTTTGTCTGTTTGTCTTTCTGTTTGTTTGTCTTTCTGTTTGTTTGTCTTTCTGTCTTTCTGTTTGTTTGTCTTTCTGTTTGTTTGTCTTTCTGTCTTTCTGTCTTTCAGTTTGTTTGTCTTTCTGTTTGTTTGTCTTTCTGTCTTTCTGTCTTTCTGTTTGTCTTTCTGTCTTTCTGTCTTTCTGTCTGTCTTTCTGTCTTTCTGTTTGTTTGTCTTTCTGTCTTTCTGTTTGTTTGTCTTTCTGTCATTCTGTCTTTCTGTTTGTCTTTCTGTCTTTCTGTCTGTTTGTCTTTCTGTCTGTTTGTCTTTCTGTCTTTCTGTCTTTCTGTCTGTTTGTCTTTCTGTCTTTCTGTTTGTTTGTCTTTCTGTCTGTTTGTCTTTCTGTCTTTCTGTTTGTTTGTCTTTCTGTCTGTTTGTCTTTCTGTCTTTCTGTTTGTTTGTCTTTCTGTCTTTCTGTCTGTTTGTCTTTCTGTCTTTCTGTTTGTTTGTCTTTCTGTCTTTCTGTCTTTCTGTTTGTCTTTCTGTCTTTCTGTCTGTTTGTCTTTCTGTCTTTCTGTCTTTCTGTTTGTCTTTCTGTCTTTCTGTCTTTCTGTTTGTCTTTCTGTCTTTCTGTCTGTTTGTCTTTCTGTCTTTCTGTCTGTTTGTCTTTCTGTCTTTCTGTCTTTCTGTTTGTTTGTCTTTCTGTCTTTCTGTCTTTCTGTTTGTTTGTCTTTCTGTCTTTCTGTTTGTTTGTCTTTCTGTCTTTCTGTCTTTCTGTTTGTTTGTCTTTCTGTCTTTCTGTCTTTCTGTTTGTCTTTCTGTCTTTCTGTCTGTTTGTCTTTCTGTCTTTCTGTTTGTTTGTCTTTCTGTCTTTCTGTCTTTCTGTTTGTCTTTCTGTCTTTCTGTTTGTTTGTCTTTCTGTCTTTCTGATTGTCTTTCTGTCTTTCTGTTTGTTTGTCTTTCTGTCTTTCTGTTTGTTTGTCTTTCTGTCTTTCTGTCTTTCTGTTTGTTTGTCTTTCTGTCTTTCTGTTTGTTTGTCTTTCTGTCTATCTGTCTTTCTGTTTGTTTGTCTTTCTGTCTTTCTGTTTGTTTGTCTTTCTGTCTTTCTGTTTGTTTGTCTTTCTGTCTTTCTGTCTGTTTGTCTTTCTGTCTTTCTGTTTGTTTGTCTTTCTGTCTTTCTGTCTTTCTATTTGTCTTTCTGTCTGTTTGTCTTTCTGTCTTTCTGTCTTTCTGTTTGTTTGTCTTTCTGTCTTTCTGTCTTTCTGTTTGTCTTTCTGTCTTTCTGTTTGTTTGTCTTTCTGTCTTTCTGTTTGTCTTTCTGTCTTTCTGTCTGTTTGTCTTTCTGTCTTTCTGTCTGTTTGTCTTTCTGTCTTTCTGTCTGTTTGTCTTTCTGTCTTTCTGTTTTTCTGTCTGTTTGTCTTTATGTCTTTCTGTTTGTTTGTCTTTCTGTCTTTCTGTTTGTTTGTCTTTCTGTCATTCTGTCTTTCTGTTTGTCTTTCTGTCTTTCTGTCTTTCTGTCTGTTTGTCTTTCTGTCTTTCTGTTTGTTTGTCTTTCTGTCTGTTTGTCTTTCTGTCTTTCTGTTTGTTTGTCTTTCTGTCTGTTTGTCTTTCTGTCTTTCTGTTTGTTTGTCTTTCTGTCTGTTTGTCTTTCTGTCTTTCTGTTTGTTTGTCTTTCTGTCTTTCTGTCTTTCTGTTTGTTTGTCTTTCTGTCTTTCTGTCTTTCTGTCTTTCTGTTTGTTTGTCTTTCTGTCTTTCTGTCTTTCTGTCTTTCTGTTTGTTTGTCTTTCTGTCTTTCTGTCTTTCTGTTTGTTTGTCTTTCTGTCTTTCTGTTTTTTTGTCTTTCTGTCTTTCTGTTTGTTTGTCTTTCTGTCTTTCTGTCTTTCTGTTTGTTTGTCTTTCTGTCTTTCTGTTTGTTTGTCTTTCTGTCTTTCTGTTTGTTTGTCTTTCTGTCTTTCTGTTTGTTTGTCTTTCTGTCTTTCTGTTTGTTTGTCTTTCTGTCTGTCTTTCTGTTTGTTTGTCTTTCTGTCTGTCTTTCTGTTTGTTTGTCTTTCTGTCTTTCTGTTTGTTTGTCTTTCTGTCTTTCTGTTTGTCTTTCTGTCTTTCTGTTTGTTTGTCTTTCTGTCTTTCTGTTTGTCTTTCTGTCTTTCTGTTTGTCTTTCTGTCTTTCTGTTTGTCTTTCTGTCTTTCTGTCTGTTTGTCTTTCTGTCTTTCTGTCTGTTTGTCTTTCTGTTTGTCTGTTTGTCTTTCTGTTTGTCTGTTTGTCTTTCTGTTTGTCTTTCTGTCTTTCTGTCTTTCTGTTTGTCTTTCTGTCTTTCTGTCTTTCTGTCTGTTTGTCTTTCTGTCTGTCTGTTTGTCTTTCTGTCTTTCTGTCTGTTTGTCTTTCTGTCTTTCTGTCTGTTTGTCTTTCTGTCTTTCTGTTTGTCTTTCTGTCTTTCTGTCTGTTTGTCTTTCTGTCTGTCTGTTTGTCTTTCTGTCTGTCTGTTTGTCTTTCTGTCTGTCTGTTTGTCTTTCTGTTTTTCTGTTTGTCTTTCTGTCTTTCTGTTTGTCTTTCTGTTTTTCTGTTTGTCTGTTTGTCTTTCTGTTTGTTTGTCTTTCTGTCTTTCTGTTTGTCTTTCTGTCTTTCTGTTTGTTTGTCTTTCTGTCTTTCTGTTTTTCTGTTTGTCTGTTTGTCTTTCTGTTTGTTTGTCTTTCTGTTTGTTTGTCTTTCTGTTTTTCTGTTTGTCTGTTTGTCTTTCTGTTTGTTTGTCTTTCTGTTTGTTTGTCTTTCTGTCTTTCTGTTTGTTTGTCTTTCTGTTTGTTTGTCTTTCTGTCTTTCTGTCTTTCTGTTTGTTTGTCTTTCTGTTTGTTTGTCTTTCTGTCTTTCTGTCTTTCTGTTTGTCTTTCTGTCTTTCTGTCTTTCTGTCTGTCTTTCTGTCTTTCTGTTTGTTTGTCTTTCTGTCTTTCTGTTTGTTTGTCTTTCTGTCATTCTGTCTTTCTGTTTGTCTTTCTGTCTTTCTGTCTGTTTGTCTTTCTGTCTTTCTGTTTGTTTGTATTTCTGTCTGTTTGTCTTTCTGTCTTTCTGTTTGTTTGTCTTTCTGTCTTTCTGTCTTTCTGTCTTTCTGTCTGTTTGTCTTTCTGTCTTTCTGTTTGTTTGTCTTTCTGTCTGTTTGTCTTTCTGTCTTTCTGTTTGTTTGTCTTTCTGTCTGTTTGTCTTTCTGTTTGTTTGTCTTTCTGTCTTTCTGTCTTTCTGTTTGTTTGTCTTTCTGTCTTTCTGTTTGTTTGTCTTTCTGTCTTTCTGTCTTTCTGTCTTTCTGTTTGTTTGTCTTTCTGTCTTTCTGTTTGTTTGTCTTTCTGTCATTCTGTCTTTCTGTTTGTCTTTCTGTCTTTCTGTCTGTTTGTCTTTCTGTCTTTCTGTTCGTTTGTCTTTCTGTCTGTTTGTCTTTCTGTCTTTCTGTCTGTTTGTCTTTCTGTCTGTTTGTCTTTCTGTCTGTTTGTCTTTCTGTCTTTCTGTTTGTTTGTCTTTCTGTCTTTCTGTCTTTCTGTTTGTTTGTCTTTCTGTTTGTTTGTCTTTCTGTGTTTCTGTTTGTTTGTCTTTCTGTCTTTCTGTCTTTCTGTTTGTTTGTCTTTCTGTCTTTCTGTCTTTCTGTTTGTCTTTCTGTCTTTCTTTCTTTCTGTTTGTTTGTCTTTCTGTCATTCTGTCTTTCTGTTTGTCTTTCTGTCTTTCTGTCTGTTTGTCTTTCTGTCTTTCTGTTTGTTTGTCTTTCTGTCTTTCTGTTTGTTTGTCTTTCTGTCATTCTGTCTTTCTGTTTGTCTTTCTGTCTGTTTGTCTTTCTGTCTTTCTGTTTGTTTGTCTTTCTGTCTGTTTGTCTTTCTGTCTTTCTGTTTGTTTGTCTTTCTGTCTGTTTGTCTTTCTGTCTTTCTGTTTGTTTGTCTTTCTGTCTTTTTGTCTTTCTGTCTTTCTGTTTGATTGTCTTTCTGTCTTTCTGTCTGTTTGTCTTTCTGTCTTTCTATTTGTTTGTCTTTCTGTCTTTCTGTCTGTTTGTCTTTCTGTCTTTCTGTTTGTTTGTCTTTCTGTCTTTCTGTCTTTCTGTCTTTCTGTTTGTTTGTCTTTCTGTCTTTCTGTCTTTCTGTCTTTCTGTTTGTTTGTCTTTCTGTCTTTCTGTCTTTCTGTTTGTTTGTCTTTCTGTCTTTCTGTCTTTCTGTTTGTTTGTCTTTCTGTCTTTCTGTTTGTTTGTCTTTCTGTCTTTCTGTCTTTCTGTTTGTCTTTCTGTCTTTCTGTTTGTTTGTCTTTCTGTCTTTCTGTTTGTTTGTCTTTCTGTCTTTCTGTCTTTCTGTTTGTCTTTCTGTCTTTCTGTTTGTTTGTCTTTCTGTCTTTCTGATTGTCTTTCTGTCTTTCTGTTTGTTTGTCTTTCTGTCTTTCTGTCTTTCTGTTTGTTTGTCTTTCTGTCTTTCTGTTTGTTTGTCTTTCTGTCTTTCTGTCTTTCTGTTTGTTTGTCTTTCTGTCTTTCTGTCTTTCTGTTTGTTTGTCTTTCTGTCTTTCTGTCTGTTTGTCTTTCTGTCTTTCTGTTTGTTTGTCTTTCTGTCTTTCTGTCTGTTTGTCTTTCTGTCTTTCTGTCTGTTTGTCTTTCTGTCTTTCTGTCTTTCTGTTTGTCTTTCTGTCTTTCTGTCTGTTTGTCTTTCTGTCTTTCTGTCTGTTTGTCTTTCTGTCTGTTTGTCTTTCTGTCTTTCTGTTTGTTTGTCTTTCTGTCTTTCTGTCTTTCTGTCTTTCTGTTTGTTTGTCTTTCTGTTTGTTTGTCTTTCTGTCTTTCTGTCTTTCTGTTTGTCTTTCTGTCTTTCTTTCTTTCTGTTTGTTTGTCTTTCTGTCATTCTGTCTTTCTGTTTGTCTTTCTGTCTTTCTGTCTGTTTGTCTTTCTGTCTTTCTGTTTGTTTGTCTTTCTGTCTTTCTGTCTTTCTGTTTGTTTGTCTTTCTGTCATTCTGTCTTTCTGTTTGTCTTTCTGTCTGTTTGTCTTTCTGTCTTTCTGTTTGTTTGTCTTTCTGTCTGTTTGTCTTTCTGTCTTTCTGTTTGTTTGTCTTTCTGTCTGTTTGTCTTTCTGTCTTTCTGTTTGTTTGTCTTTCTGTCTTTTTGTCTTTCTGTCTTTCTGTTTGATTGTCTTTCTGTCTTTCTGTCTGTTTGTCTTTCTGTCTTTCTATTTGTTTGTCTTTCTGTCTTTCTGTCTGTTTGTCTTTCTGTCTTTCTGTTTGTTTGTCTTTCTGTCTTTCTGTCTTTCTGTCTTTCTGTTTGTTTGTCTTTCTGTCTTTCAGTCTTTCTGTTTGTTTGTCTTTCTGTCTTTCTGTCTTTCTGTTTGTTTGTCTTTCTGTCTTTCTGTCTTTCTGTTTGTTTGTCTTTCTGTCTTTCTGTCTTTCTGTTTGTCTTTCTGTCTTTCTGTTTGTTTGTCTTTCTGTCTTTCTGTTTGTTTGTCTTTCTGTCTTTCTGTCTTTCTGTTTGTCTTTCTGTCTTTCTGTTTGTTTGTCTTTCTGTCTTTCCGATTGTCTTTCTGTCTTTCTGTTTGTTTGTCTTTCTGTCTTTCTGTCTTTCTGTTTGTTTGTCTTTCTGTCTTTCTGTTTGTTTGTCTTTCTGTCTTTCTGTCTTTCTGTTTGTTTGTCTTTCTGTCTTTCTGTCTTTCTGTTTGTTTGTCTTTCTGTCTTTCTGTCTGTTTGTCTTTCTGTTTGTTTGTCTTTCTGTCTTTCTGTCTTTCTGTTTGTCTTTCTGTCTTTCTGTCTGTTTGTCTTTCTGTCTTTCTGTCTTTCTGTTTGTCTTTCTGTCTTTCTGTCTGTTTGTCTTTCTGTCTTTCTGTTTGTTTGTCTTTCTGTCTTTCTGTCTTTCTGTTTGTTTGTCTTTCTGTCTTTCTGTCTTTCTGTTTGTTTGTCTTTCTGTCTTTCTGTTTGTTTGTCTTTCTGTCTTTCTGTCTTTCTGTTTGTCTTTCTGTCTTTCTGTCTGTTTGTCTTTCTGTCTTTCTGTCTTTCTGTCTGTTTGTCTTTCTGTCTTTCTGTCTTTCTGTTTGTCTTTCTGTCTTTCTGTCTTTCTGTTTGTCTTTCTGTCTTTCTGTCTGTTTGTCTTTCTGTCTTTCTGTCTTTCTGTTTGTTTGTCTTTCTGTCTTTCTGTCTTTCTGTTTGTTTGTCTTTCTGTCTTTCTGTTTGTTTGTCTTTCTGTCTTTCTGTCTTTCTGTTTGTCTTTCTGTCTTTCTGTCTGTTTGTCTTTCTGTTTGTTTGTCTTTCGGTCTTTCTGTCTCTCTGTTTGTCTTTCTGTCTTTCTGTTTGTTTGTCTTTCTGTCTTTCTGATTGTCTTTCTGTCTTTCTGTTTGTTTGTCTTTCTGTCTTTCTGTCTTTCTGGTTGTTTGTCTTTCTGTCTTTCTGACTTTCTGTCTTTCTGCTTGTTTGTCTTTCTGTCTTTCTGTCTTTCTGTTTGTTTGTCTTTCTGTCTTTCTGTTTGTTTGTCTTTCTGTTTTTCTGTTTGTTTGTCTTTCTGTCTTTCTGTCTGTTTGTCTTTCTGTCTTTCTGTTTGTTTGTCTTTCTGTCTTTCTGTTTGTTTGTCTTTCTGTCTTTCTGTCTGTTTGTCTTTCTGTCTTTCTGTTTGTTTGTCTTTCTGTCTTTCTGTCTTTCTGTTTGTCTTTCTGTCTTTCTGTTTGTTTGTCTTTCTGTCTTTCTGTTTGTTTGTCTTTCTGTCTTTCTGTCTTTCTGTTTGTCTTTCTGTCTTTCTGTCTGTTTGTCTTTCTGTTTGTTTGTCTTTCGGTCTTTCTGTCTTTCTGTTTGTCTTTCTGTCTTTCTGTTTGTTTGTCTTTCTGTCTTTCTGATTGTCTTTCTGTCTTTCTGTTTGTTTGTCTTTCTGTCTTTCTGTCTTTCTGTCTTTCTGTTTGTTTGTCTTTCTGTCTTTCTGTCTTTCTGTCTTTCTGCTTGTTTGTCTTTCTGTCTTTCTGTCTTTCTGTTTGTTTGTCTTTCTGTATTTCTGTTTGTTTGTCTTTCTGTCTTTCTGTTTGTTTGTCTTTCTGTCTTTCTGTCTGTTTGTCTTTCTGTCTTTCTGTTTGTTTGTCTTTCTGTCTTTCTGTTTGTTTGTCTTTCTGTCTGTTTGTCTTTCTGTCTTTCTGTTTGTTTGTCTTTCTGTCTTTCTGTCTTTCTGTTTGTCTTTCTGTCTTTCTGTTTGTCTTTCTGTCCTTTCTGTTTGTTTGTCTTTCTGTCTTTCTGTTTGTCTTTCTGTCTTTCTGTTTGTTTGTCTTTCTGTCTTTCTGTCTTTCTGTTTGTCTTTCTGTCTTTCTGTTTGTTTGTCTTTCTGTCTTTCTGTCTTTCTGTTTGTCTTTCTGTCTTTCTGTTTGTTTGTCTTTCTGTCTTTCTGTCTTTCTGTTTGTCTTTCTGTCTTTCTGTTTGTTTGTCTTTCTGTCTTTCTGTCTTTCTGTCTTTCTGCTTGTTTGTCTTTCTGTCTTTCTGTCTTTCTGTTTGTCTTTCTGTCTTTCTGTTTGTTTGTCTTTCTGTCTTTCTGTCTTTCTGTTTGTCTTTCTGTTTGTTTGTCTTTCTGTCTTTCTGTTTGTTTGTCTTTCTGTCTTTCTGTTTGTTTGTCTTTCTGTCTTTCTGTTTGTTTGTCTTTCTGTCTTTCTGTTTTTTTGTCTTTCTGTTTGTCTTTCTGTTTGTTTGTCTTTCTGTCTTTGTGTTTGTTTGTCTTTCTGTCTTTCTGTTTGTCTTTCTGTCTTTCTGTTTGTCTTTCTGTCTTTCTGTTTGTTTGTCTTTCTGTCTTTCTGTCTTTCTGTTTGTTTGTCTTTCTGTTTGTTTGTCTTTCTGTCTTTCTGTCTTTCTGTTTGTTTGTCTTTCTGTCTTTCTGTTTGTTTGTCTTTCTGTCTTTCTGTCTTTCTGTTTGTTTGTCTTTCTGTCTTTCTGTTTGTTTGTCTTTCTGTCTTTCTGTCTTTCTTTCTGTTTGTCTTTCTGTCTGTTTGTCTTTCTGTCTTTCTGTCTGTTTGTCTTTCTGTCTTTCTGTCTGTTTGTCTTTCTGTCTGTTTGTCTTTCTGTCTTTCTCTCTGTTTGTCTTTCTGTCTTTCTGTCTTTCTGTCTGTTTGTCTTTCTGTCTTTCTGTCTGTTTGTCTTTCTGTCTTTCTGTCTGTTTGTCTTTCTGTCTTTCTGTCTTTCTGTCTGTTTGTCTTTCTGTCTTTCTGTCTGTTTGTCTTTCTGTCTTTCTGTCTGTTTGTCTTTCTGTCTTTCTGTCTTTCTGTCTGTTTGTCTTTCTGTCTTTCTGTCTTTCTGTCTTTCTGTCTGTTTGTCTTTCTGTCTTTCTGTCTTTCTGTCTTTCTGTCCTTCTGTCTTTCTGTCTTTCTGTCTTTCTGTCTGTTTGTCTTTCTGTCTTTCTGTCTTTCTGTCTGTTTGTCTTTCTGTCTTTCTGTCTGTTTGTCTTTCTGTCTTTCTGTCTGTTTGTCTTTCTGTTTGTCTTTCTGTCTGTTTGTCTTTCTGTCTTTCTGTCTTTCTGTTTGTCTTTCTGTCTTTCTGTTTGTTTGTCTTTCTGTCTTTCTGTTTGTCTTTCTGTCTTTCTGTTTGTTTGTCTTTCTGTCTTTCTGTTTGTCTTTCTGTCTTTCTGTTTGTTTGTCTTTCTGTCTTTCTGTCTTTCTGTCTTTCTGTTTGTTTGTCTTTCTGTCTTTCTGTCTTTCTGTTTGTTTGTCTTTCTGTCTTTCTGTCTTTCTGTTTGTCTTTCTGTCTTTCTGTTTGTTTGTCTTTCTGTCTTTCTGTCTTTCTGTTTGTCTTTCTGTCTTTCTGTTTGTTTGTCTTTCTGTCTTTCTGTTTGTTTGTCTTTCTGTCTTTCTGTCTTTCTGTTTGTTTGTCTTTCGGTCTTTCTGTCTGTTTGTCTTTCTGTCTTTCTGTCTGTTTGTCTTTCTGTCTTTCTGTCTGTTTGTCTTTCTGTCTGTTTGTCTTTCTGTCTGTTTGTCTTTCTGTCTTTCTGTCTTTCTGTCTGTTTGTCTTTCTGTCTGTTTGTCTTTCTGTCTTTCTGTCTGTTTGTCTTTCTGTCTTTCTGTCTTTCTGTCTGTTTGTCTTTCTGTCTGTTTGTCTTTCTGTCTTTCTGTCTTTCTGTCTGTTTGTCTTTCTGTCTTTCTGTTTTTCTGTCTTTCTGTCTGTTTGTCTTTCTGTCTGTTTGTCTTTCTGTCTTTCTGTTTGTCTTTCTGTCTGTTTGTCTTTCTGTCTTTCTGTCTTTCTGTCTGTTTGTCTTTCTGTCTGTTTGTCTTTCTGTTTGTCTTTCTGTCTTTCTGTCTTTCTGTTTGTCTTTCTGTCTTTCTGTCTTTCTGTTTGTCTTTCTGTCTTTCTGTCTGTTTGTCTTTCTGTTTGTCTTTCTGTCTTTCTGTTTGTTTTTCTGTCTTTCTGTCTGTTTGTCTTTCTGTTTGTCTTTCTGTCTTTCTGTCTTTTTGTCTTTCTGTTTGTCTTTCTGTCTTTCTGTCTTTCTGTTCGTCTTTCTGTCTTTCTGTTTGTCTTTCTGTCTTTCTGTTTGTCTTTCTGTCTTTCTGTCTTTCTGTTTGTCTTTCTGTCTTTCTGTCTTTCTGTTTGTCTTTCTGTCTTTCTGTTTGTCTTTCTGTCTTTCTGTCTTTCTGTTTGTCTTTCTGTCTTTCTGTTTGTCTTTCTGTCTTTCTGTCTGTCTTTCTGTCTTTCTGTCTTTCTGTTTGTCTTTTTGTCTTTCTGTCTTTCTGTCTGTTTGTCTTTCTGTCTTTCTGTCTGTTTGTCTTTCTGTCTGTTTGTCTTTCTGTCTTTCTGTCTTTCTGTCTTTCTGTCTTTCTGTCTGTTTGTCTGTTTGTCTTTCTGTCTTTCTGTCTTTCTGTCTGTTTGTCTTTCTGTCTTTCTGTCTGTTTGTCTTTCTGTCTTTCTGTCTTTCTGTCTGTTTGTCTGTTTGTCTTTCTGTCTTTCTGTCTGTTTGTCTTTCTGTCTTTCTGTCTTTTTGTCTTTCTGTCTTTCTGTCTTTCTGTCTTTCTGTCTTTCTGTCTGTTTGTCTTTCTGTCTTTCTGTCTTTCTGTCTTTCTGTCTGTTTGTCTTTCTGTCTTTCTGTTTGTCTTTCTGTCTGTTTGTCTTTCTGTTTGTCTTTCTGTCTTTCTGTCTTTCTGTTTGTCTTTCTGTCTTTCTGTCTGTTTGTCTTTCTGTTTGTCTTTCTGTCTTTCTGTCTTTCTGTTTGTCTTTCTGTCTTTCTGTCTGTTTGTCTTTCTGTTTGTCTTTCTGTCTTTCTGTCTTTCTGTTTGTCTTTCTGTCTTTCTGTCTGTTTGTCTTTCTGTTTGTCTTTCTGTCTTTCTGTTTGTCTTTCTGTCTTTCTGTCTGTTTGTCTTTCTGTTTGTCTTTCTGTCTTTCTGTCTTTCTGTCTTTCTGTTTGTCTTTCTGTCTTTCTGTTTGTCTTTCTGTCTTTCTGTCTTTCTGTTTGTCTTTCTGTCTTTCTGTCTGTTTGTCTTTCTGTTTGTCTTTCTGTCTTTCTGTTTGTTTTTCTGTCTTTCTGTCTGTTTGTCTTTCTGTTTGTCTTTCTGTCTTTCTGTCTTTTTGTCTTTCTGTTTGTCTTTCTGTCTTTCTGTCTTTCTGTTCGTCTTTCTGTCTTTCTGTTTGTCTTTCTGTCTTTCTGTTTGTCTTTCTGTCTTTCTGTCTTTCTGTTTGTCTTTCTGTCTTTCTGTCTTTCTGTTTGTCTTTCTGTCTTTCTGTTTGTCTTTCTGTCTTTCTGTCTTTCTGTTTGTCTTTCTGTCTTTCTGTTTGTCTTTCTGTCTTTCTGTCTGTCTTTCTGTCTTTCTGTCTTTCTGTTTGTCTTTTTGTCTTTCTGTCTTTCTGTCTGTTTGTCTTTCTGTCTTTCTGTCTGTTTGTCTTTCTGTCTGTTTGTCTTTCTGTCTTTCTGTCTTTCTGTCTTTCTGTCTGTTTGTCTGTTTGTCTTTCTGTCTTTCTGTCTTTCTGTCTGTTTGTCTTTCTGTCTTTCTGTCTGTTTGTCTTTCTGTCTTTCTGTCTTTCTGTCTGTTTGTCTGTTTGTCTTTCTGTCTTTCTGTCTGTTTGTCTTTCTGTCTTTCTGTCTTTTTGTCTTTCTGTCTTTCTGTCTTTCTGTCTTTCTGTCTGTTTGTCTTTCTGTCTTTCTGTCTTTCTGTCTTTCTGTCTGTTTGTCTTTCTGTCTTTCTGTTTGTCTTTCTGTCTGTTTGTCTTTCTGTCTTTCTGTCTTTCTGTCTGTTTGTATTTCAGTTTGTCTTTCTGTCTTTCTGTCTTTCTGTTTGTCTTTCTGTCTTTCTGTCTGTTTGTCTTTCCGTTTGTCTTTCTGTCTTTCTGTCTTTCTGTTTGTCTTTCTGTCTTTCTGTCTGTTTGTCTTTCTGTTTGTCTTTCTGTCTTTCTGTTTGTCTTTCTGTCTTTCTGTCTGTTTGTCTTTCTGTTTGTCTTTCTGTCTTTCTGTTTGTCTTTCTGTCTTTCTGTCTGTTTGTCTTTCTGTTTGTCTTTCTGTCTTTCTGTCTTTCTGTCTTTCTGTTTGTCTTTCTGTCTTTCTGTTTGTCTTTCTGTCTTTCTGTCTTTCTGTTTGTCTTTCTGTCTTTCTGTCTTTCTGGTTGTCTTTCTGTCTTTCTGTCTTTCTGTCTTTCTGTTTGTCTTTCTGTCTTTCTGTTTGTCTTTCTGTCTTTCTGTTTGTTTGTCTTTCTGTCTTTCTGTTTGTCTTTCTGTCTTTCTGTCTTTCTGTCTTTCTGTTTGTCTTTCTGTCTTTCTGTTTGTTTGTCTTTCTGTCTGTTTGTCTTTCTGTCTTTCTGTTTGTTTGTCTTTCTGTCTTTCTGTCTTTCTGTTTGTCTTTCTGTCTTTCTGTTTGTTTGTCTTTCTGTCTTTCTGTTTGTCTTTCTGTCTTTCTGTCTGTTTGTCTTTCTGTTTGTTTGTCTTTCTGTCTTTCTGTTTGTCTTTCTGTCTTTCTGTTTGTCTTTCTGTCTTTCTGTTTGTTTGTCTTTCTGTCTTTCTGTTTGTCTTTCTGTCTTTCTGTTTGTTTGTCTTTCTGTCTTTCTGTCTTTCTGTTTGTCTTTCTGTCTTTCTGTTTGTTTGTCTTTCTGTCTTTCGGTCTTTCTGTTTGTTTGTCTTTCTGTCTTTCTGTCTTTCTGCTTGTTTGTCTTTCTGTCTTTCTGTTTGTCTTTCTGTCTTTCTGTTTGTTTGTCTTTCTGTCTTTCTGTCTTTCTGTTTGTCTTTCTGTTTGTTTGTCTTTCTGTCTTTCTGTTTGTTTGTCTTTCTGTCTTTCTGTTTGTTTGTCTTTCTGTCTTTCTGTTTGTTTGTCTTTCTGTCTTTCTGTTTTTTTGTCTTTCTGTTTGTCTTTCTGTTTGTTTGTCTTTCTGTCTTTCTGTTTGTTTGTCTTTCTGTCTTTCTGTCTTTCTGTTTGTTTGTCTTTCTGTTTGTTTGTCTTTCTGTCTTTCTGTCTTTCTGTTTGTTTGTCTTTCTGTCTTTCTGTTTGTTTGTCTTTCTGTCTTTCTGTCTTTCTGTTTGTTTGTCTTTCTGTCTTTCTGTTTGTTTGTCTTTCTGTCTTTCTGTTTGTTTGTCTTTCTGTCTCTCTGTCTTTCTGTCTTTCTTTCTGTTTGTCTTTCTGTCTGTTTGTCTTTCTGTCTTTCTGTCTGTTTGTCTTTCTGTCTTTCTGTCTGTTTGTCTTTCTGTCTGTTTGTCTTTCTGTCTTTCTCTCTGTTTGTCTTTCTGTCTTTCTGTCTGTTTGTCTTTCTGTCTTTCTGTCTGTTTGTCTTTCTGTCTTTCTGTCTTTCTGTCTGTTTGTCTTTCTGTCTTTCTGTCTTTCTGTCTGTTTGTCTTTCTGTCTTTCTGTCTTTCTGTCTGTTTGACTTTCTGTCTTTCTGTCTTTCTGTCTGTTTGTCTTTCTGTCTTTCTGTCTTTCTGTCTTTCTGTCTTTCTGTCTGTTTGTCTTTCTGTCTTTCTGTCTTTCTGTCCTTCTGTCTTTCTGTCTTTCTGTCTGTTTGTCTTTCTGTCTTTCTGTCTTTCTGTCTGTTTGTCTTTCTGTCTTTCTGTCTTTCTGTCTGTTTGTCTTTCTGTCTTTCTGTCTGTTTGTCTTTCTGTTTGTCTTTCTGTCTGTTTGTCTTTCTGTCTTTCTGTCTTTCTGTCTTTCTGTTTGTCTTTCTGTCTTTCTGTTTGTTTGTCTTTCTGTCTTTCTGTCTTTCTGTTTGTCTTTCTGTCTTTCTGTTTGTTTGTCTTTCTGTCTTTCTGTTTGTCTTTCTGTCTTTCTGTTTGTTTGTCTTTCTGTCTTTCTGTCTTTCTGTTTGTTTGTCTTTCTGTCTTTCTGTCTTTCTGTTTGTTTGTCTTTCTGTCTTTCTGTCTTTCTGTTTGTTTGTCTTTCTGTCTTTCTGTCTTTCTGTTTGTCTTTCTGTCTTTCTGTTTGTTTGTCTTTCTGTCTTTCTGTCTTTCTGTTTGTCTTTCTGTCTTTCTGTTTGTTTGTCTTTCTGTCTTTCTGTTTGTTTGTCTTTCTGTCTTTCTGTCTTTCTGTTTGTTTGTCTTTCTGTCTTTCTGTCTGTTTGTCTTTCTGTCTTTCTGTCTGTTTGTCTTTCTGTCTTTCTGTCTGTTTGTCTTTCTGTCTGTTTGTCTTTCTGTCTTTCTGTCTTTCTGTCTGTTTGTCTTTCTGTCTGTTTGTCTTTCTGTCTTTCTGTCTGTTTGTCTTTCTGTCTGTTTGTCTTTCTGTCTTTCTGTCTTTCTGTCTGTTTGTCTTTCTGTCTGTTTGTCTTTCTGTCTTTCTGTCTTTCTGTCTGTTTGTCTTTCTGTCTTTCTGTCTTTCTGTCTGTTTGTCTTTCTGTCTGTTTGTCTTTCTGTCTTTCTGTTTGTCTTTCTGTCTGTTTGTCTTTCTGTCTTTCTGTCTTTCTGTCTGTTTGTCTTTCTGTCTTTCTGTCTGTTTGTCTTTCTGTTTGTCTTTCTGTCTTTCTGTCTTTCTGTTTGTCTTTCTGTCTTTCTGTCTTTCTGTTTGTCTTTCTGTCTTTCTGTCTGTTTGTCTTTCTGTTTGTCTTTCTGTCTTTCTGTTTGTTTTTCTGTCTTTCTGTCTGTTTGTCTTTCTGTTTGTCTTTCTGTCTTTCTGTCTTTTTGTCTTTCTGTTTGTCTTTCTGTCTTTCTGTCTTTCTGTTTGTCTTTCTGTCTTTCTGTTTGTCTTTCTGTCTTTCTGTTTGTCTTTCTGTCTTTCTGTCTTTCTGTTTGTCTTTCTGTCTTTCTGTCTTTCTGTTTGTCTTTCTGTCTTTCTGTCTTTCTGTTTGTCTTTCTGTCTTTCTGTTTGTCTTTCTGTCTTTCTGTCTGTCTTTCTGTCTTTCTGTCTTTCTGTTTGTCTTTCTGTCTTTCTGTCTTTCTGTCTTTCTGTATGGTTGTCTTTCTGTCTTTCTGTCTGTTTGTCTTTCTGTCTGTTTGTCTTTCTGTCTTTCTGTCTTTCTGTCTTTCTGTCTGTTTGTCTGTTTGTCTTTCTGTCTTTCTGTCTTTCTGTCTGTTTGTCTTTCTGTCTTTCTGTCTGTTTGTCTTTCTGTCTTTCTGTCTTTCTGTCTTTCTGTCTGTTTGTCTGTTTGTCTTTCTGTCTTTCTGTCTGTTTGTCTTTCTGTCTTTCTGTCTTTCTGTCTTTTTGTCTTTCTGTCTTTCTGTCTTTCTGTCTGTTTGTCTTTCTGTCTTGCTGTCTTTCTGTCTGTTTGTCTTTCTGTCTTTCTGTTTGTCTTTCTGTCTGTTTGTCTTTCTGTCTGTTTGTATTTCTGTTTGTCTTTCTGTCTTTCTGTCTTTCTGTTTGTCTTTCTGTCTTTCTGTCTGTTTGTCTTTCTGTTTGTCTTTCTGTCTTTCTGTTTGTCTTTCTGTCTTTCTGTCTGTTTGTCTTTCTGTTTGTCTTTCTGTCTTTCTGTCTTTCTGTCTTTCTGTCTGTTTGTCTTTCTGTTTGTCTTTCTGTCTTTCTGTCTTTCTGTTTGTCTTTCTGTCTTTCTGTCTGTTTGTCTTTCTGTTTGTCTTTCTGTCTTTCTGTTTGTCTTTCTGTCTTTCTGTCTGTTTGTCTTTCTGTTTGTCTTTCTGTCTTTCTGTCTTTCTGTCTTTCTGTTTGTCTTTCTGTCTTTCTGTTTGTCTTTCTGTCTTTCTGTCTTTCTGTTTGTCTTTCTGTCTTTCTGGTTGTCTTTCTGTCTTTCTGTCTTTCTGTCTTTCTGTTTGTCTTTCTGTCTTTCTGTTTGTCTTTCTGTCTTTCTGTTTGTCTTTCTGTCTTTCTGTCTTTCTGTCTTTCTGTTTGTCTTTCTGTTTGTCTTTCTGTTTGTCTTTCTGTCTTTCTGTTTGTCTTTCTGTCTTTCTGTCTGTCTTTCTGTCTTTCTGTTTGTCTTTCTGTCTGTTTGTCTTTCTGTTTGTCTTTCTGTCTTTCTGTTTGTCTTTCTGTCTTTCTGTCTGTCTTTCTGTCTTTCTGTTTGTCTTTCTGTCTGTTTGTCTTTCTGTTTGTCTTTCTGTCTTTCTGTTTGTCTTTCTGTCTTTCTGTCTGTTTGTCTTTCTGTTTGTCTTTCTGTCTTTCTGTTTGTCTTTCTGTCTTTCTGTCTTTCTGTTTGTCTTTCTGTCTTTCTGTTTGTCTTTCTGTCTTTCTGTCTTTCTGTCTTTCTGTTTGTCTTTCTGTCTTTCTGTCTTTCTGTTTGTCTTTCTGTCTTTCTGTCTTTCTGTTTGTCTTTCTGTCTTTCTGTTTGTCTTTCTGTCTTTCTGTTTGTCTTTCTGTCTTTCTGTCTTTCTGTTTGTCTTTCTGTCTTTCTGTTTGTCTTTCTGTCTTTCTGTCTTTCTGTCTTTCTGTTTGTCTTTCTGTCTTTCTGTCTTTCTGTCTTTCTGTTTGTCTTTCTGTCTTTCTGTTTGTCTTTCTGTCTTTCTGTCTTTCTGTCTTTCTGTCTTTCTGTTTGTCTTTCTGTCTTTCTGTCTTTCTGTCTTTCTGTTTGTCTTTCTGTCTTTCTGTCTTTCTGTCTTTCTGTTTGTCTTTCTGTCTTTCTGTCTTTCTGTTTGTCTTTCTGTCTTTCTGTTTGTCTTTCTGTCTTTCTGTTTGTTTGTCTTTCTGTCTTTCTGTTTGTCTTTCTGTCTTTCTGTCTTTCTGTTTGTCTTTCTGTCTTTCTGTTTGTTTGTCTTTCTGTCTGTTTGTCTTTCTGTCTTTCTGTTTGTTTGTCTTTCTGTCTTTCTGTCTTTCTGTTTGTCTTTCTGTCTTTCTGTTTGTTTGTCTTTCTGTCTTTCTGTTTTTTCTTCTGTCTTTCTGTCTGTTTGTCTTTCTGTCTGTTTGTCTTTCTGTTTGTTTGTCTTTCTGTCTTTCTGTTTGTCTTTCTGTCTTTCTGTTTGTCTTTCTGTCTTTCTGTTTGTTTGTCTTTCTGTCTTTCTGTTTGTCTTTCTGTCTTTCTGTTTGTTTGTCTTTCTGTCTTTCTGTCTTTCTGTTTGTCTTTCTGTCTTTCTGTTTGTTTGTCTTTCTGTCTTTCGGTCTTTCTGTTTGTTTGTCTTTCTGTCTTTCGGTCTTTCTGTTTGTTTGTCTTTCTGTCTTTCTGTCTTTCTGTCTTTCTGCTTGTTTGTCTTTCTGTCTTTCTGTCTTTCTGTTTGTCTTTCTGTCTTTCTGTTTGTTTGTCTTTCTGTCTTTCTGTCTTTCTGTTTGTCTTTCTGTTTGTTTGTCTTTCTGTCTTTCTGTTTGTTTGTCTTTCTGTCTTTCTGTTTGTTTGTCTTTCTGTCTTTCTGTTTGTTTGTCTTTCTGTCTTTCTGTTTTTTTGTCTTTCTGTTTGTCTTTCTGTTTGTTTGTCTTTCTGTCTTTCTGTTTGTTTGTCTTTCTGTCTTTCTGTTTGTCTTTCTGTCTTTCTGTTTGTCTTTCTGTCTTTCTGTTTGTTTGTCTTTCTGTCTTTCTGTCTTTCTGTTTGTTTGTCTTTCTGTTTGTTTGTCTTTCTGTCTTTCTGTCTTTCTGTTTGTTTGTCTTTCTGTCTTTCTGTTTGTTTGTCTTTCTGTCTTTCTGTCTTTCTGTTTGTTTGTCTTTCTGTCTTTCTGTTTGTTTGTCTTTCTGTCTTTCTGTTTGTTTGTCTTTCTGTCTTTCTGTCTTTCTGTCTTTCTTTCTGTTTGTCTTTCTGTCTGTTTGTCTTTCTGTCTTTCTGTCTGTTTGTCTTTCTGTCTTTCTGTCTGTTTGTCTTTCTGTCTGTTTGTCTTTCTGTCTTTCTCTCTGTTTGTCTTTCTGTCTTTCTGTCTGTTTGTCTTTCTGTCTTTCTGTCTGTTTGTCTTTCTGTCTTTCTGTCTTTCTGTCTGTTTGTCTTTCTGTCTTTCTGTCTTTCTGTCTGTTTGTCTTTCTGTCTTTCTGTCTTTCTGTCTGTTTGTCTTTCTGTCTTTCTGTCTTTCTGTCTGTTTGTCTTTCTGTCTTTCTGTCTTTCTGTCTTTCTGTCTTTCTGTCTTTCTGTCTTTCTGTCTGTTTGTCTTTCTGTCTTTCTGTCTTTCTGTCCTTCTGTCTTTCTGTCTTTCTGTCTGTTTGTCTTTCTGTCTTTCTGTCTTTCTGTCTGTTTGTCTTTCTGTCTTTCTGTCTTTCTGTCTTTCTGTCTGTTTGTCTTTCTGTCTTTCTGTCTGTTTGTCTTTCTGTTTGTCTTTCTGTCTGTTTGTCTTTCTGTCTTTCTGTCTTTCTGTTTGTCTTTCTGTCTTTCTGTTTGTTTGTCTTTCTGTCTTTCTGTCTTTCTGTTTGTCTTTCTGTCTTTCTGTTTGTTTGTCTTTCTGTCTTTCTGTTTGTCTTTCTGTCTTTCTGTTTGTTTGTCTTTCTGTCTTTCTGTCTTTCTGTTTGTTTGTCTTTCTGTCTTTCTGTCTTTCTGTTTGTTTGTCTTTCTGTCTTTCTGTCTTTCTGTTTGTTTGTCTTTCTGTCTTTCTGTCTTTCTGTTTGTCTTTCTGTCTTTCTGTTTGTTTGTCTTTCTGTCTTTCTGTCTTTCTGTTTGTCTTTCTGTCTTTCTGTTTGTTTGTCTTTCTGTCTTTCTGTTTGTTTGTCTTTCTGTCTTTCTGTCTTTCTGTTTGTTTGTCTTTCTGTCTTTCTGTCTGTTTGTCTTTCTGTCTTTCTGTCTGTTTGTCTTTCTGTCTTTCTGTCTGTTTGTCTTTCTGTCTGTTTGTCTTTCTGTCTTTCTGTCTGTTTGTCTTTCTGTCTGTTTGTCTTTCTGTCTTTCTGTCTGTTTGTCTTTCTGTCTGTTTGTCTTTCTGTCTTTCTGTCTTTCTGTCTGTTTGTCTTTCTGTCTGTTTGTCTTTCTGTCTTTCTGTCTTTCTGTCTTTCTGTCTGTTTGTCTTTCTGTCTTTCTGTCTTTCTGTCTGTTTGTCTTTCTGTCTGTTTGTCTTTCTGTCTTTCTGTTTGTCTTTCTGTCTGTTTGTCTTTCTGTCTTTCTGTCTTTCTGTCTGTTTGTCTTTCTGTCTTTCTGTCTGTTTGTCTTTCTGTTTGTCTTTCTGTCTTTCTGTCTTTCTGTTTGTCTTTCTGTCTTTCTGTCTTTCTGTTTGTCTTTCTGTCTTTCTGTCTGTTTGTCTTTCTGTTTGTCTTTCTGTCTTTCTGTTTGTTTTTCTGTCTTTCTGTCTGTTTGTCTTTCTGTTTGTCTTTCTGTCTTTCTGTCTTTTTGTCTTTCTGTTTGTCTTTCTGTCTTTCTGTCTTTCTGTTTGTCTTTCTGTCTTTCTGTTTGTCTTTCTGTCTTTCTGTTTGTCTTTCTGTCTTTCTGTCTTTCTGTTTGTCTTTCTGTCTTTCTGTCTTTCTGTTTGTCTTTCTGTCTTTCTGTCTTTCTGTTTGTCTTTCTGTCTTTCTGTTTGTCTTTCTGTCTTTCTGTCTGTCTTTCTGTCTTTCTGTCTTTCTGTTTGTCTTTCTGTCTTTCTGTCTTTCTGTCTTTCTGTATGTTTGTCTTTCTGTCTTTCTGTCTGTTTGTCTTTCTGTCTGTTTGTCTTTCTGTCTTTCTGTCTTTCTGTCTTTCTGTCTTTCTGTCTGTTTGTCTGTTTGTCTTTCTGTCTTTCTGTCTTTCTGTCTGTTTGTCTTTCTGTCTTTCTGTCTGTTTGTCTTTCTGTCTTTCTGTCTTTCTGTCTTTCTGTCTGTTTGTCTGTTTGTCTTTCTGTCTTTCTGTCTGTTTGTCTTTCTGTCTTTCTGTCTTTCTGTCTTTTTGTCTTTCTGTCTTTCTGTCTTTCTGTCTGTTTGTCTTTCTGTCTTGCTGTCTTTCTGTCTGTTTGTCTTTCTGTCTTTCTGTTTGTCTTTCTGTCTGTTTGTCTTTCTGTCTGTTTGTATTTCTGTTTGTCTTTCTGTCTTTCTGTCTTTCTGTTTGTCTTTCTGTCTTTCTGTCTGTTTGTCTTTCTGTTTGTCTTTCTGTCTTTCTGTTTGTCTTTCTGTCTTTCTGTCTGTTTGTCTTTCTGTTTGTCTTTCTGTCTTTCTGTCTTTCTGTTTGTCTTTCTGTCTTTCTGTCTGTTTGTCTTTCTGTTTGTCTTTCTGTCTTTCTGTTTGTCTTTCTGTCTGTTTGTCTTTCTGTTTGTCTTTCTGTCTTTCTGTTTGTCTTTCTGTCTTTCTGTTTGTCTTTCTGTCTTTCTGTCTTTCTGTCTTTCTGTTTGTCTTTCTGTCTTTCTGTCTTTCTGTTTGTCTTTCTGTCTTTCTGTCTTTCTGGTTGTCTTTCTGTCTTTCTGTCTTTCTGTCTTTCTGTTTGTCTTTCTGTCTTTCTGTTTGTCTTTCTGTCTTTCTGTTTGTCTTTCTGTCTTTCTGTCTTTCTGTCTTTCTGTTTGTCTTTCTGTTTGTCTTTCTGTTTGTCTTTCTGTTTGTCTTTCTGTCTGTTTGTCTTTCTGTTTGTCTTTCTGTCTTTCTGTTTGTCTTTCTGTCTTTCTGTTTGTCTTTCTGTCTGTTTGTCTTTCTGTTTGTCTTTCTGTCTTTCTGTTTGTCTTTCTGTCTTTCTGTCTGTTTGTCTTTCTGTTTGTCTTTCTGTCTTTCTGTCTTTCTGTTTGTCTTTCTGTCTTTCTGTCTTTCTGTTTGTCTTTCTGTCTTTCTGTTTGTCTTTCTGTTTGTCTTTCTGTCTTTCTGTCTTTCTGTCTTTCTGTTTGTCTTTCTGTCTTTCTGTCTTTCTGTTTGTCTTTCTGTCTTTCTGTCTTTCTGTCTTTCTGTTTGTCTTTCTGTCTTTCTGTTTGTCTTTCTGTCTTTCTGTTTGTCTTTCTGTCTTTCTGTCTTTCTGTTTGTCTTTCTGTCTTTCTGTTTGTCTTTCTGTCTTTCTGTCTTTCTGTCTTTCTGTTTGTCTTTCTGTCTTTCTGTCTTTCTGTCTTTCTGTTTGTCTTTCTGTCTTTCTGTTTGTCTTTCTGTCTTTCTGTCTTTCTGTTTGTCTTTCTGTCTTTCTGTCTTTCTGTCTTTCTGTCTTTCTGTTTGTCTTTCTGTCTTTCTGTTTGTCTTTCTGTCTTTCTGTTTGTCTTTCTGTCTTTCTGTTTGTCTTTCTGTCTTTCTGTCTGTTTGTCTTTCTGTCTTTCTGTCTGTTTGTCTTTCTGTTTGTCTTTCTGTCTTTCTGTCTGTTTGTCTTTCTGTTTGTCTTTCTGTCTTTCTGTCTTTCTGTTTGTCTTTCTGTCTTTCTGTCTTTCTGTCTTTCTGTTTGTCTTTCTGTCTTTCTGTCTTTCTGTTTGTCTTTCTGTCTTTCTGTCTTTCTGTTTGTCTTTCTGTCTTTCTGTTTGTCTTTCTGTCTTTCTGTCTGTTTGTCTTTCTGTCTTTCTGTCTGTTTGTCTTTCTGTTTGTCTTTCTGTCTTTCTGTCTGTTTGTCTTTCTGTCTTTCTGTCTTTCTGTTTGTCTTTCTGTCTTTCTGTTTGTCTTTCTGTCTTTCTGTCTGTCTTTCTGTCTTTCTGTTTGTCTTTCTGTCTGTTTGTCTTTCTGTTTGTCTTTCTGTCTTTCTGTTTGTCTTTCTGTCTTTCTGTCTGTTTGTCTTTCTGTTTGTCTTTCTGTCTTTCTGTCTTGCTGTTTGTCTTTCTGTCTTTCTGTCTTTCTGTTTGTCTTTCTGTCTTTCTGTCTTTCTGTCTTTCTGTCTTTCTGTCTTTCTGTTTGTCTTTCTGTATTTCTGTTTGTCTTTCTGTCTTTCTGTCTTTCTGTCTTTCTGTTTGTCTTTCTGTCTTTCTGTTTGTCTTTCTGTCTTTCTGTTTGTCTTTCTGTCTTTCTGTCTTTCTGTCTTTCTGTCTTTCTGTTTGTCTTTCTGTCTTTCTGTTTGTCTTTCTGTCTTTCTGTCTTTCTGTTTGTCTTTCTGTCTTTCTGTTTGTCTTTCTGTCTTTCTGTTTGTCTTTCTGTCTTTCTGTCTTTCTGTTTGTCTTTCTGTCTTTCTGTTTGTCTTTCTGTCTTTCTGTTTGTCTTTCTGTCTTTCTGTCTTTCTGTCTTTCTGTCTTTCTGTCTTTCTGTTTGTCTTTCTGTCTTTCTGTCTTTCTGTCTTTCTGTTTGTCTTTCTGTCTTTCTGTCTTTCTGTCTTTCTGTTTGTCTTTCTGTCTTTCTGTCTTTCTGTCTTTCTGTTTGTCTTTCTGTCTTTCTGTCTTTCTGTTTGTCTTTCTGTCTTTCTGTCTTTCTGTCTTTCTGTTTGTCTTTCTGTCTTTCTGTTTGTCTTTCTGTCTTTCTGTCTGTTTGTCTTTCTGTCTTTCTGTCTGTTTGTCTTTCTGTTTGTCTTTCTGTCTTTCTGTCTGTTTGTCTTTCTGTTTGTCTTTCTGTCTTTCTGTCTTTCTGTCTTTCTGTTTGTCTTTCTGTCTTTCTGTTTGTCTTTCTGTCTTTCTGTCTTTCTGTTTGTCTTTCTGTCTTTCTGTCTTTCTGTCTTTCTGTTTGTCTTTCTGTCTTTCTGTCTGTTTGTCTTTCTGTCTTTCTGTCTGTTTGTCTTTCTGTTTGTCTTTCTGTCTTTCTGTCTGTTTGTCTTTCTGTTTGTCTTTCTGTCTTTCTGTCTTTCTGTTTGTCTTTCTGTCTTTCTGTCTTTCTGTTTGTCTTTCTGTCTTTCTGTCTTTCTGTTTGTCTTTCTGTCTTTCTGTCTTTCTGTTTGTCTTTCTGTCTTTCTGTTTGTCTTTCTGTCTTTCTGTCTTTCTGTCTTTCTGTCTTTCTGTTTGTCTTTCTGTTTGTCTTTCTGTTTGTCTTTCTGTCTTTCTGTTTGTCTTTCTGTCTTTCTGTCTTTCTGTCTTTCTGTTTGTCTTTCTGTCTTTCTGTTTGTCTTTCTGTCGTTCTGTCTTTCTGTTTGTCTTTCTGTCTTTCTGTCTTTCTGTTTGTCTTTCTGTCTTTCTGTCTTTCTGTTTGTCTTTCTGTCTTTCTGTCTTTCTGTTTGTCTTTCTGTCTTTCTGTCTTTCTGTTTGTCTTTCTGTCTTTCTGTCTTTCTGTCTTTCTGTCTGTCTTTCTGTTTGTCTTTCTGTTTGTCTTTCTGTTTGTCTTTCTGTTTGTCTTTCTGTTTGTCTTTCTGTCTTTCTGTTTGTCTTTCTGTCTTTCTGTCCTTCTGTCTTTCTGTTTGTCTTTCTGTCTTTCTGTCTGTTTGTCTTTCTGTCTTTCTGTCTGTTTGTCTTTCTGTCTTTCTGTCTGTTTGTCTTTCTGTTTGTCTTTCTGTCTTTCTGTCTGTTTGTCTTTCTGTTTGTCTTTCTGTCTTTCTGTCTTTCTGTTTGTCTTTCTGTCTTTCTGTCTGTTTGTCTTTCTGTTTGTCTTTCTGTCTTTCTGTCTTTCTGTTTGTCTTTCTGTTTGTCTTTCTGTCTTTCTGTTTGTCTTTCTGTTTGTCTTTCTGTTTGTCTTTCTGTCTTTCTGTCTGTTTGTCTTTCTGTCTTTCTGTCTTTCTGTCTGTTTGTCTTTCTGTCTTTCTGTCTGTTTGTCTTTCTGTTTGTCTTTCTGTCTTTCTGTCTGTTTGTCTTTCTGTTTGTCTTTCTGTCTTTCTGTCTTTCTGTTTGTCTTTCTGTTTGTCTTTCTGTCTTTCTGTTTGTCTTTCTGTTTGTCTTTCTGTCTTTCTGTTTGTCTTTCTGTCTTTCTGTCTGTTTGTCTTTCTGTTTGTCTTTCTGTTTGTCTTTCTGTTTGTCTTTCTGTTTGTCTTTCTGTTTGTCTTTATGTTTGTCTTTCTGTCTTTCTGTTTGTCTTTCTGTCTTTCTGTTTGTCTTTCTGTCTGTTTGTCTTTCTGTCTGTTTGTCTTTCTGTCTGTTTGTCTTTCTGTCTGTTTGTCTTTCTGTCTGTCTTTCTGTTTGTCTTTCTGTCTTTCTGTCTTTCTGTCTGTCTTTCTGTTTGTCTTTCTGTCTTTCTGTCTTTCTGTCTTTCTGTCTGTCTTTCTGTTTGTCTTTCTGTTTGTCTTTCTGTTTGTCTTTCTGTTTGTCTTTCTGTCTTTCTGTCTTTCTGTCTGTTTGTCTTTCTGTCTTTCTGTCTTTCTGTCTTTCTGTTTGTCTTTCTGTCTTTCTGTTTGTCTTTCTGTCTTTCTGTCTGTTTGTCTTTCTGTCTTTCTGTCTGTTTGTCTTTCTGTTTGTCTTTCTGTTTGTCTTTCTGTCTGTTTGTCTTTCTGTTTGTCTTTCTGTTTGTCTTTCTGTCTTTCTGTCTTTCTGTTTGTCTTTCTGTCTTTCTGTCTTTCTGTTTGTCTTTCTGTTTGTCTTTCTGTCTTTCTGTCTTTCTGTTTGTCTTTCTGTTTGTCTTTCTGTCTTTCTGTTTGTCTTTCTGTTTGTCTTTCTGTTTGTCTTTCTGTCTTTCTGTCTGTTTGTCTTTCTGTCTTTCTGTCTGTTTGTCTTTCTGTTTGTCTTTCTGTCTTTCTGTCTTTCTGTTTGTCTTTCTGTCTTTCTGTTTGTCTTTCTGTCTTTCTGTCTGTTTGTCTTTCTGTTTGTCTTTCTGTTTGTCTTTCTGTCTGTTTGTCTTTCTGTTTGTCTTTCTGTTTGTCTTTCTGTCTTTCTGTCTTTCTGTTTGTCTTTCTGTTTGTCTTTCTGTCTTTCTGTCTTTCTGTTTGTCTTTCTGTTTGTCTTTCTGTTTGTCTTTCTGTTTGTCTTTCTGTCTTTCTGTCTTTCTGTTTGTCTTTCTGTTTGTCTTTCTGTCTTTCTGTTTGTCTTTCTGTTTTTCTGTCTTTCTGTCTTTCTGTCTGTTTGTCTTTCTGTCTTTCTGTTTGTCTTTCTGTTTGTCTTTCTGTCTTTCTGTCTGTTTGTCTTTCTGTTTGTCTTTCTGTCTTTCTGTCTTTCTGTTTGTCTTTCTGTTTTTCTGTCTTTCTGTCTTCCTGTCTGTTTGTCTTTCTGTCTTTCTGTCTGTTTGTCTTTCTGTCTTTCTGTCTTTCTGTCTTTCTGTCTGTTTGTCTTTCTGTCTTTCTGTCTGTTTGTCTTTCTGTTTGTCTTTCTGTCTTTCTGTCTGTTTGTCTTTCTGTTTGTCTTTCTGTCTTTCTGTCTGTTTGTCTTTCTGTCTGTTTGTCTTTCTGTTTGTCTTTCTGTCTTTCTGTCTGTTTGTCTTTCTGTCTGTTTGTCTTTCTGTCTGTTTGTCTTTCTGTCTTTCTGTCTGTTTGTCTTTCTGTTTGTCTTTCTGTCTGTTTGTCTTTCTGTTTGTTTGTCTTTCTGTTTGTCTTTCTGTCTTTCTGTCTGTTTGTCTTTCTGTTTGTTTGTCTTTCTGTTTGTCTTTCTGTCTTTCTGTTTGTCTTTCTGTCTGTTTGTCTTTCTGTTTGTTTGTCTTTCTGTTTGTCTTTCTGTCTTTCTGTCTGTTTGTCTTTCTGTTTGTTTGTCTTTCTGTTTGTCTTTCTGTCTTTCTGTTTGTCTTTTTGTCTTTCTGTTTGTCTTTCTGTCTTTCTGTTTGTTTGTCTTTCTGTCTTTCTGTTTGTCTTTCTGTCTTTCTGTCTGTTTGTCTTTCTGTCTGTTTGTCTTTCTGTTTGTTTGTCTTTCTGTCTTTCTGTTTGTCTTTCTGTCTTTCTGTTTGTCTTTCTGTCTTTCTGTTTGTTTGTCTTTCTGTCTTTCTGTCTTTCTGTTTGTCTTTCTGTCTTTCTGTTTGTTTGTCTTTCTGTCTTTCTGTCTTTCTGTTTGTCTTTCTGTCTTTCTGTTTGTTTGTCTTTCTGTCTTTCGGTCTTTCTGTTTGTTTGTCTTTCTGTCTTTCTGTCTTTCTGTCTTTCTGCTTGTTTGTCTTTCTGTCTTTCTGTCTTTCTGTTTGTCTTTCTGTCTTTCTGTTTGTTTGTCTTTCTGTCTTTCTGTCTTTCTGTTTGTCTTTCTGTTTGTTTGTCTTTCTGTCTTTCTGTTTGTTTGTCTTTCTGTCTTTCTGTTTGTTTGTCTTTCTGTCTTTCTGTTTGTTTGTCTTTCTGTCTTTCTGTTTTTTTGTCTTTCTGTTTGTCTTTCTGTTTGTTTGTCTTTCTGTCTTTCTGTTTGTTTGTCTTTCTGTCTTTCTGTTTGTCTTTCTGTCTTTCTGTTTGTCTTTCTGTCTTTCTGTTTGTTTGTCTTTCTGTCTTTCTGTCTTTCTGTTTGTTTGTCTTTCTGTTTGTTTGTCTTTCTGTCTTTCTGTCTTTCTGTTTGTTTGTCTTTCTGTCTTTCTGTTTGTTTGTCTTTCTGTCTTTCTGTCTTTCTGTTTGTTTGTCTTTCTGTCTTTCTGTTTGTTTGTCTTTCTGTCTTTCTGTTTGTTTGTCTTTCTGTCTTTCTGTCTTTCTGTCTTTCTTTCTGTTTGTCTTTCTGTCTGTTTGTCTTTCTGTCTTTCTGTCTGTTTGTCTTTCTGTCTTTCTGTCTGTTTGTCTTTCTGTCTGTTTGTCTTTCTGTCTTTCTCTCTGTTTGTCTTTCTGTCTTTCTGTCTGTTTGTCTTTCTGTCTTTCTGTCTGTTTGTCTTTCTGTCTTTCTGTCTTTCTGTCTGTTTGTCTTTCTGTCTTTCTGTCTTTCTGTCTGTTTGTCTTTCTGTCTTTCTGTCTTTCTGTCTGTTTGTCTTTCTGTCTTTCTGTCTGTTTGTCTTTCTGTCTTTCTGTCTTTCTGTCTGTTTGTCTTTCTGTCTTTCTGTCTTTCTGTCTGTTTGTCTTTCTGTCTTTCTGTCTTTCTGTCCTTCTGTCTTTCTGTCTTTCTGTCTGTTTGTCTTTCTGTCTTTCTGTCTTTCTGTCTGTTTGTCTTTCTGTCTTTCTGTCTTTCTGTCTTTCTGTCTGTTTGTCTTTCTGTCTTTCTGTCTGTTTGTCTTTCTGTTTGTCTTTCTGTCTGTTTGTCTTTCTGTCTTTCTGTCTTTCTGTCTTTCTGTTTGTCTTTCTGTCTTTCTGTTTGTTTGTCTTTCTGTCTTTCTGTCTTTCTGTTTGTCTTTCTGTCTTTCTGTTTGTTTGTCTTTCTGTCTTTCTGTTTGTCTTTCTGTCTTTCTGTTTGTTTGTCTTTCTGTCTTTCTGTCTTTCTGTTTGTTTGTCTTTCTGTCTTTCTGTCTTTCTGTTTGTTTGTCTTTCTGTCTTTCTGTCTTTCTGTTTGTTTGTCTTTCTGTCTTTCTGTCTTTCTGTTTGTTTGTCTTTCTGTCTTTCTGTCTTTCTGTTTGTCTTTCTGTCTTTCTGTTTGTTTGTCTTTCTGTCTTTCTGTCTTTCTGTTTGTCTTTCTGTCTTTCTGTTTGTTTGTCTTTCTGTCTTTCTGTTTGTTTGTCTTTCTGTCTTTCTGTCTTTCTTTTTGTTTGTCTTTCCGTCTTTCTGTCTGTTTGTCTTTCTGTCTTTCTGTCTGTTTGTCTTTCTGTCTTTCTGTCTGTTTGTCTTTCTGTCTGTTTGTCTTTCTGTCTTTCTGTCTTTCTGTCTGTTTGTCTTTCTGTCTGTTTGTCTTTCTGTCTTTCTGTCTGTTTGTCTTTCTGTCTGTTTGTCTTTCTGTCTTTCTGTCTTTCTGTCTGTTTGTCTTTCTGTCTGTTTGTCTTTCTGTCTTTCTGTCTTTCTGTCTTTCTGTCTGTTTGTCTTTCTGTCTTTCTGTCTGTTTGTCTTTCTGTCTGTTTGTCTTTCTGTCTTTCTGTTTGTCTTTCTGTCTGTTTGTCTTTCTGTCTTTCTGTCTTTCTGTCTGTTTGTCTTTCTGTCTTTCTGTCTGTTTGTCTTTCTGTTTGTCTTTCTGTCTTTCTGTCTTTCTGTTTGTCTTTCTGTCTTTCTGTCTTTCTGTTTGTCTTTCTGTCTTTCTGTCTGTTTGTCTTTCTGTTTGTCTTTCTGTCTTTCTGTTTGTTTTTCTGTCTTTCTGTCTGTTTGTCTTTCTGTTTGTCTTTCTGTCTTTCTGTCTTTTTGTCTTTCTGTTTGTCTTTCTGTCTTTCTGTCTTTCTGTTTGTCTTTCTGTCTTTCTGTTTGTCTTTCTGTCTTTCTGTTTGTCTTTCTGTCTTTCTGTCTTTCTGTTTGTCTTTCTGTCTTTCTGTCTTTCTGTTTGTCTTTCTGTCTTTCTGTCTTTCTGTTTGTCTTTCTGTCTTTCTGTTTGTCTTTCTGTCTTTCTGTCTGTCTTTCTGTCTTTCTGTCTTTCTGTTTGTCTTTCTGTCTTTCTGTCTTTCTGTCTTTCTGTATGTTTGTCTTTCTGTCTTTCTGTCTGTTTGTCTTTCTGTCTGTTTGTCTTTCTGTCTTTCTGTCTTTCTGTCTTTCTGTCTGTTTGTCTGTTTGTCTTTCTGTCTTTCTGTCTTTCTGTCTGTTTGTCTTTCTGTCTTTCTGTCTGTTTGTCTTTCTGTCTTTCTGTCTTTCTGTCTTTCTGTCTGTTTGTCTGTTTGTCTTTCTGTCTTTCTGTCTGTTTGTCTTTCTGTCTTTCTGTCTTTCTGTCTTTTTGTCTTTCTGTCTTTCTGTCTTTCTGTCTTTCTGTCTGTTTGTCTTTCTGTCTTGCTGTCTTTCTGTCTGTTTGTCTTTCTGTCTTTCTGTTTGTCTTTCTGTCTGTTTGTCTTTCTGTCTGTTTGTATTTCTGTTTGTCTTTCTGTCTTTCTGTCTTTCTGTTTGTCTTTCTGTCTTTCTGTCTGTTTGTCTTTCTGTTTGTCTTTCTGTCTTTCTGTTTGTCTTTCTGTCTTTCTGTCTGTTTGTCTTTCTGTTTGTCTTTCTGTCTTTCTGTCTTTCTGTTTGTCTTTCTGTCTTTCTGTCTGTTTGTCTTTCTGTTTGTCTTTCTGTCTTTCTGTTTGTCTTTCTGTCTTTCTGTCTGTTTGTCTTTCTGTTTGTCTTTCTGTCTTTCTGTCTTTCTGTTTGTCTTTCTGTCTTTCTGTTTGTCTTTCTGTCTTTCTGTCTTTCTGTCTTTCTGTTTGTCTTTCTGTCTTTCTGTCTTTCTGTTTGTCTTTCTGTCTTTCTGTCTTTCTGGTTGTCTTTCTGTCTTTCTGTCTTTCTGTCTTTCTGTTTGTCTTTCTGTCTTTCTGTTTGTCTTTCTGTCTTTCTGTTTGTCTTTCTGTCTTTCTGTCTTTCTGTTTGTCTTTCTGTTTGTCTTTCTGTTTGTCTTTCTGTTTGTCTTTCTGTCTGTTTGTCTTTCTGTTTGTCTTTCTGTCTTTCTGTTTGTCTTTCTGTCTTTCTGTTTGTCTTTCTGTCTGTTTGTCTTTCTGTTTGTCTTTCTGTCTTTCTGTTTGTCTTTCTGTCTTTCTGTCTGTTTGTCTTTCTGTTTGTCTTTCTGTCTTTCTGTCTTTCTGTTTGTCTTTCTGTCTTTCTGTCTTTCTGTTTGTCTTTCTGTCTTTCTGTTTGTCTTTCTGTTTGTCTTTCTGTCTTTCTGTCTTTCTGTCTTTCTGTTTGTCTTTCTGTCTTTCTGTCTTTCTGTTTGTCTTTCTGTCTTTCTGTCTTTCTGTTTGTCTTTCTGTCTTTCTGTTTGTCTTTCTGTCTTTCTGTCTTTCTGTTTGTCTTTCTGTCTTTCTGTTTGTCTTTCTGTCTTTCTGTCTTTCTGTCTTTCTGTTTGTCTTTCTGTTTGTCTTTCTGTCTTTCTGTCTTTCTGTCTTTCTGTTTGTCTTTCTGTCTTTCTGTTTGTCTTTCTGTCTTTCTGTCTTTCTGTCTTTCTGTTTGTCTTTCTGTCTTTCTGTCTTTCTGTCTTTCTGTCTTTCTGTTTGTCTTTCTGTCTTTCTGTCTTTCTGTCTTTCTGTTTGTCTTTCTGTCTTTCTGTCTTTCTGTTTGTCTTTCTGTCTTTCTGTTTGTCTTTCTGTCTTTCTGTTTGTCTTTCTGTCTTTCTGTCTGTTTGTCTTTCTGTCTTTCTGTCTGTTTGTCTTTCTGTTTGTCTTTCTGTCTTTCTGTCTGTTTGTCTTTCTGTTTGTCTTTCTGTCTTTCTGTCTTTCTGTTTGTCTTTCTGTCTTTCTGTCTTTCTGTTTGTCTTTCTGTCTTTCTGTCTTTCTGTTTGTCTTTCTGTCTTTCTGTCTTTCTGTCTTTCTGTTTGTCTTTCTGTCTTTCTGTTTGTCTTTCTGTCTTTCTGTCTGTTTGTCTTTCTGTCTTTCTGTCTGTTTGTCTTTCTGTTTGTCTTTCTGTCTTTCTGTCTGTTTGTCTTTCTGTCTTTCTGTCTTTCTGTTTGTCTTTCTGTCTTTCTGTCTTTCTGTCTTTCTGTTTGTCTTTCTGTCTTTCTGTTTGTCTTTCTGTCTTTCTGTCTTTCTGTCTTTCTGTTTGTCTTTCTGTCTTTCTGTCTTTCTGTCTTTCTGTCTTTCTGTTTGTCTTTCTGTCTTTCTGTCTTTCTGTCTTTCTGTTTGTCTTTCTGTCTTTCTGTCTTTCTGTTTGTCTTTCTGTCTTTCTGTCTTTCTGTTTGTCTTTCTGTCTGTTTGTCTTTCTGTTTGTCTTTCTGTCTTTCTGTTTGTCTTTCTGTCTTTCTGTCTGTTTGTCTTTCTGTTTGTCTTTCTGTCTTTCTGTCTTTCTGTTTGTCTTTCTGTCTTTCTGTCTTTCTGTCTTTCTGTCTTTCTGTTTGTCTTTCTGTCTTTCTGTTTGTCTTTCTGTATTTCTGTCTTTCTGTCTTTCTGTCTTTCTGTTTGTCTTTCTGTCTTTCTGTTTGTCTTTCTGTCTTTCTGTTTGTCTTTCTGTCTTTCTGTCTTTCTGTCTTTCTGTCTTTCTGTTTGTCTTTCTGTCTTTCTGTTTGTCTTTCTGTCTTTCTGTTTGTCTTTCTGTCTTTCTGTTTGTCTTTCTGTCTTTCTGTTTGTCTTTCTGTCTTTCTGTCTTTCTGTTTGTCTTTCTGTCTTTCTGTTTGTCTTTCTGTCTTTCTGTTTGTCTTTCTGTCTTTCTGTCTTTCTGTTTGTCTTTCTGTCTTTCTGTTTGTCTTTCTGTCTTTCTGTCTTTCTGTCTTTCTGTCTTTCTGTCTTTCTGTTTGTCTTTCTGTCTTTCTGTCTTTCTGTTTGTCTTTCTGTCTTTCTGTCTTTCTGTCTTTCTGTTTGTCTTTCTGTCTTTCTGTCTTTCTGTTTGTCTTTCTGTCTTTCTGTCTTTCTGTCTTTCTGTTTGTCTTTCTGTCTTTCTGTTTGTCTTTCTGTCTTTCTGTCTGTTTGTCTTTCTGTCTTTCTGTCTGTTTGTCTTTCTGTTTGTCTTTCTGTCTTTCTGTCTGTTTGTCTTTCTGTTTGTCTTTCTGTCTTTCTGTCTTTCTGTTTGTCTTTCTGTCTTTCTGTCTTTCTGTCTTTCTGTTTGTCTTTCTGTCTTTCTGTCTTTCTGTTTGTCTTTCTGTCTTTCTGTCTTTCTGTCTTTCTGTTTGTCTTTCTGTCTTTCTGTCTGTTTGTCTTTCTGTCTTTCTGTCTGTTTGTCTTTCTGTTTGTCTTTCTGTCTTTCTGTCTGTTTGTCTTTCTGTTTGTCTTTCTGTCTTTCTGTCTTTCTGTTTGTCTTTCTGTCTTTCTGTTTGTCTTTCTGTCTTTCTGTCTTTCTGTTTGTCTTTCTGTCTTTCTGTCTTTCTGTTTGTCTTTCTGTCTTTCTGTCTTTCTGTTTGTCTTTCTGTCTTTCTGTTTGTCTTTCTGTCTTTCTGTCTTTCTGTCTTTCTGTTTGTCTTTCTGTTTGTCTTTCTGTTTGTCTTTCTGTTTGTCTTTCTGTTTGTCTTTCTGTCTTTCTGTTTGTCTTTCTGTCTTTCTGTCTTTCTGTCTTTCTGTTTGTCTTTCTGTCTTTCTGTTTGTCTTTCTGTCTTTCTGTCTTTCTGTTTGTCTTTCTGTCTTTCTGTCTTTCTGTTTGTCTTTCTGTCTTTCTGTCTTTCTCTTTGTCTTTCTGTCTTTCTGTCTTTCTGTTTGTCTTTCTGTCTTTCTGTCTTTCTGTTTGTCTTTCTGTCTTTCTGTCTTTCTGTCTGTCTTTCTGTTTGTCTTTCTGTTTGTCTTTCTGTTTGTCTTTCTGTTTGTCTTTCTGTTTGTCTTTCTGTCTTTTTTGTCTTTCTGTTTGTCTTTCTGTCTTTCTGTCTTTCTGTCTTTCTGTTTGTCTTTCTGTCTTTCTGTCTGTTTGTCTTTCTGTCTTTCTGTCTGTTTGTCTTTCTGTCTTTCTGTCTGTTTGTCTTTCTGTTTGTCTTTCTGTCTTTCTGTCTGTTTGTCTTTCTGTTTGTCTTTCTGTCTTTCTGTCTTTCTGTTTGTCTTTCTGTTTGTCTTTCTGTCTTTCTGTCTGTTTGTCTTTCTGTTTGTCTTTCTGTCTTTCTGTCTTTCTGTTTGTCTTTCTGTTTGTCTTTCTGTCTTTCTGTTTGTCTTTCTGTTTGTCTTTCTGTCTTTCTGTCTGTTTGTCTTTCTGTCTTTCTGTCTTTCTGTCTGTTTGTCTTTCTGTCTTTCTGTCTGTTTGTCTTTCTGTTTGTCTTTCTGTCTTTCTGTCTGTTTGTCTTTCTGTTTGTCTTTCTGTCTTTCTGTCTTTCTGTTTGTCTTTCTGTTTGTCTTTCTGTCTTTCTGTTTGTCTTTCTGTTTGTCTTTCTGTCTTTCTGTTTGTCTTTCTGTTTGTCTTTCTGTCTGTTTGTCTTTCTGTTTGTCTTTCTGTTTGTCTTTCTGTTTGTCTTTCTGTTTGTCTTTCTGTTTGTCTTTCTGTTTGTCTTTATGTTTGTCTTTCTGTCTTTATGTTTGTCTTTCTGTCTTTCTGTTTGTCTTTCTGTTTTTCTGTTTGTCTTTCTGTCTGTTTGTCTTTCTGTCTGTTTGTCTTTCTGTCTGTTTGTCTTTCTGTCTGTTTGTCTTTCTGTCTGTCTTTCTGTTTGTCTTTCTGTCTTTCTGTCTTTCTGTCTTTCTGTCTGTCTTTCTGTTTGTCTTTCTGTCTTTCTGTCTTTCTGTCTTTCTGTCTGTCTTTCTGTTTGTCTTTCTGTTTGTCTTTCTGTTTGTCTTTCTGTCTTTCTGTCTTTCTGTCTGTTTGTCTTTCTGTCTTTCTGTCTTTCTGTTTGTCTTTCTGTCTTTCTGTTTGTCTTTCTGTCTTTCTGTCTGTTTGTCTTTCTGTCTTTCTGTCTGTTTGTCTTTCTGTTTGTCTTTCTGTTTGTCTTTCTGTCTGTTTGTCTTTCTGTTTGTCTTTCTGTTTGTCTTTCTGTCTTTCTGTCTTTCTGTTTGTCTTTCTGTCTTTCTGTCTTTCTGTTTGTCTTTCTGTTTGTCTTTCTGTCTTTCTGACTTTCTGTTTGTCTTTCTGTTTGTCTTTCTGTCTTTCTGTTTGTCTTTCTGTTTGTCTTTCTGTTTGTCTTTCTGTCTTTCTGTCTGTTTGTCTTTCTGTCTTTCTGTCTGTTTGTCTTTCTGTTTGTCTTTCTGTCTTTCTGTCTGTTTGTCTTTCTGTTTGTCTTTCTGTCTTTCTGTCTTTCTGTTTGTCTTTCTGTCTTTCTGTTTGTCTTTCTGTCTTTCTGTCTTTCTGTTTGTCTTTCTGTCTTTCTGTTTGTCTTTCTGTCTTTCTGTCTGTTTGTCTTTCTGTCTGTCTTTCTGTCTGTTTGTCTTTCTGTTTGTCTTTCTGTCTTTCTGTCTGTTTGTCTTTCTGTCTGTCTTTCTGTCTGTTTGTCTTTCTGTTTGTCTTTCTGTTTGTCTTTCTGTCTTTCTGTCTTTCTGTTTGTCTTTCTGTTTGTCTTTCTGTCTTTCTGTCTTTCTGTTTGTCTTTCTGTTTGTCTTTCTGTTTGTCTTTCTGTCTTTCTGTCTTTCTGTTTGTCTTTCTGTTTGTCTTTCTGTCTTTCTGTTTGTCTTTCTGTCTTTCTGTTTGTCTTTCTGTTTGTCTTTCTGTCTTTCTGTCTGTTTGTCTTTCTGTTTGTCTTTCTGTCTTTCTGTCTTTCTGTTTGTCTTTCTGTTTTTCTGTCTTTCTGTCTTTCTGTCTGTTTGTCTTTCTGTCTTTCTGTCTTTCTGTCTGTTTGTCTTTCTGTCTTTCTGTCTGTTTGTCTTTCTGTTTGTCTTTCTGTCTTTCTGTCTGTTTGTCTTTCTGTTTGTCTTTCTGTCTTTCTGTCTGTTTGTCTTTCTGTTTGTCTTTCTGTCTTTCTGTCTGTTTGTCTTTCTGTCTGTTTGTCTTTCTGTCTGTTTGTCTTTCTGTCTTTCTGTCTGTTTGTCTTTCTGTTTGTCTTTCTGTCTGTTTGTCTTTCTGTTTGTCTTTCTGTCTTTCTGTCTGTTTGTCTTTCTGTTTGTTTGTCTTTCTGTTTGTCTTTCTGTCTTTCTGTTTGTCTTTTTGTCTTTCTGTTTGTCTTTCTGTCTTTCTGTTTGTCTTTTTGTCTTTCTGTTTGTCTTTCTGTCTTTCTGTTTGTCTTTTTGTCTTTCTGTTTGTCTTTTTGTCTTTCTGTTTGTCTTTCTGTTTGTCTGTCTGTCTTTCTGTCTGTCTGTCTGTCTGTTCGTCTGTTCGTCTGTTCGTCTGTCTGTCTGTCTGTCTGTTCGTCTGTTCGTCTGTCTGTTCGTCTGTTCGTCTGTCTGTCTGTCTGTCTGTCTGTCTGTCTGTCTGTCTGTCTGTCTGTCTGTCTGTCTGTCTGTCTGTCTGTCTGTCTGTCTGTCTGTCTGTCTGTCTGTCTGTCTGTCTGTCTGTCTGTCTGTCTGTCTGTCTGTCTGTCTCTGTTCTGTGCATGTATGATAAAGTATGAATTTAGAGGTACTTGAAAAAGGAAACTAAAATTCTGAGACGGTGTGTTCAGGTGTGGGTGTGTGAGAGTGTGTGTGTGTGGAAAATAGAAACGGAGAAGTGGTGAATTGCTTCAGTGGCTGCCAAATGTTATCTGAAAAAGTCATTTTAACATATGCCCTTGTCTGCAGTTTAATTGTATTTCTGACAATGTTTGCACTCCTTGGCGTGCTCCCAGCCTGTTTCACTAAACCAGTACGACTTAGATAGAATGGGGAATACTGCTTCTAAAGACAAGCTGGAGGGAGATAGAAAATTTATGTCCCGTAAACACCCAGATAGTTTGAAATTTATGTAGGAATGGCGGAAGAAATACAAAGTTGTTTGGAAGATTAAAAGGTTGACAATGACATAACTTGGTTGATATATGCAATGTTAAAGTTGCATCAGCCACTGGCAAGAAGAAACTGATGAACCTGAGGAGGAAGCTGTTTATTACCAGCAGGGTAGCTACAGAGGGAAGTTTTAATCCCCAGAGGGGTGGTCGTAACAGCAACCAGAGACAGTGGTCCTCACTAGACCACTCACGGTCACTCGTTTGTTGGACTTGTGGAGGTCGAGGTCATATGTCACGTGACTGTCCTTCCCAGTCAGATGGCCCAGATAACAGAAAGCCCAATAAGGGTCCCAAAAGAGGCAGGGGTTTCCAAACCGAGGAGCCGACCTAGCCGTGAGCCTGTCAATCCCCAACTAGAGCACACCCGATTCAGACGGAAGCAAAGAGATGACTATCAGCAATGCCTAAAACTGCTGATGGACAAACCACTCGCTCGTCTCTGTCTAAACCTGTTTGGGTGGATGATCTGGTGACAGGATTGGGGAAAAGAATTTCTCTGGTCATAGCAACAGACTGCCTGTTAAATCTTCTGGGCAGAGACCTCATGTCAGTGCTAAAAATCTCTATTGTCCCCATAAAAGATGGCATGAGAGCTGTTCGTGTGGCTAAAGATTGCTGTTATCTCCATGATTGTTCCACTCCAGTGTGTGACTGCTGTTAAACCCTTTGAAGTGACAAACTGACTTTGTGGTGTTGACGGAGGAGGAGGAGGATTAACTTAAACTAGATCCCTGCAATTTATTATTTTAACATAATTGTTACAGATTATTATAAAAATTATTCTTCTTATGTTTAAGACTTTGTAAATAGCATCATAAATAGCTTCTGCTCAATATGATGAAGAACTATAAAGAACGTGCTTTACTGCCATTTTTGAATGACAAACTCTTTTTACACTTTAACTGAAACAGCGTTTGTAATTTAAATTAGGATGTATTTATTCTGACACAGCTCTGATTTTACCAGACTCCGTTTTCTGTGGGAACGGATTATCTGTGAGGTGGCTAATCTGTTTTTTTTCTCTACTGGACTAAGGTTAAAAATACAATTTTGACTCAAGATAGTCTCTATTTCACACGTGGTAGGCTGTTCCTTTCTGAAATGCAAACTTTAGCTCAGCTCAGCTCATGAAAGTTCTCAGTCCCATGTTTACATTGACAGTCTAAACACCCCCAAACTAAATATTTCAACCTGGTTTATTTTATTGTTTAAGACTGATTAGGTAGATGTAGTTTAATTTTAACACTTGTCATTTGGTTTTGTTTTTTAAGAATGAGCTGATGTTATGAGACTTATTGTTAAAATTTTCCAGTGGGACCATCTGATATATGGTCGTGGACAGGTGAAGGTCATGTTGGCAGGCAGAGTTCTTGGCAAGGGTCAGGCATGGAAACGAGGTCAGGAGGCTATGATACAGGCAGAGGTTGGAGTGCTGGAGAATTTACTGGCGTGAGTGTTCAATAATCTGGAAGAGTGCTAGTGGTTGACTGAGGAATATATAGCTGGTGAGGCAGGTGCATGGCATGAGCTTGATGAGGGGACCAGGTGTGCTGCATGAAGGTTGATGAGATGAATGATGGTGCATGGAGGTCAGGGCATGGCAGGATCATGACATGTGTGTGTGTGTGTGTGTGTGTGTGTGTGTGTGTGTGTGTGTGTGTGTGTGTGTGTGTGTGTGTGTGTGTGTGTGTGTGTGTGTGTGTGTGTGTGTGTGTGTGTGTGTGTGTGTGTGTGTGTGTGTGTGTGTGTGTGTGTGTGAGTGTGTGTGTGTGTATTCTTGCACTTACTGAGGACCAGCATCAGTTTTTAACTAACAGAGTGAGGACATTATTGTGGTCCTCTCTGTTTTTAAAAGCATACAAGTTAGTTTTAGTGGTTAGGATATGAATTAAGTTTTTGTTGAGGTTAGGGTTAGGAGTAGATCAGCATTGGTTAGGGTTAGGTTTTGGGTTAGGCATAGTGGAGTCACAAAAATTAATGTAAGTCAATGGAGGGTCCTCACTATGATAGAAAGACAGACGTGTGTGTGTGTGTGTGTGTGTGCGTGCATGCGTGCGTGCGCATGCGTGTGCGTGCATGCGTGCGTGCGTGTGTGTGTTTACATGCTCTTACATGTGGCAGCACAGACAACTCAATGACCTGAGGTCCTCTCCAGGTCTCAAGTCTAAAATGGGGGGAAGAAAGGTAATTAAATAAGCCTGTATTAAATAAACAGAGTCAAACAAAGGCTTGTCAGGTCAACAAGGTTTACCTCATGTCTTGAACAAATGTGTTCAATATTATTACATTTTCAAGTAATTGGATGTGCACTTGGCAATAAATGGCCTGTGAACCATTAACTCTATGAGATAGTAAATACACAATCCTGACTGCAAACCATGCTTTAGTTTCCACACTTTCATACAGCAAATATGTCAAATAATAACCTAATATTTTAAAAAATTACTAGAATGCCCTAGACTCGGATAAACGATTGAAAATGGACGGGCAGACTAAATGAGCTTGTGTCCCAAAATCTGTTCACTGATACATGTTTCTTGTATTTTGTGTTTCTGTTTGCTGACACATTCAGTGTTCTGCTGGTTTTTAATTAAAAGACTTGTGGTGCGCATTTCAGTGGTCAGAGGAACAGCAGACGCCTCCTCACAGTATGCACCTCTGATGGACTGATCTGGGTCAGTTTGACGGAGAACAATTATTCCTTCTGCTCAGAGAGATTTCCCTTTACACTCAGCTTGTGCTGCTGATAGAACCACAATACTGCTGTGCTTCAACCCAGTTCTCAAATACAGATCTTTTGTTTAAATAATACTTTATTCAGCCTTAATGCAGCTGCAAGCTGGGACTCTGAAAAACATGTCACCCTTTCATTTTAATTATCTTCTTACTGACGATTCACATACCCACACAAAACGCAAGGACCTGAAAGGAGGAGGTGAGGTGAGCTAGATTATTAAGCAGAGGTGGGCAGGGATGGTGGTGGTGTTTAAGAAAACTGTCTAAAAACAAGATAATAAAACAAATAAGACAAACCTCTGAGCCAATCAGCAGGTTTTTGACATCAATAGGGACAAACACAAACACGGGAGGACATGTGACCCAGAGTAAAATGTTCCTGACATCTAGAAGATAGTTTATGCCACAAATCAATCCACATACTTGGGAAAAAACCTTAAGTAAAACATTTGGTTTCTGTGTCCCTACCCATCAAGCCCTGAAAACCTTCTCTGAAAATATCCACAGATATGCTCATGATCACATCTTTAACGTAGCTGGTCCCATTTACTGGAGCAACACCCAAATAAGAAATCTTCTGAAAAACTCTCGTTTCAGCGGCATGTGACTCTTGTAGTGTCATGACTGTTGAGTTTGTTTTGTGCTTCCAACTTTGAAATTTGGTCTTATATTTGAACTTTCATCTATGTGATTGACTTTATCTTTTCCCTTGGTATGAGTGTAGATAGACAGACAGACAAAGAGGTAAACAGACCGATGGATGGACGAAAGGGCAGTGGAATGGTTTACTTACAAGTGTTGCTGCATGCCAGTCCACACCGGTTTGTTCATGTTATCCACCATTAAACCAAAAAGAATGATAATCCTGTTTGATATCACTGTTTGATGTCATATATGTTGTTCCTCTCCACTGCCAGGATTAGAGCCATAAAAACACACTCTTGCACCTCTCAAATGATGCTGGAAGCAAACAAGCTGTTACGTCACATGTATTGACACAACTGACATAGCTATGAAATCACATCACTGCAATAGTCTTTATTTAGAAAATTACCGAATGTTTCACGTTGAAATTGTGTCTGATTTCCTGTCAACGTGCCCCTGAAGTGGCTCGTGGCAAAAATGGAGCCTGATCCTATCTTTATCTACGCAACGAGCCGCTTTTGGGATGTGCCTGAAAATGTCCACATCGTGGCTGGTTTTAATTAGCCTTTTGACTATAATATTCTATTCGAAGCCGTGACGCTCTGCTGCTGTTCCGCAGCACTGATGCTTCCAGTGTGGCGCAGTGGTTATACTCGACATTGCAACACTGTGAAAGCCGTACTTTGCAACTTTTTCATATTTTTAAATCATTTTTTAGCCAGTATGTGCTAAAATGACCCTTAACAAGATTAATGACATTTCACTGAGACCCCCACTGCTCCCTGTGGCCAGAATACTGGATTAGCAACTTCTGTTTGGTGGGCTGCTCTGGTGGGACTTTAGCTGACATGTCTGGTGCTGTAGTCTGCTTCCAGCACATTTCTTGCATGTTTTAGATCATGAATGCAGCTGATTTTTTTTATTTAGTGATGAGACACTGAGGAAGGTGGGAGACATTTCAGCAGTTAGATTAAGATGTTAAAAGATGAACGCACAGCGAGCTGTTTGACCACAGATAATTAAAAACGGACACTAGGTTACCAAGTAGTTAAAGACAAAGCATGAAGAGAAAAAACATGTTGAGTGTTTTATTAACATGAAGTACATTACACATTGTACATGGCACACTTTTTTTGTGTGAACCGCTCCTTTTACCTGGCAAAGCCTCTGACATGCACAATTGTTACCTGAGGAATTGGATGGAATTCAGCTGATTCACTCACGGCAGACTAAATCAAGCTGGACTTCACCTGAGACACTCGAGAGACCCATCGCAGAACTGAAGAGAAGATGCAGTTTCATCTTGAGCCAAAACAGTTCCATCAAAGAACAAAAACATATTGCACAGCTGCTAAGCTCTAAAACCCAAGATGCAAGCATGCTTGTGTGCAGACCGTCAGTGCAAATGTCACAGAGTAGGTCAAGGCAATAGTCCAGTTGGTTGAAACAAGGAAATACTTTTGTCTCTAAGAGGGGTAATTAGGGTTTCTTTGCTGGAATTCCTTCTGTGCTTCTGAACCAATAAGTTCTCCTACCACAGGATGCCATTTACAGTCAAAAGCAGCTGTGTGCACATGGACCATTTCACCATGGTTTGCCGTGAGCGCAAGGGGGAAATAGGGTTGGGTTGATTCTTTACCACGATATATTGGAGGTGTGGCATGAGAGCGTATGAAGAGTCAAATGCATGTGTCTTGCATGAGAGTTGACAGCCCTGCATTCATGTTGCAAGTCAGGGGTAGAGTCACGTTGCTGTTATCCAATCTGTGGTGAGATGTCCAAATATCAAAAAAAAAAATAAGACTATTTCAGTCGTCGGACGCGCAGCTGTGATGTGGCTTGCTGAGACAGATGTTTGTGGGCTTTTTTGTGCTCTGAGTACTGCTTGCAGGGCATTTGTTCCTTTTAGAGAAGTCTGCAAATGTATTGATTAAATGAGTAATCCAGTCCTTTAAAATATCAGCATAAATGGCTTCAGATTTAATTTGTGTGAACAGAATTTTGAGCAAGGCAATGATAAGAAGCACAGCAACAAATGTGTAAAGGTTTCATCCTTTAGGCCATACATAAAAGAAAGTGGACATTTGTATTGCATAATGTAGCTCAGAGAATTGTAGCTACAGTACATGCCTTTCAGGTCACAGTATGGTGTCCTTGACATTTAGGATGCTATGATGGGAACACGATACATGAATTACATAGATTGGTTGACATGAAAAGAAAAGTATAGGTCGATATGAACAGGGAAACATGTCATAGTTCTTAAGTACTGAACGACATCTTTTGACAGAAATCATTTTTTTTATTGATGAAAAAAGCTTTTAGAGTGTAAAGCAGTTCTCTCCAGGGAGGCATCTATAAAGCTTCACAAAGCCTAGAGTCCTTGAAAAAGGAATTAATACTCAGACTGATAACTATCTTTCAGCATGTGAAGAAATGGTGACTACTTACTTTGCCTCATAAACCTTAAAGCTGCGATAGAAAATCTGCAAAACAAGCTAGCTTTTAAACCCAAACACAATCACAGAACTCTCACCCACTCATCAGCTATCATCTACGTCCGCCTGATAAAGGAACTCGCATTGCCACAGCAAACAAGATAATGCTGAACACCAGTCGCCATTTTCTCTCCACCCCATATCATGACAATATTGATTAAACACTTAAAGCTGCTATAGAGAATCGACAGAACGCAAAACATGGTCATGGAACACTCGCCACTCCCCTCGGGTATCTTCCCTGAGACGCTTCTGCTAGAAACCAGAAACCCACATTGCCAGAGGGATTGAGAGAGTGCTAAACACCGGTCATCGTTTTCTATGCCCAAATGTCTTTTCTTGTCTGTGACATCAAATGGTGATTTTCTTTTTGGGACTCTGGTAGTTTGACCTAGAGTTGAAGTGGTAGCAGTTGGCTGTTTCTCCTCCTTTGAAATAATTGAGGGGAGAACCTCTCACACCATTGGTGTTCCATTGCTAAATACCGTAAATCCTCTAATACAGGCCCGGGCCTGTATTTGACTTAAGCTCATCAAGCTCCAGGCCTTTATTGAAAGGAGGACCAGAATTAGAGGCAGGCCTCAATTTCTATTTGAGCAAAATGAACTAATGGTTCACTGGAGTTTTTGACAATTAAAATTGCGCCCACATTTTCAAAGTTAAACACATTTCTTTTAACAACAGTAGTTTCTGCTTCAGCCATCTCCCCCTCCCCCTGCGCAGCAGCCGCAAACTCACTGATGCGCCTGCAGCCTCTCGGAGTTCCTGCTGCTCTAAACATTAAAATAATTATTTCATTTTCTGTTCCTCACTTCTGATTACCTTCAATGGTGTCTGTTTGTTGCAACCACCAGGTGCAAAAACTAACTTGTTTTTATTTGACTATTTTTCTGTCCTGTCTGTTTATTATCTTCCTGCATCTCCTCTCAATCCTAAAGAAAAACTGCTACCTGGGTTAATATATATTCACCTCCAGTGGCGGCTGGTGAAAAATATTTTTGGTGGGGCTGTGCTATTTTTTTTTAAACAAACTTGTGCTTTCTGAGCTTTGTGCACAACTTCACTATTTCCTGAATTAAGCACAGCTCTTTTATTTCCTGTCTTACATCATTGGACAAACTGATTAATCCAGGTGTGTCTGACTATTGGCACACTGCCTTGCGGACCAAGGTTGAAAAATAATGCATTAAATTGCACATAAAATAGCACGACCATAAATGGTAAATAGGCAATGCAAGAGGCAAGTAACAAAAACATTTTTGTTTAATTTCAACATTTGAGTGAACACGAAAAATTATGAGCAGGTCACTGTTACAGTAATGGTAGTAAACACTACTTAGACAAAATGCCAGAAATTTACACTGTTAGGACTTATGGAAAGTGGAAACACTTTCATAGGAAATAATGTCATCAGTATCCTCTTACAAATGTCATATTTCCCACTTTTTGGGACAATAAAACATTTCTGGTTCTCAATAAGATGTTTTTACTTCAAATAAAAAAACATCTCATTGGGAATCAGAAATGTTTTATTGTCCCAAAAGCTGGGAAATTTGTTTGCTGCAGCAGAAGTGTAACAAGTAAAATGGAATCAGATTGATGTATGTACAAATTTACTTGAAATACACATTTACATGATTAAATATGTATAATAGGTATGTGTGTTGAAATGAGTTTTACAGTTATTGCACATTAAACAATGTACATGTTATTAAACAAATGTCCCGGTTTGTGGGACAACCAAGGATTTCTGATTCTGATTGTCTTGTTTACAGAAATGTAATGTACAGCTTACCTCTGCACCCAGCTGCTGTTCTCCCTGTCCAAACGTCCTCCGTTTCTTTGTTGGCTGCTGCACTGATGCGCTGCATTCCTCAGTCAGAGAATGAATGTAGTCCCCAATGAGACACAAGTTCCACATCCACCTTCTGTGGATCCCAGCCGTTTTGAATAACAAACACAGAAAGCAAAATAACGCATTAGCGTGATTGCATCCAGCTAGCCACTGCTTCCTGGTGTACCAATTTTGGGAGAAGCGTTGTGTGTACAGTTTACCCTTCTCCTTGTCCTGCTGGCTTATCTTTACGTTGGGCTGATCTGGTCCAAGCTCTTTGACATTAAGTTTTTCCACCATAGTTCTCCTCTCGAATGGATACTGGAGAAGAGACCGAACTGAATTCAGTGGCTGCTGAGATCCGGTATCCATGTTGTAGGCGCACTGGTGTCCATGTCTACGTCTGCGTCATGATCGTCACGAGTCACGACCAAAAATGTGCTGGAGTCGAGACTCTCCGAGTTCTACCGAACACCAACGAAAGCCTTGGCGGTAGCTCTATCGCCCATCATGCTTCTGAAACGTTCTGAAACAGCGTCGACACTGATTGGATACATTCCCATTCCTACCCTTTGATTTTCTTGTCAGCAATTGGACAACTGGTCCCGTCTTGTTTGGGCGATTGAAAAACAGCACTTAGCCTCCACCGCTCGGCAGAGACCGGCAGAGACCGGCAGAGATCGGCAGAGACCGGCAGAGACCAATATAGATATATATACATATATGATTTATTTTTGTTACAAAACACACAATTAACTTAGAATATGTGATTATTGCTAATTTTATTTATTTAATTTTTTAAATAAAAATGAAAAACACAGGGGAAACTGGGAGGGCGGCGTCCTATCGCCCTCTACTGGCCAGCCGCCACTGTTCACCTAATGAGTTACCTTTGAACTGCGGTTCTAAAAGATCTACCAACCGCAAAAACAGCGGAGTGCTCGCCGGCCACATCAGTTAGGTGCGTCACCGAGGACAAAACAGGTGATGTGCCCCGATCCACAGCAGCGAAAGGCATCAGGCACAAATAAAAGAATAAAAGACAGAAAACATAAAAGGAAATGAGCCGACATGAACGATCGCGTGTTAAATTAGTTTTTGAGGTGGCGACACCTGATTTGATAATGTTACTGTGGCCGTGCTCAGGACGCAGATGTCTGGAGCCTGTCAACAATCAGAGCTTTGCATGCGCAAGCTGGTTAAGGTTAGGATGGGGGTGAGGGGAAGGTTAAATTGCAAGAGGGTAAACATCACAATTTGGTTAAATGTCCGTTTTACGGCGGGTGTCAGTACCGACGCTCTGGCACAGTGCGTTGCCTCCCGACGCGCAGGAGCTTGTCACCTGCTGACAGCAGGCTGCTGTCTTTTCCGTGGACTGCATCTTGCCGGTCATTATCACGTGACAGCGACTAGTCGATGACAGGCATAAAAAGTCACTATAGAGCGGTGAAGTCGACTAGTGACTAGTTCATACAACGCCTGCTACTGCTCCCCAGTGTTCTGCAGCATAATCAGAAGGTTCTCTTTGAACTTGATATCACATTTTCGCCTCCTCTTTGTCTCCGCATGGTTAGTTACCCTCGCGGTCTATCACTGGCAAATCAAAAGTGAGACGGATGACACAACCGCCCCCCGTACTTGCTTGTTACATTCCACCCGGCCACAATAAAAAAACGGCCATTATTCACCTCCACCGACTCCGACACCGGCCAAAATATGATACCCGGCAGTTAATTAAATACAGGATAATATTAGAGGATTTACGGTACACCTGTGCTTAATGTATGGAGGACCCAGGGAAGTGTGGAAGTATGGTGGTTTGGCGAGACCGGTAACCAGATGGTCCAATTGTTGGTTTTGGACCAATCGATTGGCGGAGGATTTTAGACAAATGCAAGAGAACCACTTTTTATTTATTTATTTATTTTTTAAGTATTACCACAATAAATGTATAGCTTTACTAAATTGGAATGTTGTTAAAATGCATGAGAAACAGTTTTGTAGATTTCCATTGTAGCTTTAATGAACAACTTTAGCTGTGTCAGCAGAAAGCAGAGTACAGAACCAGTGCACTGCTGGGAAAGATTTCTGTATCATCAGTCTGCACTACCTTCTACAGCTCGATCATTTAAAGCCATAAAACAGACCGGTTTGGTGAGGTACAGACATATTGAACTGCAGACTTTCCTCAGCTCAGTCTCACATACTGTACCTGAGGCGAAGCGCAGATCATGGCGTTATCAGCGATAAGCACAGGAAGGAAAATGAATACATTGCTGTAAGAGATATGAGAGCAGAAAAGGGCTATGAGAAAGATTTCCTATCTTCCCTCTCCTGTGCTGGAGTGCACCCTGCTTGAAAAGAGCTATATTTATTCACAATGATCTATTCAAAAACTCAATTTTAACCAAATAAAGCTCCTCTCCCTGCTGGTCATGCCTTTTTTGCAGTAATTGTCAGACTCTGCTTCTCAGACTCAAGTTCTTTGAACATGAATTGTGATGGAGCTTAAACCTTCAGCAAAGCAAGGGGTAACATTTTAATTCAGCCACACAAGAGGAAAGAGAAACCATGACAGAGAAGCAGGTAGGAGTGGGTTTGAGCGCCTGCAGTAAGGCATGCCAAACACACAAACACTCGCATTTGCAGAAAAAGGTGAATCTATGCAAATCGTTGAGCTAATGAATTTCTGAATTTCAGCCTTGGCACCTGTGATGATAATGAGCTTATTTTGGCATGAGCTCATACAGAAGCAAGAAAATGCACAAAAATCACACACACACACACACACACACACACACACACACACACACACACACACACACACACACACACCTCAGTGATCCTAGCCAAAAAGAATCGCCTGCTGACAGCAGCTCATCACACCTCAATTCTCCTCTCCTTCCCAGGTTTGTTGTCTTTTCAACCTGCTTTTCTTCCTCCTGATGCCACCTGTGTAAACTCGTTAGCACACGAACACAAACACTCAACACAGATAACCACAGGGACCAGCAACCTTGTTTATCGGCAGATTGTGTGCCCATCTCAGTACACAAAGTCCAATTTGTGCATCCCCCTCCAGTGAGTGGGGGGTGCACACTTTCACGCTGTTGTCACTGAGGATGTGTGCCATTTTTGTGTTTCATCCTCAGCTTCACCTAGATGTTCATTTGTTTCATACAAAACATGAAATACCAGCCAAACATCTGCAAAACCCAGAGAATGATCTGAAAGATTTCAGATAATGATTATTGTGTCAAATAAATTGCATCAAATCATTTCTATCTACAAATCTTTAACTTTATTCATTCATTCATTTATCCAATACATTGCTGCTATACCTCTTGAGTTTTCTGACCCTGCAGTAAAGATGACCTTGGAAATCAATAGGTGAGTTTGCTTCAAGATTTCTGGGAAAGAAAAACATTAAATACATCTTAAAAAGAAATCCAAGAGATTTTTTTTCTTAACAGATTTTTTAAGATTTTGAAAACAACATGCAACTTCACTGCAGCGGTTCTGCCCCATTGCGCTGCAGACAACTAATAATAGGATGATGGGAACTTCTCTTCCGCTTGTAGAGTTTAGATATTCTTAGTGTCATGACCTTTATGTTTTTCTGAATCCACTTGATTGTGAGCCTGCTACCCATTAGCATTAGCTAATCTGCCTGAAGTTGCACATTGCACAATAACAAGCAACTTACCTTTGTTTCATTAAGTTCTGGGGACAAATGTAACTTGAAAAGATAGTTAATCACACACAGAGTTTTTTTCATCGTACGTGCGACATGCATGTCTTGTTCTGATCTTCCTCGGTCTGCTCTGCTGCCACATACAGATGAGCTGTGCACATTGACTATTACATAAAGTTTGCATGACTCAAAAGAAAGTTGCACAACACAACAAATTGATGAAGAAATGCATTGCTTACTTATTTCTTCATCAGTTTTTAGCGATTTTATCAATTTGTTGTTGCAGCCTTAGTTCCAATATATTTTCTTCTTTTGGGAATTCGAAAGTACAAAATAAATATTCAGACAGGACTGACATGATAACGCGGAGTCACAAAGTGGCTTGCCTTAACCATAAAACATCTTCAGCCTCATAAAATCTGAGCAGTTCAGATGATAATTGTTACGGCCTCCGCTTGGGTGCTCCAGTTGCCACTGTTTTCTGCTGCTTGCAGCCCAGCACAGATAGGAGGATTCAGCACCTTGAACATTTCTTCTCTGGGTGTGCCCAATGCAACTGACAAAATCAGCATGTTGGACAGTGCCATGCTGGGTGAGACCTGCACTGCTGTACTGAATCCTCCTGGTCATGGTGAATGAGTGGCACTTTATTAACTCATTCACTGACCATTGTTTCCTGATCAGTAAAGCCCTTCACTGCCAGCATTTTTCAGCGGTTTCACAGTTTTTTTAAGAGCCACAGAATGTTGCGCTCTATGATGATGTCAACGCCAAAACTAACAAAGCAAAGAGGAGACTCACCTCTTACATCAGGAAGAATCCGCACGTTTCGAGCTTTATCCGTTCTTTCATAATCTGTTGTTGAATTGTGATCGGCAGAAGCTTTTTCGGTTCGAGCCTCACTTTTTTTTACAGCAGCGGCCCAAAACGATCGCCTAACACATGGATTTTCTGCTTCCTGAACATGTGACGTATGCGGATGAAGATCGGCTTTAGAGCTGAGATGTTTGTTCTCACGGTGCGGGGGCTCGTTCCGACACCCACACAGTAAAAAAAATGCAAATGACATTGGCAGTGAATGGTTGGATTTAAAATGACGACTTTTGTCATCAATAGCAGTTAATGAGTTAAAAGGGAGCGAGGGAAAGAGTAGGCACAGATTTCTCCTGTTGTCCTTCTTCCTAACTCTCAGCTCCTTTAAATGTTCATAAGAACTTGACTATGTTGATAGCTCTAGGCTTTTGAAAACCACTTGTCAGAAAATGTACCAGTATGTAGATTAGATATATAGAGCCTCTTTTTAGAAAAGATTGCCGCCAAATTGCCACAATGCCATGGCAGCATCAGGGAGCCTTAGGTCATTTATAAGTGGTCAGACCAAGGCGGTAACTGAACAATCATATCCTTTTTACAAAATGTTACGCAATGGTGGTAAACAGGGGGTGTGCGCTTATCTCTGCACTGTTGTGGACTTCCTTTTATCTTGGACATAATTTGCTTTTTATTACGGTCAAAGCAGTGCTCATTCAGTTTTTTAACAAGCCGCTCCTAAAGGTGTCTGTCCCCCACACCCCCTGTGCAGTCTCTGGTGATCTCACCTCCAGCTCTAATGGAGAGAAGCTTCTGGAACTCTGCATTGATTCAGATTATCATCTTAGCGGGTTCTGTTTACAAAAACATAACTTATTGCCCGTGTTTACTTTCATTATCTAAGTAGCTGCCGGTTGGAGCTTGGCAGTAACTCCCCACCTGAACATGACACCACCCTCTGTTGCGTCAAGGCGTAATCTGCATCCACAAGTGAGGCGTTGCAGTAATACTACTATGCCACATCGCCACGGCACGTTCATAAGACACACCGTGGAGGCAATAATACACTGATTTGCCGGTATGGTGTGTCTTCTAAAAAACAGTAAATGTTGAGTCTAATCAGTAGTGAAAATCTATGAGCTTTGACTTTCAGTATTGGTTCACAATCTAGTTTTGGTTGTTGTTTTAGTTTAATCCTTGGCCATGAATTTATTTAGCTTTTCACCAATAGAGCTAAGGTTAAATGAGTTGTATCTTTGGTTATCTTATAGTTTTGTGGCAGATCTTTAGTTAAGTAGTTAAACCGTGTTCCCTCTTTCCCTCTCCTGGTTTTCTCTGGTAAAGGTTAGTTGAAGTTTGTTATCCTTGCAAGAGGCATGCTATTTTAGTGTTGTTCACTGTAATTAGAATAGGGATCACTTCCTTTGTTTGTGTGGGTCCAGATAGCTGCTACCTTGTTGGCCAAAATAAACCCATTTAACCTTATTTACACCTCTCACTCATCTCTTTATGTTACACCATTCTTCTTACTTTTAGCAAAGCCAGCGAGGGTCAAAACAATAATTATAAACCTTTATGCCATCATCTATTTCTCATTACATGGTTATTTATGCTGTAATATTCCCTGGCTGTGCTGGTGGCGCTGCTTTTAATGTTGAAAATAATTACAGAAAAACCCATGATAATAGTGTCAAGATCAACAGCTGTGAATATTTGACATTGAAGTTTTTATAATAATAAAAAACACATTTACATTAATCTTTTCTGTTAGCTTTGCTTTAGTCGTGGCTACAGCAGAAACAACAGTATATGTAACCCAAAGGTCAGTCTGAATGAGCTGTTAGATTCTTGTATTTACTGTCCCTCTTTGTATAGTTTCCACTCATGGTGACTTGATGCACTTCTGGTTTCGTCAGAGTGTTTCATAGAGTTAAAAGCTGGTTTTGCCAGCAACGCAGGTAGCTTCTATAGGAGTGGTTTGAAACTCTCTACAGTTGTTTCATCTGAGATATAAGCTTTGAATGGGTGTTAAACACGGCTGTGGATCTTCACAAAACTTTTGTCATCATTCTCTATAAAAATTACAATGAGCATTCACTTATTGACCGATGCAGGCAGCTGCTTAAACACACATTTACACATCACACTTCAGCCTTTAATGATGAAGAGTCTCGGAGAAACTCAGACACAACTGACACAGAGAGGGGGAGAGAGCTAATCAGTAACACAGACCAAGTGAAAGAAGGATGGAGAGAGGGAGAGAACAATCAATCAGCAGACAATGAAAAACAGATTACAGGCAGACGTTCGTTTAAAGACTTGTCAGAGTAAACTTCAGATGCTGCTCATGAATGATCATTTAAATGGAGTTTTATTGAAGATAGAGATGGATTTAAAAATAAGAAGCTGAAGAAAGAACACCATATATTACAAGACTGCAATGGAAATGATGTGATTTGTACCTGAAATGCTGCAGGATTAACCAACAGGTTTGTGTCACCATTTAAATCACAAATAAAAACATGTACACAAGATGATAACTGGCCAGTGTTTGATATAGCACCTTCTAGAGTCCTAGAACCCTCCAAGGTGCTTTACAAGACAATCATTCACCCAGCACATTCACAAAATAGTGGTAATGAGCTACATTGTAGCCACAGCTACCCTGGGGCACACTGACAGAAGCGAGGCTGCTGCACACTGGCACCACCAGTCCCCCCGACCACCACTGACAGGCAAGGAGGGGTAAGTGTCTTGCCCAAGGACGCAACAACAGCAACAAACTGAGCGGGGCTTGGACCGAATACATACATTTTACTTCTCTGCCACAGTATCATCAAGAACCGAACAGGAACGTTTTTGGTTCTGTACATTTTAATTCCTCATACAAAAGAGGCAAATGTTGTACAATGATGTAACCAGATGCAGAAGCATAACAGCAAGCAGACAATTACTTTTTCACAAAGAGTCAGGTAAGTTAGAATTGTCCACATAATCAATGAAATAATCGGAAAACTGTAAAATAGCATTTTATCCCTCATTTCATTGGACAGGCCTGTTATCAGTGTCCTCTAAACAAAGTGCTGAAGTTAAAACGTTTTTGTGTTTAGATTTATTCACAATAAAGTACTTAAATCCGGCTGATTGAAAGCAGGTGTGTTGGAGCACAGTTAAAACTAAAACATGCTGGAAATTGAAAAACCGTGGTTTAGAGTGTAGGAAACAGTAGAGAGCATCTCCACTAGTAGACGCTAACCATTACCATTAGCAACCAAACAACATGGCAGAATTCCTTCAGGCTTGAGTTTGTGGTGGAAATAAAGCATCAACATTGCAGAGCAAACTGAGTCAACGGTAGAGTTGTGTTGCTACAGAAAAGCCAGTATCTTTTATGTCACAGAGAAAATTAGTCATGGCCACACCCACTTTGCCTTACAACCCCCCCCCCCCCCCCCCCCAATAAATGCCACGCTGAGTTAGCGGCTAGACAAGAGCAGAGGGCATCTTGACTAGTTGCTAGATTCTGACCGATGAGCCATATTGCTTTTAGCCAATCGGAGGTGAGACCAGGGACGAAATTTTGATTTCAGAAGTGGGGGGGACACAGCAGGCTTGTGCGGATTTGGGGTGGGGGGTGTTATGTAAAGACCCCTTGACACGTCATGTGCCCATCTCAATAATTTTTCCATCCTCTCTCTCTCTCTCTCTCTCTCTCTCTCTCTCTCTCTCTCTATATATATATATATATATATATATATATATATATATATATATATATATATATATATATTATATATATATATATATATATATATATATATATATATATATATATATATATGTGTCAAAGTTAAAAAATGTACAACTCTATTATTATTTTTATTTATTATCATTATTGAAGTGCAGTTTTGGCTGTTGACAATGGACAGGCTATTGTATTTATTGTTTTGGGTCTTTTTTTATTGTTTTTGGTGCAACATTTTCTAACAGGGAGTGAGATTCCTTTTTTATTTAATTTTTGTTTGTTATTTTTATTCAATTAGAAGTTCTGGTTCTGGACATTTCAATGTTAAATGAAGGTTTATTTGTTGCATTTTAAAGGGTGTACTTGCATTATTATGATATATTAACATTATATTAGTGGTTATTTTGGTCTAGATAATGTTGACAATATCGTTTATCATCAACAATTTGTTGGACAAAATATCGTCCAGCAAAATTTGTTACTTTCCCAGGCCTAGTCAAAAGTATAAAATTATTTATACATAAACGGTCCCTCCTGAGATCTGGCCGTTTGTTCATTTGCTGTGTTAGAGGACATGCTGAACTAATGTTTTACACATGATCATCACCCTAACATTTGAGTGTATAAAAACATATTAAATATGTTTTTTCCCTTAAAAGTGTTTAAACAGTTGTTGTATTTCAACACACAAAAAATAAATGGAAAAAATAAGATAAATCTAATGAAAAGTGTACATCTTTGACATTAAGCTTAAAAAAATCTGTTGACGATGATGATACTGTTCATTTTTCAGAGCTTTTTAATGTGAAAATATGCATTGCAATAGATAAGTTTACAATAAAGTTAAATGATAAAAGTTTTGAAGTTACACTTCTACTACTACTACTACTAGTAATAATAATTATGATGATAATAGTAATAATAAAAAATAATTATTATAATAATACGAACAAATTGTGTCTGAGGAGTCAGTTATGTGGAGGAGATGAGTTTGTAAAAGTTAGTTTTGAGTATGTTTGTGAAGGAGGAGGTGAGTCTGAGCTTAATGCAGGTCTGTCACATGTCCAACTTAAGTTTTGACTTTGAAAGAAGTGTCTTATATCCACTTTTCGTTTTCTTGACATGCTGCCTCCTGGCTGTGCCTAACTACCAAAGACTCACAAATGAACACTTATTCAAATGTTATGTAATGGAAGCTGAGCTGAGCTCTTATATTACACAGCGTCTAGTTGACGATGTGACTCAGTACCGGTGTTCCCTAGCGGCTCCAAACTAGCAAAACAACGTGAGCACGTTCTGTTTACAACTTGAGTGACAGCAGCAACAGCCAATAATACGTTAGCAAGTATCAGCAGAGCCAATAGATTAGCTTTTGGGCGGGTCTAATAGTAAACCGGTTTCCGTTTCGGTCCTAGTGCTCAACCAAATCCTTTTAATGGAGCGTAACATTGTTTTTGGACGGAAAAAAGTGCAGGGGACCAAAACTGCCTTTTGAAAAAGTGGGGGGGACATGTCCCACCCGTCCCCCCCAAAAATTACGTCCCAGGGTGAGACATTTGCATATCATGACCTGCTGGTTTATCACCAGGCAGCTATTCTAAATATTTGAAGGATGTCTTACCCCGGCTTTCCACAGGAGCCGTCAGCAGCACGTTACTGCAGCAGCACATCTAGCTCGCGTAAGCTGCTGCTTGGCCCTTCCCACGAGACGCGAAGCAGCAGGGGAGCAGCTGTCACCGACCGAGCACGAAGTCACACAAGTGACTTCGTCAGTAAACACAACAACAAGCAGGAGAAAACTACAACATGGCTCCAAAAGGTTTGTGTTTTATGTTCTGTCTGTTTTATAATCGCCAACGGACCTGAAAAACAAAGGAGACCGCTAGCTAGGTGATAACTTCTCACGGGGCCGCACATTTAGTAACATTTTTTAAAGTAAAGCAACCGGAAGGCAGTACGTTTCTTTATTCTGAAAATCTCGGGAGCTTCTCTCCATTTCCGCGTCCGATTTCCAGTCTTTCCTTCCCCAAAAATGTCGAACTTGACCCGTTTCAGAGGCGTCGCGCGTAGAAAATGGAACCGGCGCGTAAAGGCCGCGACATGCTGCTCCTGAGACGCGGCCGACTCGCGCTGCTGACGGCACCGGTGGAAAAGGTTCTGTTGACCACAGCAGTTCCTATCAGCAGCTATAACGTGCTGCTGCAGTAACGTGCTGCTGACGGCTCCGGTGGAAAGAAGGGGTTAGAGGTTGAAGTATGGTGTAAACAGATGTGTCCCCACCCAATGCTTGGGCTATTCAGTCAAGTTAAAGGGAGTTATGATTTGTTTCAAAGACCATGTGCAGCAGTTGTCAGTGTGAATTAGCCCTGATTAAAACCTTAAGCTTTTCTATTTTCACATTTATAAAGAATAACCCCAAATGCTGATAGCTGTCATACACAAGTCTTTAATCTTTAATTGTGTCTCACTACTTATTGTCAGTTGGTTTTAAATGTGACATCACTTCTTTATTATGACGGCAGTTTATTCTAAATTGAATCTACCTCAGAAATGTGACGTTGGACTTTGGGACTGTGTCATTTATCATAAAGACAGGGAATGTGACTTGTGTCATGTACTTTAAGCCATCCCAAATTGGATTTTTTTAGTTCCCAGTCGCTGCGCAGTGGTGCAGTGGTTAGAGCTGTTGCCTTGCAGTAAGAAGGTCCTGGGTTCGCTTCCCGGCCAGGGATCTTTCTGCATGGGGTTTGCATGTTCTCCTATGCATGCGTGGGTTCTCTCCAGGTACTCCGGCTTCCTCCCACCATCCATAAACATGACTGTTAGATTAATTGGTCTGTCTAAAGTTGTCCTTAGGTGTGTGTGTGTGCGTGCGTGCGTGCGTGTGCGCATGCGTGTGTGTGTGTGTGTGTGTGTGTGTGTGTGTGTGTGTGTGTGTGTGTGTGTGTGTGTGTGCGTGCGTGCGTGTGTGTGTGTGTGTGTGTGTGTGTGCGTGTGATTGTTTGTCCTGTGTGTCTCTGTGTTGCCCTGCAATGGACTGGCTCTCTGTCCAGGGTGTACCCCACCTGATTGCCCATTGACCGCTGGAGATAGGCACCAGCCCCCCCAGTGACCCTACATGGACAAAGCGGGTTCAGAAAATGGATGGATGGATAGTTCCCAGTCACCACTGAATGCAGCTCATGGTAAACCATTCACAGGTCATTCATTCATTCCTTCATCCTCTGTAACTGCTTCTTCCTATACTGTCTTATGGGGAGCTGGTGCTGCGCAGTGATTGGGCGAGAGGTAGTGTTACACCAAGACACATCACCAGTCCATTATTCACTCATTCACACTCAGTAAGAATTTACAGTTACCAATTTACTCTAATATCTGTTTCTGCCTGTAGCTAGGTTCACGTGTAACGGCATTTGTAAAAACACAACTGCATGCCAAATAACTTACACAGATTTAGAGTCATAGTGTCAGGCTGATCAGACTGGATGAAGGAGACGAACAAGGTGAGACGTTTAACAGTTTTATTATTTCTCTGTGAGGAAGAAACAATGACTGAGATGAGAAGCCGGTCACGGCGTCTTCCATATATAGCCTTGCTTGGCTGTGACGTGGAGGGAATCCCCGCGAGGAGCACGCTGGGAGCTCCCCACGAGGGGCATGTCGGGAGTTGTGGTCCGAAGGTCAGCCGGGAGATACCTGAGTCCTGACAGGACCCCCCGGTCCAGGGACGGCTCCAGAAGTCCCAGCGCGACCCCGGCGGACCCAGAAGTCAGAGATCAGGGAAGGGTCCAGGATGGACCGAGCCGGCTCCCAGGAGTGTTCCTCGGGGCCATAGTCCTTCCAGTCCACCAGGTACTGCCAGCCCCGACCCCTGCGGCGAGCGTCCAGGATGCGCCGGACGGTGTAGATAGGCTCACCGTCGAGGAAGCGGGCAGGAGGCGGCGCCGGAGCCGGAGGCGGGAGAAGGGAGGACTCCACGTAGGGCTTGAGCCGGGAGGTATGGAAGGTGGGATGGATGCGGAGAGTAGCCGGCAGCCGCAACCGGTACGTGACCGGGTTGATGACCCTTTGGATGGGGTATGGGCCGAGGAACCGAGGGGCGAGTTTCTTGGATCCGGCACGGACCCGAAGGTCAGCCGTGGACACCCAGACCTTGTCCCCAGGAGCATAGGAGGGACCAGGACGGTGTCGACGGAGATGCTGGTGAGCATAGCTGGTGTTAGCTCTGGTTATGGAGACTCGTGCTTTGATCCAGGCGCTCTTGCAGCATCTCACCATGGCTTCCGCTGCCGGAACGGCGACCTCAGGTTCTTGGTGGGCAAAGACCGGGGGCTGGAAGCCATAGCAGACCTCGAAAGGGGACAGCCGAGTGGCAGATGAGGTGTGAAGATTGTGGGACAGCTCCGCCCAGAGGAGGTATTTAGGCCACTGCGAGGGTTGGGCCGAGACAAAACAACGAAGGTACCGACCCAGCTGTTGGTTAGCCCGCTCCGTCTGGCCATTGGTCTGCGGGTGGTAGCCTGAAGATAGACTGACCGATGCTCCCATCAGCCGACAGAAAGCTTTCCAGAACCGGGCCGTGAACTGGGGCCCCCGATCCGAGACCACGTCGACTGGGAACCCGTGGAGGCGCACCACGTTCTCCAGGAACAGTTCCGCTGTGCGTTGGGCTGAGGGGAGACCCGGAAGGGCGATGAAATGGACAGACTTGGAAAAGCGGTCCGTAACCGTCATGACAGTGTTGAGGTTATTGACCGGCGGGAGACCCGTGACGAAGTCCAGCCCCACGTGGGACCAGGGGCGGCTGGGCACCGGAAGAGGTCGGAGGGCACCAGCCGAGGCCTGGTTGGGGTTCTTGGAGCGGGCACAGACGTCACAGGCGCTGGTGTATTCTTTCACATCCCTCGCCATGCCTGGCCACCAGAGGGCTCGCTGGAGGAATTTAAGAGTTCTGGAGAAACCAGCGTGGCCAGACAGGCGTGATGAGTGGGCCCAGGACAACGCCTCGCTGCGACAGGCCGTGGGGACATAGAGGCGACCCGCGGGGGTCTCTGGAGGCGCGGGGTCGTCCCGGAGGGCGTTCTGGGTAGCTTCCTCCAACGGCCACCTCAGTTGGCCCAGGAAGCGGTGTTCCGGGAGGATTGGCGCTGGCTCGGACGAGGGCGTGGAGTGGGTGAATTGGCGGGAGAGGGCGTCCGCCTTCTGGTTCTTGGCTCCCGGGCGGTAGGCGAGATGGAAGTCGTAGGGTTCAAAGAAGAGGGCCCAGCGAGCCTGGCGAGGGTTAAGCTGCTTGGCAGATTTAATGTGGGTCAGGTTCTGATGGTCAGTCCAGATCGTGAAAGGCCGAGTGGTGCCCAGAAGCCACTGCCTCCATTCCTCCAATGCCCATTTTATGGCCAGTAACTCACGGTCGCCCACACCGTACTTCTGCTGGGTGGTGGAAAACTTCCTGGAGAAGTAGGCGCAGGGATGGAGCCTGTCGTCGGGCCCGCCTTGAGACAGGATGGCGCCGGCGCCGACGTCAGAGGCGTCGACCTCGACCACAAAGGGAACTGCAGGATCTGGATGGCGGAGGATCGGGGCCGAGGTAAAGCGGGTGACCAGGTGGCGGAAGGCCCGAATGGCGTCGGGAGTTAGACGAAACAGCTGGCCAGGGGAGCCTGGTCGAGTGAGAGAGGTGAGAGGGGCTACGAGGGTGCTATAGTTCTTTATAAAACGGCGGTAAAAGTTGCAGAAACCCAGAAAACTCTGCAGTTGTTTCAGGCTGGTTGGCAAGGCCCAGTCCTTCACCGCCTGGATTTTCTGAGGGTCCATGGTTATCCCTTCGTCCGAGATCATGTAGCCCAGGAAGGATATGGACTGCTGATGGAAGGAGCATTTCTCGGGTTTACAGTACAGGTTGTGGTCCAGGAGCCGGGTCAGGACGGCGCGAACATGATGGATGTGTTCGGCCTCGGATTTGGAGTAGATCAGTATATCGTCCAGATAGGCGAACACCCACCATCCCAGCATGTCGCGGAGGACATCATTAATGAGACGTTGGAAGACAGCAGGGCTATTGCATAGTCCGAAGGGCATAACCAGGTACTCCCAGTGGCCGGTGGGTGTTATGAACGCGGTCTTCCACTCATCCCCGGCCTTTATACGGACCAGATTGTAGGCGCTCCGGAGATCCAGTTTCGTAAAGATCCGTGCCTGGGAGATGGCATCCAGAGCGGTAGTGAGGAGCGGCAGAGGATGGCGATCCTTGACCGTGATCTTGTTCAGACCCCGATAGTCTATGCAGGGGCGAAGATCGCCTTCCTTTTTCTTCACGAAGAAGAAGCCAGCGGCACCCGGAGAGGAGGAGGGTCGGATGAACCCCTGCTGGAGGGCCTGGGCGATGTATTCTTCCATCGCTTTGGTCTCGGGAGGCGCGAGAGAGAAAAGGCGCCCGCGGGGAGGACTGGTTCCGGGTAGCAGCTTGATCTCCATATCATATGGCCGGTGAGGTGGCAGGGAGGTGGCGCGCCGCTTGTCGAACACCGCGGCCAGGTCCCGATAGGGCAGCGGCAGGTGGGGCGGTGTGGAGCCGGGGCCCCCGTGTCCACCAATGCGTTTACGTGGAGTGAGGCCTCACCATGGAGGAGGGTGACAGGAATAAGGAGACAGTTAGTAGCGACAGGGGTAGAAGAAGACCCAGACTGAGCGACCCCAATACTCAGTGGGGCCCCCCGTTTCCCGATCGTAGCGGGCAGTCCAGGCGTCGGTGGTCGGGAGAGCCACAGTAGGCACAGAGGCCCTCGCGCCACCGTCGTTGTCTCTCCTCGGGGGGAAGGTGGCCGAGCTGCATGGGCTCCTCCGCCAGCATGGGTACAGGAGCTGGCGTGGGTGAACGAGGGCGAGGCACCGGCGTCCTGGGTGGACGCGTGGATAACTTGGGTCGAACCATAACCTGCTGGTCGATGCGCAGCGCCAGATCAACCACCTCATCCAGGGTCTGAGGCAGCTCCCTTCCCGCCAACTCATCACGGATGTAGGGTGCCAGCCCCTCCAGGAAGGCGGCCCGCAGAGCGGAGTCATTCCACTGCAGCTTGGCGGAGATGGTGCGAAACTCCGACGCATAAGCGCACACCGAGCATTCTCGCTGGCGGAGTTTGAGAAGGCGTGTCTCTGCTCCCACTTCGCTGCTGGGGGGAACAAAGGTCTTCCGGAGAGCGGACACAAACGCAGCATAGTCGTTGCAGGCAGGGGATTTGGAATTGTAAAGCGCAGCAGCCCACTCCGCGGCGCGTCCGGAGAGCAGGGAGGTGAGATGCGCCACTCGGGAGCGCGCAGATGGGTAGCGTCCAGGTTGGCACTCGAACTGCATGTCCAGCGTGGCGAGCAGACCATCGGGGCTCCCAGTCTCCCCGTTCCACCTCTCCGGCAGGCTGAAGTGGGGCTCCTCCCTAGTAGCAGAGCGGGTTGGCTGCTGGAGTGCAGCGATCTGTTGCTGCTGATCGTTTGCCTGTTGTTGGAGAGCCGTGAGAGCCGTGGATAGACGCAGGGTGTGGTCGGACAAGGAGTTCACCTTGGTGTTGAGCTGATCTACCATGGAACGCAGCTGCACGTTCTCATGGCGGAGACGATCGATCTCCGTCGAATCTACTCGGCTCTCAGTCATCCTGTCAGGCTGATCAGACTGGATGAAGGAGACGAACAAGGTGAGACGTTTAACAGTTTTATTATTTCTCTGTGAGGAAGAAACGATGACTGAGATGAGAAGCCTGTCACGGCGTCTTCCATATATAGCCTTGCTTGGCTGTGACGTGGAGGGAATCCCCGCGAGGAGCACGCTGGGAGCTCCCCACGAGGGGCATGTCGGGAGTTGTGGTCCGAAGGTCAGCCGGGAGATACCTGAGTCCTGACACATAGTCAGTGTTGGGAATAACGCGGTACAAAAGTAATTAATTACTGTAATGCATTGCTTTTTGCTGTAATGTGGTAATGTAAGGCATTACAGGGAAAGAAAAGGGTAATATTTACTCGGTACAATTGTCAGTAACGCAGTAATTACAATGCATTTTTAAACCCAGAATCAAGATTTGGGTTTCCTAAAAATTCAAATTGCAGGAAGCCTGAAAAAGATCCAGTATCCACATATATTACGTCATTTATGGACTCAGCTTTGCGGGCATTCTATGAGCAGAGAGGACGCAGCGGTAATGACTCAAATATTCCAGCTGCGTCCTGCGCGCGGCCGCTACTATATTCACAAAATCGCTCCACCAAAACAAAGTAATTCACCTGAGATCGTTCATATCAGCCCAAATTCTCTGGTACTTCATGTACTTTTTCTGACGTGCTTTGCCTCAGCTGAGTTCATAATGTGTGCCCCGGTGATTTCAACTCATTGCTGCTGGAGCGCAGCGCATATTAAGCTTTTTTTTTTTTTTTTTTTTTTGCGCTCGGTAGATCCCTTTGGCTGATTGGTTAGAAAGTAGGGAATCTAGGAAACAGTTTTTCTGGAAGATGGAGAAAACATGCAGCATGCAGGAAGGTCAGAGAGAGAAATGGCAGGAAGTTATTCAAATAAAATCAAGAAAACAAAACAAAGTGCTTGAAAAGAAAAAAAGTAGGTAGATTTATCCCCAATACACATTTTTACCAGTGAAAAGCAATAATATATAAGCATTTAATATTTATACATGTAATGGAATCAGATCACCTCAGAAGTCAGTCCCACATCCAGGGCCGTATCAAAGAATTTGAGGACCAAGGCAAATATAGGCTTGGAGCCCCCACCACCTCACTCCCTGCTCAGTTAATATAAGATGGCAGCGTGCTGAGAGTACAGATTGTTGTTGCTTTTATTCAATAAACAATCATTTTAAAGCACTGCTATTATATCTGACTGTTTTAACAGCAATCCTAGCTCAGATACCACATCACCTGCAGGAAGTCGCCACTTAGTCTAAGTTTGCAAAAGCTAGTTTCCTCAAATAAAGCATCAGTGTTAGAATGCACCAACAGCTGATTTAAAACATCATCTTCATACCCTCACTATGTCATTGGCTTTTCCACATAACCATTTTCAAATTGCGCCCTGAAAGGTGAAACCAACTTGGGCTGGTTTCCAAGTCAGGAGCCAAGAGCTTTGACTTCTGAAAGCAAACAAGAGATAAGTCATCAGACGTGCTGTTGTGGTGGCTGAGAAAGTGTTCAGTACACAGGAAGAACAAATGTTTTGTCAGTGACACAAATAAAACTAAAACCGCTTCATGTCATGAAAATTAAATCAATTTAACCATCTGTGTCCTCAATGGACAGAAGAAGCAATCATGTGTTAAAGTTCCTTAAGAGCAGATGAGAGAAAGGAGGACTGTGAACTCAGGGCTTTCAACTCTTGAGAACCAAGTTCATGCAATTTATCTGTCATTTTACCACCCCTCATTTTCTGCAGAACATGCTGAGTCAACATAGAGCAGTAACTCTGCAAAGACATTTCGTCCCATTAGAACCAAAAGTAAATCACAGATATTCAAGCAACGGTTCTGAAAAAATGACTGAACCCTGTGGTGAGTTTGATGCAGACCTCAATTTTCCTGCTTTGGGGTTCATGGAGTACAACTCAAAATAGGTGTGGGTGTTGGGAGGCAGGAAGCTCCCTGTTCATATTTGTTGTTGTCAGTAGAAGGTTCATGTTTAGCAAGAAATGAGAGCTAGCAGCAGCTCTGTTACTGAGAATAAAAAGAGAGAAGAGCAGCAAACACTGATGTTTCATTTTCTTTGCCTTATGTGTGCACATTGCAACATTAACATTACATATCTAAATTCAAGCTATATATATATATATATATATATATATATATATATATATATATATATATATATATATATATATATATATATAAAGTACATAATCATGGGTGTGATAAATAATGACAACTGAAACCAAACAAACTTAGCTGATTACCTTGGATATGTGTTCATCCAGTCATACAGAGGAGCATCTGTTAATCAGTAAGGCATAGGCACAAGTGATTTTTTTTATTCCCAGATTTTTCATGTAATGAACCGTGTTTAACTGAAACCCAAACACTGACTAAACACAGACATTGATACTTTAGCTTGAGAGAATTCTGCCCTGTGTAAAGCAGTCAAACCCCATCAACTCCTTTTTTTCAGGGTTTGTGGGTGTGGAGCTACACTTTACAGAGTTGAACACTTGTATTACTCAGTTCTTCATTTTGACTATCCTTCCTTATCTTGGATTTCTGCAAGATTCAAGGCCACTGAGAACTGTACAGATTTGTGGGTTCTTGAGATGCTCATGCAGGCTGGGTCTGTGTGTCAGGGATGAGAGGTTCGGAGAGAGACAACAGCAGGAGAAGACACTATGCCTTAAGATGCTTGTGTCAGGTACAGGGTCAGAGTCTGTATCAGACAGGTCACTTGGTGATGGTGAAACCTGGGGACTAAATGATCTTTCTCGGGGAGGTGGCTCTTTCTCTACAGCTGCAGCTCATGATGGATAAATACTTATAAATACTTCCGCTCATCTCTATATTCTGCCCCTGGACCACTTTTGTCTCTGACAAGCTTATTTTCTCTGTATTAAGTATCTGTCTCTGTTCCTTTTGTGTCTTTTTTATCGTCATCCATTAAATTAAGGCATGAAATGCCACAAAAGTTTATCAGAAAAATTATTTTTAAGAAAACTGATTCAGCTATGTGCACACCATTAATAACTCTAATAACATAAATCATCTTATATTATTCTGCTTTAAAATGTTTTATCTTAACGAAAATGCCTGAGACTCCAACTTTAGCTGAAACATGTGCCCTATAAGGATCTAACATGCAAACAGTGGAAAGATCCTCTTCAGCATTGGCCTCATTTTAACTGGGGACACAGGGGACATGTCCCCATCAATAGTTATAGTTTTCATCATGTTAAAGGCAATTATATTTGAGTTTCAGTAATGTTATTTTTGATTGTATTGGGCTGATAATTGCTACAGCTATGATTATTATTATGATGAACAGAATGATGCTTTCTGATCAGAACACATTTAAAGATAGTCCCAACAACAATCATATACAGTACATGTCCAAGGTTTGGACACACCTTCTCATTCAATGTGTTTTCTTTATTTTCATGGCCATGACCATTTACAAAGGGGCCAACAAGTGTTAAACACCTCTGGGAACGCCTACAAGACTGTTGGAAAACAATTTCAAGTGGCTACCACTTGAAACTCATCAAGAGAATGCCAAGAGTGTGCAAAGCAGTATTCTGAGCAAAGGGTGGCTATTTTGAAGAAGATAGAATATAAAACATGTTTTCAGTTATCTCACCTTTTTTGATTAAGTACATAACTCCACATGTGTTCATTCATAGTTTTGATGCCTTCAGTGAGATCTACCAATGTAAATGGTCATGAAAAGAAAGACAACACATAGAATGAGAAGGTGTGTTCAAACGTTTGGCCTGTACTGTAAACATTTATAGTCCTATTACTGTAGTTCATTAGCAGAAAAAAATAATAAATATAATAATAATAAACATACAATAAATGCAATGTTTCTACAGTTAGAATGTCAAAATAAAATCTGTTTGAACACACAAGCCTAAAATGTAACGTGACCATCTGAAATGCCCGCAGGAGGAAGACAGAAGTGCCTGTAGGAGCTTTTACAGATGATTTGAAGTCATTATGAGAACTCCTCTCTGTAAATGGGTATCATTGTGTGAAATGCTGTGGCATCTTACAGACCTGTCCAACTGTCAAAAATAAGTAGAGTGGAGAGCAGGCAAATGGCCACAAGACTGATAGAGGGTGAAAGAAAGGGAAAAAAACTGTAAAAGTTGTGAAAAGGAGAGCGAAATAGAGGAGAAGAAATTGAGGAGCGATGCTATTATTGTCACTAGCTGGCCAAACTGGCGTATTGCCTACCTGATCAATCGGACATGAGAGTGTGGCTCGGGTGAATCTTCAAAAGACAAGACAAAAACTACTGCATGGATTAGAAGAACAGTGGGATATTGAACAGCTACATAATAATAATAATTGGACAATCCATGACTAGCACAGCAGTCCAATAACAAAACACTGCTCAGATTCAAATCAGGTGGGCCATTCCTTTCAACCACACCCCATCAGGTCTAACTGTCATAGCCCACGTGAGCTTTAAAGTCTCCCAGGAAATCGAAAGGAGTCTCGAGATGGAGTGCTCTCCACCACCCCCTCTAAGGACTCCAACAAAGGTGGGTAGACTGAACTGCAGTTTAGTGCATGAGCACATAAAAAAGTTTGGACCTGTCCCTCCATATATAGGTGGAGGATGGATACCCCCTCGCTAGAGGAGTGAACTCCAAAGTACAGGCATCAAGATAGGGGACAATTAGTATGTAGCAAATATGCAGCAACAAACAATAGAAGACATTTGCTTAAACACCCCCAATGCAGCATAATCAAAAAATATATATACTTATCAATCGACAATTCAATCAAAGGTTGTAAAACACACACACACAAACACACACACGAACAAGACTCCGATTTCAGCTCAGGGATCGAGTCTAATCTCTCCTCCCAGCTTTCAGCGCTGCAGCTTTCTCCTTCTCTGCTCTGGTCTGCTCTCTGGTCCACATTTGCATCTCCATCTGCTCTTTTCCCAGGTCTGTCTGCAGTCCTCTTTAGCTCAGTGTCCTCATTTGCTGCAGCTGTGTGAGGCGGCGGCAGCAAGAGAAGCTATCCGGGGTGCTGAATCAAGGTTGCTCCTTCTGGGGTGGAGCTGTCCGAGGTCCTGAAACCTCAGCTTCGCTCAGGAACAAAGGAGATGGGCTTATTAAACTAACATAGTACTCTTGCTGCAGCCAGGATTCTGTGAGAGTGAGCAAAGAGATCTGATTATCACAAATCAAGTCATTAACTAACAAAGTCTTAGAAAAAATGGATCTAATGTTCAACAACCCACATTTAATTTTTCTAGTTTTCTGCTCAGTTGAATTTGTTCTAACATTTATGAGATTTCCATGGTTTGCTTTATTAAGCCTGATATTTAATCTGTGTGATTTTGGCCGTGGGCAGGACACTGTCTCTATGGGGTAGTGGGTGGGTAACAGTACAGAAGCTGCAGAGGGGTGTGTTAAACTACGACTCTGTTTTCTGGTCTGGACCCTGGGTTGTCATGGAGGACTAATAAAACTGGACATGTTCCTAGAAAGAAGATCTGCCCCATCCAAAGAGGGATGGATGCCATCTCTCTGCATCAGACCAGGTTTTCCCCAAAAAGTTTTCCAATTATCAATGTAGCCCACGTTGTTTTCAGGACACCACCTAGGCAGCCAGCGGTTGAAGGACAGCATGCGGCTAAACATGCCATCACTGGTCCGATCAGGCAGGGGGCCAGAGAAAATTACGGAGTCCAACATTGTTTTGGCAAACTTGCACACTGGAGCAACATTAATTTTAGTGACCTCCGATTGGCGTAACCGGGTGTCGTTACCACCAGCGTGAATAACAATCTTACTGTATTTACAATACAGTAAATTTAATGTCGCCTGCTCTGGCCCCAGGTAAACATTTAACTATGGTTGCTGGAGCCTCTAATGCCACGTTTCTGACAATGGAGCTGCCAATGATCAGAGTCGGCTTGTCAGTGGGTGCAACACTGAGCGGGGAAAATCTATTAGAAATGTGGACGGGTTGGTGGTGGCCCATGGGCTGGGTTCTATGCTTCCTGCGTACTGCCACCCAGCCGGCCTGAGGTCCCGGCTGCTCGGGTTCTGCTGGAGGATTGCTACGGGGTGGTTCTGAGCTAATTAGCCCCGTGCTAGCTAAGTAGCTACGGCTGTTTACGGGTTTTTCAACAGCGCGGAGCCGGGACTCCAATTCTGACACCCTCGCCTCCAAAGCTACAAAAATGCTACATTTATTACATGTACCATTATCGTTAAAGGAGGCAGAGGAGTAACAAAACATCTGACACAGAGAGAAAGAGATCGGAGATGTAGAAGCAGAGACAGAAGTAGCCATAGCCATCCTGAGGCTAAGCTAACTGGACGAGCAAACTGTTCAACATCAAATAAACTGCGTTCAAACTCAAATGGTTCCCTAAAAGCTAGGTGGAACAACAGAAAATGTGTGTTTTAGTGTGCTTATGTGCTACAATAACTCAGAGATATCCTAGTACAGAGAAATTAAATCAGTTTTAGCGAGCCCAAAACACTAAATAGCTACACGTAGTGCAACACTGAAAACAGGAAACAGGAAACGCCTTACCGCCAGGTGCAGCCAATCAGCCTAAATGAGGGGACCACCTCCCCGGTCTGCCAGTCCAGTGGGACTGCCCCCAATGTCCACGCGATATTGCAGAGCCGCGTCAGCCAACAGAGCCCCACAACATCCAAAGCCTTAAGGAACCTCGGGCGGATTTCATCCACCCCTGGAGCCTTGCCACAGAGGAGCTTTTTAACCATCTCAGTGACCTCAGCACCAGAGATTTGAGAGGCCAACCCAAAGTCCCCGGACTCTGCTTCCTCACTGGAAGACATGTCAGTGGGATTGAGGAGGTCTTCAAAGTATTCTGCCCACCGATCCACAACGTCCTGAGTAGAGGTCAGGAGCACACCGTCCCCACTATAAATAGTGTTGGTAGCGCACTGCCCCACCCCCACCCCCACCCCCCTGGCAGCATCCCTAACTGCCAGTGTCCACCAGCGGGTTCGGGCACCAACGATCCTGCGACCACAGCTCCGGTTGGCCACCTCAACAATGGGGGCACGGAACAGGGTTCATTCAGACTCAATGTTCCCCGCCTCCCCCGGAACATTTTGGAAGTTCTGTTGGAGGTGGGAATTGAAGCTCCCTCTGACAGGAGACTCTGCCAGACGTTCCCAGCTGACCCTCACAATATGTTTGGGCCTGCCTGGTCTGATGAGGAAATATAAAATAAACATTGTTTAACTGAACAATCACATGATAATAAATCACAGTGCATTTAGTGCCGACCACAGCCTGAAGACATGTGTTGAACGTGCCCAAGTCCATACTTATGAGAGCACCATGTGAGCACATCTGTGTATACCCGCGCTTGTTTATGTAAGATTTCTCTATAGGAGCATCCAATAGAGAGCGTGAGGGGCCACAGAGCTGCCCCCCAAAGATGAGTAGGAGATGGAGGGAGCTCCAAGTCCCAGAAATTCAGGAGCTGCCCCAGAGCACAGGGACCCCAGGGAGACTGCAACCAGAAAAGCCCCTGCCCCCCTCAAGAGGCACAAAGAAATGCCCCGGGGGGCCACAACCAGCAGCCGGCAGAGTACAGGGAGATATCAGCGGCAAGCCCACAGGCCCGCCCACAGCCTCCCACCCCTAGCTGGCCGAGCCTGGAACCCAGCAACCCGGGACCCAGGGGCGACCACCCCTGCTGGGGACCCAGCAGAGCCAAGGGACCCAGATCCCACCAGGCAGCCACCGGGATTGATCAGGAAAAAATCTTAAACCCCTGACACGGGAGCCACAAATTCTCAGGCAGACCAAGGCACTGCACTCCACACCAAGTGTGGCAGGGGGAGGGGAGACGAAGCTGTATAGCATCAAAAGAAGTCCCAGGAGAAGGGAAGAGTCAAAGGCTCCACCTGACATATACTGTCATGCACAGACACAGTCACACACTCCCTCCCTCATGCTCACACATATACATACAACCTAAGACTCACAAAATTGCATGCCAGACACCCACTCATATTTCCCATACACACCCTATTCACTCTGGTCCCGGTACTGCTGCACAAAGGGTACAACCATTACCGGTTCCCAGAGTTCGACCCTTTCTGCTGGGGTGCTGATGAGCAGGCTCCCCCACCCAACGCCAAGCAAAGCGACCCACCACCCAGACCCCAGCCAGACGGCCAGATCCCCCTCCTAGCCTCCAGCCTCGGGAAGCCAAGCGACAACAGAGGTGTGTTAAGACCCCTGGTCAACATCCGCTTGCTCCAATACAGTGTTGGTGCGTGTTGATGAGGTGTATTCGTGGCTGTGGTGAGCTGGCAGTGCAGGCTTTGTCTGGCCTATGCCAGCTGATGCCACCACACCACCCCTCTTCCCCCCACAGCCCTCAATGTCTAACTGCAGTTTAAAATTGGAAGTGGGCACCGGCACCTGGGATGAGGCAGAAAGATCCCCTTGCCAAATGCCGTTGTATGTGCTTACTCCCAAGGCCCTAAGTGTGTGTTTGTGTGGAATGTCATTGGTGGAAGTGTTTAATATGCAAATAAAATTAGGGGGCAGGCTGCCACTGGAATGCGGAAATGGGGTCCATACCCACACCCCCTGACTTGTCCACCCCCCAAAGTCCTATGTGCATGTTTGTATTATGATGCTTATCAAATTAAGCTGAGTTCTGGTGAAATGAATTTGGAGTGCGTTAAGCTTATGAAGTTATTATCAACAAAATGCATCCAGACGCAATCTCTGTGTTCTACTTGCCATACTTGACCCTCCACATGCTTGACCCTTGTCAGGATCTGGAGGTCAGATGACCTCAGGGCACCCAGGTCCAGTATTTTGACCACATGGTAGCGACTTTCCTCGGTCCAAAAGATGTCAACAGGTAATACAGGATGGAATCAGCTTGCGTCTCAGGGATTCTCTTAAGGAGTTGAACAATTCAGCTTTGTTCTGCAGGAAGTGTTTCTCATCAGCTTTGCAGGAGACAAAAGGTTTTTTCGACGTGTAAAAATCTTGGATGTCTCTAGAGTCTTGCAACAGATGGCCAGGTTGAGCGAACTCTTCAGCACTCTCCAGAACTGAAGAATGCTCAGCCAGTTGTAGTTTTAAAGTTTAGCTGTTATGATTTGGGCAGCCAATCAGAGGCTGACAGGAAAGTTGATGTTACCAAGGCAACACAGAAACACGCCTTCTTCATTATGGAGACTCTGATCTGTGTGAAAGGTCTAGCTATGTGGAATGAATTTAACTTAGCCGTACTTGTTATTGTGAAGCAGGTGTAAGGACCGTGCCATCAAAACATGGTGAAAACAGTCTAGTAGATAAAAATAACATCCACTCAGTGAGTTAGATTAATGATGCATTTCATTTCATTTATACTATTTTACCACAAGTGATAACAAACAAATGTTTATGTAATGATTAAATAGATTAAAAATCATAGACGAAGTTAGTAATGATTTATCATAATAACTCTTGCGTTTAGCAACTGATCCGAGCTGGGTCCTCTTTCTTCTGGAGCTCAGACCTGGAGGAAGTAAGGTAATGTTATGATTTAGACTGGAGTCCCAGCTGGTGAGAAGGCAGACTTGTTCAAAGGGAACACAAGCAATGTTGTGTCTTCTTAATGACCAGATAGATGGTGGAAGGTCAGGCTGTGCCTAAACTGACCATTGCTGGACGCTACACCTGGCATGTCTTGGACATAAGCAAGGGGATCCTCAAAGTGGATAAAACTGGGAACCACGGACCTAGAGGAGACAGGTTTGATCTGATTTAATTGTTTTCCCAGTTTCCTTTGTACTTCTGATGCAGGTGATAGGGGTTGAAGAAAAGCTTCACATTCAGCATGCAACTCAGAGTGACCAACTTTATTTCAAAAACAACAAGTATCACACGGCTCCTCAGTGAACGAGACCTTTAATGTTTTGAGCTGGATGTGTTACAGAAGGTAATTTATGTTGAAAATGCTGAAATGAAAAATTAAATCTAATCATTACCCAAAGTGTAGTTTCCTCTGTAAAAAGCGGGGTGTGTGTGTGTGTGTGTGTGTGTGTGTGTGTGTGTGTGTGTGTGTGTGTGTGTGTGTGTGTGTGTGTGTGTGTGTGTGCGCGCAGTGGAAGACCTGAGGGATCTGACCATCCGCCTACATCTGATGGATCTCTACAGTGCAAACATTATATTTACTCCTAATGAGGCAGGCATCAGACAAGGAGCAGAAAGTTTTAGTTTTTCTCCTCTCAGCATCCCTTGATGCTGCTGTATAATCACATCAGCTCAGCCTGCTTTACATTTTAAAAAATCCCAAGGAAAAGGAAAGGGCAGAAAGCTAAATAAGCTTTTTAGCTTTGTTCCAGTAATATAAAGACCCATATTATCTTGAGATGATGGTTAAACAACAAAGCCAAGAAAAATATGTGTAACAGTGGGATTGCCATGTCTCCTGCAAGCTATCGTTGCAGCGCCTGTATTTGTCATTCTATTAAGCCCAGAACAAAAGCCAGTAACAAGGGCAACCCAAACGTTGTTTCTTTTTATACTGTATTTATATTTGTTTGAGTCTAATATCAGGTAAAGAAGCCTCTACAATAGATTGTTTAGTGGGTTCATTTGGGTTGTTTCCACCTAAAAGTAGGCATGTTTCCATTACCAGAACTCCAGGGTAGTTCCTGGGATGGGGAACTTGACCAGGAGATAGGATGTCCCAGTCCTCTCAGCTGTTGTCTCCATTCAAATTCAGCCCTTTCAGAACTTGAACAGACATCAACATGTCACGTCTGCTTTGGCAGTGAGTGATGTCATTGATCAGTGCCAAAAAGTGCCAAAATAACTAATAATATTAAAAGCATTTATTTTATAGAAGTACATCATAACTGCATCCATTCAGAGGACAAGAGCAGCTCTGAGTTTTGTGAGACAAGCCTCTTTAATTAAGTCTGTGGGGGAATTTTCCCATTTTTTCCAACAGTTGAAGGGGAATTCCACAGAGTTTTCCGGTCGGGAGTTGGATTTTAAATGGATTTGTGCTTGTTTTTTTTTTTTTTTGCTTCCATTCTGCTTCACCAGCTACTCTTCAAATTTCACTGCTGCTGGTTGTTTTGGACTTCTGCTGATGTCATTTCCTAATGAGTTACGACCAATCAGCGTGAGCTAACTGCAGGTTCCGCTCAGCTACTCCACTGGGCTGTTTGGAGTACCTACTCATGAGCAGGTACCTAGCAGGTTCCTGAAAACGGCCCAAAAAGCAACCGTTCGGTCGGCCCGTTCAGGTGGAGATGCGTGCATGTCGGCAGGTTCCTGTAAATCTACCCTAAAGTTCTTGTAGTGGAAACACACCTAATGTTAATACTTTCAGTGTGGAATGGCACTAAGAATAAACTGATTTGAAAGGAATTGAATTTGGACACAAAATACAAGTCCTTCCCAAAAAATTAGCATATTGTGATAAAGTTAATTATTTTCCGTAATGTACTGATAATCATTAGACTTTCATATATATTAGATTCATTGAGCACAACTGAAGTAGTTCAAGCCTTTTATTGTTTCTAATATTGATGATTTTGGCATACAGCTCATGAAAACCCAAAATTCCTACCTCAAATAATTAGCATATCATGAAAACGTTCTCTAAACGAGCTATTAACCTAATCATCTGAATCAACTAATTAATTCTAAACACCTGCAAAAGATTCATGAGGCTTTTAAGAACTCCCAGCCTGGTTCATTACTCAAAACTGCGATCATGGGTAAGACTGCCCACCTGACTGCTGTCCAGAAGGTCATCATTGACACTCTCAAGCAAGAGGGTAACACAGAAAGAAATTTCTGAACAAATAAGCTGTTCCCAGAGTGCTGTATCAAGGCACCTCAGTGGGAATTCTGTGGGAAGGAAAAAATGTGGCAGAAAACGCTGCACAACGAGAAGAGGTGACCGGACCCTGAGGAAGATTGTGGAGAAGGACCGATTCCAGACCTTGGGGGACCTGCGGAAGCAGTGGACTGAGTCTAAAGTAGAAACGTCCAGAGCCACCGTGTACAGGCGTGTGCAGGAAATGGGCTACAGGTGCCGCATTCCCCAGGTCAAGCCACTTTTGAACCAGAAACAGCGGCAGAAGTGCCTGACCTGGGCTACAGAGAAGCAGCACTGGACTGTTGCTCAGTGGCCCAAAGTACTTTTTTCAGATGAAAGCAAATTTTGTATGTCATTCGGAAATCAAGGTGCCAGAGTCTGGAGGAAGACTGGGCAGAGGGAAATGCCAAAACGCCTGAAGTCCAGTGTCAGGTACACACAGTCAGTGATGGTCTGGGGTGCCATGTCAGCTGCTGGTGTTGGTCCACTGTGTTTTATCAAGGGCAGGGTCAATGCAGCTAGCTATCACGAGATTTTGGAGCACTTCATGCTTCCATCTGCTGAAAAGCTTTATGGAGATGAAGATTTCATTTTTCAGCACGACCTGGCACCTGCTCACAGTGCCAAACCCACTGGTAAATGGTTTACTGACCATGGTATTACTGTGCTCAATTGGCCTGCCAACTCTCCTGACCTGAACCCCATAGAGAATCTGTGGGATGTTGTGAAGAGAAAGTTGAGAGATGCAAGACCCAACACTCTGGATGAGCTTAAGGCCGCTATCGAAGCATCCTGGGCCTCCATAACACCTCAGCAGTGCCACAGGCTGATAGCCTCCATGCCACGCCACATTGAAGCAGTCATTTCTGCAAAAGGATTCCCGACCAAGTATTGAGTGCATAACTGAACATAATTATTTGAAGGTTGACTTTTTTGTATTAAAAACACTTTTCTTTTATTGGCCGGATGAAATATGCTAATGCTTTAGAGGAATTTTGGGTTTTCATGAGCTGTATGCCAAAATCATCAATATTAGAAACAATAAAAGGCTTGAACTACTTCAGTTGTGTGTAATGAATCTAATATTTATGAAAGTAATGTTTATCAGTACATTACAGACAATAAAGAACGTTACAATATGCAAATTTTTAGAAGGACCTGTAAAACAAAAGTTAAACCAAAAATTAAAAGTTCAGAAAACAAATAATATGTGATACGTAAATAAAAACACAAACAATATTTTAAAATAAAATTTAAAGACTATAAAAGCCTAAATACGATTCAAATAAAATGCAAAAAAATAAATGGTACAAATAAACCCACAGAAATATGAAAAATAAATTAACTAACAAAACTAAAAACAAATATTACATTTTTTAATTGCTACATGTTTATTAATTGATGGTTTAATTATGACTTTTATACTCTTTGCTTAAAGTGACAACGTGTAGTTTTTAACATTAATCTCTGGAAATATTAAGTGAAATGTTGGTATCTTAATTATTTTTCAACAAGTTGTTGAAAAATATTGGCGGTTTCATAACATATAACCATAAAAATTGTGTCTAAAATACATGGAGCGAGTCTACATTGCTGGGTGGCACCATATTGGACGCCATGTTTCCTTCTACAGAAACCCGTGAGGACAGAATGCATTTTCTGATTTGTAACAAATGGTTACAAAATTTTCACCAATAATAAACATTGCTGATTTACACATTTACCTCTTCACTCTCTGCAAGTGATGAAAGGGAATCTGATGTTCTTGTTATTTTGGTGGAGGTTGCACTCCAGGGGATTTTTGACCCTAATGGCCATCTGTTAGTAAGGTTTTACTTAAACACAAAAATAATGCTTGCTTGCAATGATTTAGGTGTCTACTGCCCCCTATCGCCAAGGAAAATACACAGTCACTTATCCTCTAATGCCATTTTTTACTGATTATTTTCATTGCTTCTTGTTGTTTTTATAACTTGTTTCCCATTGATTATATTTGTTCAGCATTTTATTATATCAATAATAATAAGAAATAATAACAATAATAATAATAGTATTCCTGAAAAAATACAAACACATTAGTAAAAATATCAATATATAGGTTTAAAAACCTTACAAAAATTAAATGATTAAATAAAAAACTGAAATAATATTCCCTTCCACCGAATCACCACCTTGTTATCATTAGCAGCTCCACAACACGTTCAGGCTTGTGTTGTTCGTCAATGCTGCATTTTTTTTACATAAGAAAACATTTTTCTGAGTTTTAGTAATGAAGGCTGTGAAAGAGTTACATTGCTGTTAGCCAATCAGATGCAAGAGATTTGCATTTAAATAAATAAATATTACACCTTTTCCATTATGCTTTTCTAAGTCTTGGACTTCAACGTTCTTTACAGTACAACCATTTTCACACACACACACATCTACAGGTGCTGGCCAGTAAATTAGAATATCATCAAAAGGTTGAAAATATTTCAGTAATTCCATTCAAAACGTGAAACTTGTACATTATATTCATGCAATGCACACAGACCAATGTATTTCCGATGTTTATTACGTTTAATTTTGATATTTATAGGTGACAACCAATGAAAACATCAAATCTGGTATCTCAGAAAATTAGAATATTCTAAAGGCCAATGAAAAAATGTTTGTTTCTCTAATGTTGGCCAACTGAAAAGAATGACCATGAAAAGAATGTGCATGTATAGCACTCAATACTTAGTCGGGGCTCCTTTTGCCTCAATAACTGCAGTAATGCGGCGTGGCATGGACTCGATCAGTCTGTGGCACTGCTCAGGTGTTATGAGAGCCCAGGTTGCTCTGATAGTCGTCTTCAGCTCCTCTGCATTGTTGGGTCTAGCGTATTGCATCCTCCGCTTCACAATACCCCATAGATTTTCTATGGGGTTAAGGTCAGGCGAGTTTGCTGGCCAATCAAGGACAGGGATACCATGGTCGTTGAACCAGGTGCTGGTGGTTTTGGCACTGTGTGCAGGTGCCAAGTCCTGTTGAAAGGTGAAGTCTGCATCCCCATAAAGTTGGTCAGCAGCAGGAAGCATGAAGTGCTCTAAAACTTCCTGGTAGACGGCTGCATTGACCCTGGACCTCAGGAAACAGAGTGGGCCAACACCGGCAGATGACATGGCACCCCACACCATCACTGACGGTGGAAACTTTACACTGGACCTCATGCAACGTGGATTCTGTGCTTCTCCGCTCTTCCTCCAGACTCTGGGTCCTTGATTTCCAAAGGAAATGCAGAACTTGCTTTCATCAGAAAACATAACTTTGGACCACTCAGCATCAGTCCAGTCCTTTTTGTCCTTGGCCCAGGCGAGACGCTTCTTGCGCTGTTTCTTGTTCAAGAGTGGCTTGACACACGGAATGCGACACCTGAATCCCATGTCTTTCATGAGTCTCCTCGTGGTGGTTCTTGAAGCGCTGACTCCAGCTGCAGTCCACTCTTTGTGGATCTCCCCCACATTTTTGAATGGGTTTGTCGTCACAATTCTCTGCAGGGTGCGGTTATCCCTAGAGCTTGTACACTTTTTTCTACCACATTTTTTCCGTCCCTTCGCCTGTCTGTTAATGTGCTTGGACACAGAGCTCTGCGAACAGCCAGCTTCTTTAGCAATCACCTTTTGTGTCTTGCCCTCCTTGTGCAAGGTGTCAATGATTGTCTTTTGGACAGCTGTTAAGTCAGAAGTCTTCCCCATGATTGTGGTGCCTTCAAAACAAGACTGAGGGACCTTTTAAAGGCCTTTGCAGGTGTTTTGAGTAAATCAGCTGATTAGAGTGGCAGCAGGTGTCTTCTATATTCAGCCTTTTCAGAATATTCTAATTTTTTGAGATACCAAATTTGGAGTTTTCATTAGTTGTCACTTATGAATATCAAATTTAAATGTAATGAACATTGGAAATACATTGGTCTGTGTGCATTGCATGAATATAATGTACAAGTTTCACGTTTTGAATGGAATTACTGAAATATTTTCAACCTTTTGATGATATTCTAATTTACTGGCCAGCACCTGTACAGACTGGTGGTAATGTGCTACATTGCAGCCACAGCTGCCCTGGGGCACACTGACAGAGGCGAGGTTGCTCCAGTCTTCCACTGCCTTGGGGGGTGCCGCAAGGTTCCGTTCTTGGGCCATTGCTGTTTTCAATCTACCTTCTGCCTCTGGGCAATATCCTGAATCAGCATGGCCTGAGCTACCACATCTACGCAGATGACTGTCAGCTATACGTGGAAATGGACGAGAAAAATGCGGGCTCGAAATTGGCTGCATGTATGGATGACGTGAAGGGCTGGCTGGCATCCAACTTCTTAAAACTGAATGAAAAGAAGTCTGAGTTTATTGTTTTTGACCCCCGCAACCACCATGGCTCTCACCCTGTTTGTGACCTTTTAACCCTTAACCCCAAACAGTGTGTGACGAGTCTCGGGGTCAAGCTGGATGCTGGACTCACAATGGCCCCACAGATAAACTCTGTAGTGAGGTCGTGTTTTTATCAGCTTCGCCGCCTTACTCACCTCAGACGAATCCTGAAACGGAGGCATTTGGAGTCAGTCATTCATGCAATCATTACCTCTCGCCTGGACTATGCAAACGCCCTCCTCGTTGGTGTTCCGGACTCTGCCCTGAATCGGCTGCAGGTTGTTCAGAATGCTGCTGCCAGGTTCTTGACGGGTACACACCGACGTAGCCACATTACACCTGTCCTGGAACATCTTCACTGGCTCCCTGTCATTTTCAGAGTGCAGTTTAAGTTACTGACTTTTGTTTTTAAAGCGCTCAGTGACCTGGCACCTTCCTACCTCTCTGCCCTTCTCACTCCATATGTGCCCACCCGCTCGTTGAGGTCGGCTGACCTATTGCTGCTGCACACGCCGCGGATGAGGCTCAAATCGCGGGGTGAACGAGCATTTGTCCATGCTGCCCCAAAGCTATGGAACTCATTGCCCATTGGAGTTCGGCAGGCTCCATCTCTGGCGGTTTTTAAATCTCGTTTAAAGACCCACTTTTACACTTTGGCTTTTAGACAGTGACTCGTTTTAGTGTTTTATTGTGTCATTGTTTTAATGTGTTCTTATTATTCATGTTTTCTCTGCTTTTAATTGAGATTTTATCCTTAGTTTTAGCTCCTTGTAATGGGTGTGTTTTGTTTTAGCCTGTGCAGCACTTTGGGCAGCTCCCATGCTGCATTTTAAATGTGCTATATAAATAAACTATGCTATGCTGTACACGGGCCCCACCGGTCCATCCGACCACCAGCAGCAGCAGGCAAGGTGGATGAATTGTTTTGGACAAGGACACAAGGACTGACTTTGACAGAGACCGGTTCTGAAGAAACCACCCACCGGTTCCAGGGCTAAACAATCACAGGCTCACGGTATCTATCCCTTTCGATGTGGGCTAGTGTCTAATTCCATTTTTGGTTCTTTTTAAAACACAGGAAAGGTTTTTCTTTACGTTGCTGACGTACATTTTGTTTGCCGACTGCAAAACATCCTCAGAGCTGACGCTGATGTTGGCGTCACTTCCTACTCTGTTAATACGCAGGCAGCAGATGACGTTGTCGCCCTCTGCTGCCCGATCTCCCCTCTCCGATGACGCAGTCCCATGCGCGATCCAATGAGTAAACGGGGTAGGAAGTGATGCCACCATCAATGTCAGCTCTGAGGATGTTTTGCAGTCGGCAAAACGAAACGTATGTCCGCAAGGTAAAGAAAAACCTTTCCTGTGTTTTTTTTTTAAAGGAATTAGAAACTAAACACAGAAAGAACACACCAAAGATGTGGGCTAGTGTCTGTCGCCAAGCTGATAAAGATTTTTAAATCCGGCCTAGGCACAATTTACATACATGTCCCAGTCCCGGTGGTTTGGTTAAGTGCTATATTTTTACTTCCTCCTTGTAGAGATTGGATACAAGTGGGCCTAGAGAATTCACCTACGCTTCTGTCTGTCTCACTGGACCACAAATGACCAAAAAGAGTTTGGATTTCAGCTGCTAAGTTCAGATGGGTGGCTCAGACTTTGGTGTTGACAAGAATGCATGGGTGCATCCTGCCTTGAATAAATACTTTAGGCTGACGGTGGTGTAATAGCAAAGTACGTGTTTTATGGGCTCACTTTGGGCTCTTACTAACTGAACCTGGTTTGAACCCCACAGCCTACCTGAGTATTGTTGCTGGCCATGTCCACCCCTTTATAACCACAGTGAACCCGTCTTCTGATGGCCACCTACAGTTTAAAAATAATTTTGTTTCAGTTTCAAGGTCACTGACATCCTTACTACTTTTTCTCTCATGTAGTAGAAATTAGATTTCTTATGAATACCATTTTTCCAAACAAATAAAGTAATGCATGACTTTATGTGGCTATTGTGTGCAAAATCCTGCACATCTGCAAATGTCTGTTACTGTTCCTGTTATCTATTTCTGCCTCTTAATAGGAATAAACACATAGCATTCTCTTTGCTGTGACAAATGCTTCCACTTGTGGAAGCGGCAACTCCTCTGATGTGTTCCTTAACACACGCACGGCTTTTTGGCTGCACTGCTTTGTTCAAAATAGCAGCTATTAACACCTGGCACACCGCTTAGTTATTAATCTCTTTTTATGGAGTTCTGAGGTAAATAAGGTGGATGAGAGGAAGAAGGCGGCATCTGAAGTGAAAATGTCACCTGTTCCATGAAACTGTATAATTGCCTGCAGGGTCTATAATCAGAGGTTAACGATTAAGAGACTTTATCAGCTTGTCTCCCGCATGGACGTCAGGGCAGTGGCAGCCGCAAGCTACAAACTATGAATGTGAAAATCACAACAAAACCAAACAGAATGGTCAAAGATGTCACACCAAATCTAAAAAGTTGAAAATATCACAGAAAGCAGATATGATTTTGACCTTCAACCATTTACATGCCTGCTAATTAGAACAATCAGGTTTTAGAAAACTTTCTTACCTCCTAGACTGCTGAACAGCAAGTAATACCCTCCCCACAAATACAGTCCAAACTGGACTGTATCATGGATGTCCAAATACACATGGCTATATGCAAAGCTTTGTATCAATGAAAGATCTATTGTGTTGTATAAATGCAAATGTATACACGCCCATTCACTTTCTGAGCTAAGTCTTTGTAAGGACACAGAGCACTGGTACCTTATTTGAAAACCAAAGTCTGTTTTCTAATTTCCAACCATAGCAACTAATAATTGACAATGTGTGTGTTTTTTAAACTGAGTGAACAACAAAAAGCTTCAACCAAAACCTCTCCTCACCACCCATCCTGCTACACTGGATCAAACTCAATAAAAGTAAAAAAAACACTGACAAAAATGACACAAAATCAAACAACTAATATGATTTTAGAAGAGAAACAATCACAAAAAAATATTAAAAGTTTAACAGCACCATAAAAAGCTATAGAAACAACGACCATACAGTGTTAAAACCATTAGTTGAGCCTCTCACGATACTTCTGACCTTCTGCAGCTGCATGTAAGGATCAGTCTCTGCAACCCAGTGACTGAATGCTGTTGGGTGAGTCTGTTCACCTGGAAAGAATGTGTCTCTAAAAACTACAAACAAAGGGCAATTATATGCATTTGGGGAGTGGGTCAACAATAGAAAACAAACATCTCTGTAGGTTCGGGCACATCCAGAACATGTGAAGAAGAGTAGCTGCAATGTGTTGTATCCAAATCTAGTTTGCCTTTGGACCAATGCAAAAGTTGCATCACTTTGAATTGGATGACATTGTGTCTCACACAGATCAAGAATCCAGCTGTTTTAAAACATCCTGACTGATCCACTGGTGTGAGCTGAGCTAGGTGTGAACTTTACCCAAATCCTTCTTAGTAGATTTATTGACAGTCTCATCGGGATTCAGCGTTAGATTTGACAAAGTGTCTTAGTTGCATTAATCTAAAGAACTGTGAGTTGTGGATAAGATATTTAGCTGCCAGTTGTTCTAAAGAGGCTAATGTACCATCAACACGCAAGTCAGAGAATGAATGCCTCTAGTCACCTGCCCATTAAAGGCCTCTAAAGAAACAGAAAGAATAAACATTTGATTCACTGACTCAGGGGCAGCGAACAACAACCCAGTCAGATGACAAGAGCATCTACACTGATTCCAGATCTTTTTTAACCTGTCCTGTCCTGGCAGTTGAAGTAGACAAAACGGTTGATCTGGGTGCCATAACATGCCAGAGCAGTTTTACTCTACAGCAAGAGGGATGTGAGACATGCCTCCTGTTGCTCCATAGCCTTTATAATGTTTGTGGCATGTTAGACCACCCTCACCTTCATACCGGCGTGGCCAGGCAGGGAAAAAAAGAGACATACAACACAAACAGATGGAGGGGGTTGGATGGACAACAGTACACAACAAATAGACAACAAACACACAGGCAGGACAAAGCTGTAGGGTCGTCATACGTAAAAATAAATCTACAAGATTAAATAGGAACTTATTACGTCCCCGACAGGTGTAAAAATGTGAAGGATGGGGGTAACATAAGAACTGGCAGAGGAGTTTAAAATGAGTTTATTTGTAACAAAAAGGTATTAAAGCACAAGCAAACAGATCTCTCTAAAAGGTTAACATTACACAGCAAATTATCCACCTGGTTAAAACTTGTATCAAAAGCTTAACCGAACAGAAGGCGTTTTAAAATCCTGAAGTTGATAAAAGTTCCAAAACAATCCACTGACTACAAACGCCTGGTAAAAACTTATTTTAAAAGCTTTACCACAACGAAAGGTGTTCAAAACCGAGGTCAGTAAAATTGCACAAACAAAGTTAACCTTAAAACCAAACAGCCAAAAAGATCCCACTGGATCATCCAAAACTTATCACTTAGAGTTAAAAACTACCACAGTTTAAAACTCAGACAAATCTAAACAAAGGGGACACACACACACACACACACACACACACACACACACACACACACACACACACACACACACACACACACACACACACACACACACACACACACACACACACACACACACACACACACACACACACACACACACACACACACACACACACACACACACACACACACACACACACACAAACAAACAAACAAACAAACAAACAAACAAACAAACAAACAAACAAACAAACAAACAAACCCAGGAGGACAGCAGAACCCCTGCACTGCTGCCTCTCAGACTGCTGAAGGCACAGCCTTTTTATACAGGTGTTGGCAATCAAGGAAGATTCAGCTCAGCTGTGCTCCTCAGCAGCCCGGGAGAGAGGAGGAGGGGCGGTGTCAGGCTGTTTCACCAGAGCTGGATGACCCTGGCTCCTGCTCTTCCCTGGCCAGACTGGTGTAGCGTTGAGGTTTATGCTCTTTTATGAAAGAGGAACCATTCTACATGATAATTTGTGATATTAATTTTATTAAATTAATAACCAAATTGTATAGTTTTAAGAAGACTCAAAGGTTGTTTTCATCGATAAACTGACGATAATATCCGTGTGTCTGTGTTTCAGTTCAATGAAAAAAACAAGTTTGACAATTAAAAGTTTTAATTCTTCAAATTAAACTAATGATTTTTAAATTGACAAACAGGAAATCACAATCAACATTGGCAACTTTGTGGGACAATCTTTAACAGTTGATATTGTAAACTTGCTCAAATAGACCTTCTGTTGGAGGTGCTGAAGGTTGAGAGTGATATGATGTGATTATGGATGGTGGGTGCAAAGTGTAGTGAGAATTGAACATGAGGTGAGATGAATGCCTGAGTGCATCTGATTTTGCTTCAGGAAGAAACAGGTGTCTGAGTGAAAAGTGATGGTTTGAATAAACTTAGGTTTAGTTGGAAAAGATGCATCAAAACGCTATCTGCCGTGTTCTGTCTCACCGAAAATCGGACCCCCTGTTGGATCCGGGACGCCAGAGGATGTTCATCCAGGTGACACCAGCGGCTGGCAGAGGAGACGGAGGTGTCCGCAGCCCGGTCCAGAGATGCCCTCTGTACACGTCGATGGAAAAGTGTTTTGTCGATGCGTTTGTTAAGTTTAGTTCACTCAGAAATCAAAAGACTCGGGATGAGCCTGCGTTAGAAGTTGCGATTCAGCTATTCTGTCTGGCTTGGCAGGAACAGCGTGAGAGGGGGGGGGGGGGGGTGTGAACGAGCCGACCGGCTCTGTCCCCCCTTTAGCATTTATTCAGGTCTTCTCTCTTTCGTTGTCAAGCACGAACTGATATCATACGACTGAAACTTACCAAAAGCCTTTCTCTTCTCAAAGCAAACGTGTACGTCAGCAAATGTGTTTTGGAGTTTACTGTGAGAATCTGTGTGTGGGTGTGTTTGAGTGTGTGTGTGTGAAGGTCGGTAACAAACATCCTCAAACATTATCTAATTAAGTATGGATTCATTAAGCCATTATAATTACCCAAAGCATAAGAATCATTCACTTGATTAAAACACATTTATAATGAGCAAAATGATAATGATTACTTTAACATTAAAATCAAGAAACAAAGTTTTAAGACTTGTTATGTTATGACTACTTTTCCATGAGAACTCCTTCTTCTGGTACTGCAGGTGTTCAGATGTTATGGTTTCCAGCAGACTCTTGCAGACTTCATGTCTGCAAAGGTCTCAATATGTGGGTGAAAGTTCTCAGCGACCCAGCTCTTTGACCCAGCCGAGTCAAATGACCTTTTGCACAGAAAACCCATATTTCCTCACGTTACACTGGCAACCGTAACAAACTGTTGAATGGTATTGTACAGTATACAGTAGCGTGTGCGTGTGTGTGTGTGTGTGTGTGTGTGTGTGTGTGTGTGTGTGTGTGTGTGTGTGTGTGTGTGTGTGTGTGTGTGTGTGTGTGTGAATGAGAGAGAGCAAAGACTGAATTGAAGTACTAAATATCACAGCAATAAAAAGCTGCACCAATTTAATTACTCACCTTTTAATCTTCTCCAAATTATAATCTCTAAATATTTAGTTAAACTAAAGGCTCTAAATTTAATTTGGCATGAGGTCAAAGCTGTGAGAGAACATTTTCACAAAACTACACAGATTATAATTCCACAAACAGGCCAAGTGGGTCCAGACATCCTTAACCACCCTGGTGGTGATGATTAGTTTACTCACACACAGCTGCTGAGCTGAGTGGGTCAGTTCAGTCCACAAGTCACAAAAGTGTGATGGTTGTGTTGCAGCAGGAATCTGACCCTGGTTCAACAGAGATTATATCATCATCTAATTAAAGTTACATCTCTGATGTCTCTGCCTTCCCATGCAGGCTGGAGCAGTACACCAAACAACATTTGTGGGTTTTTATGAGACATTTCTAAGCCATGGCAGGAATGCTCATTATTTTAGAACAGAGTAGAATATGCTAAACTCGTGACCGGACTTTAAAAAGCCCTTGTATTTTAGTCATTTATTTGTGTTGGGTTATTATTTTTTTTAATAGTTAGTTTTATTTTTTTATTTTTATTTTTTCAATTAAAGTTTCACTGGACAAAAATGTTTTAGTACAAACGAATAAGTCATGTCAAACATTTCCATCAGCAGAAAAATAAATTAACAATCCTGAGGCAGACCAGTTTGCATTCCCATGGTGCAGCAATGTGTGCTTGAGGTAGAGAGAAAGCTATTCTGTGTCAACACTGGCAGTGTTCCTTCTATTCCTCAAACACAAAGGTGGAGGTAGCAGTCCTGCTGCTGGGTTGTTGTTGTTCTCCTACGACCTTCTCAACATCTCCTGGTGTACTGACCTGTCTCCTGGTAGTTCCTCCATGCTCTGGATACTACACTGGCAGACACAGTAAACCTTCATGCCACAGCTTGCATCGATTTGCCATCCGGGGTGAGCTGCACTACCTGAGCCTTTCGTGTCGGTTGTAGACCCAGTCCCATTCTACTACTAGAGTGAAAGCACCACCATCATTCAAAAGTGACCTAAACTTCAACCAGAAAGCAGAGCAACTGAGAAGCAGTCCGTGGTCACCACCTGCAGAACCATTCCTTTATTGCAGATGTCTTGCAAATTGCCCATAAGTTCCACCTGTTGTCTTTTTCATTTGCACAACAGCATGTGACACTAGTCAATCAGTGCTGCTTCCTAAGTAGACAGCTTGATTTCACAGATGTTTGACTGACTTGGGGTTATACATGGACGTAATTTTGGGGGGTGGGACAGCGGGGACATGTCCCCCCCACTTTTTCCAAAGTCAAGTTATGACCCCTGCACTTTTTACCATCCCAAAACAATATTACTTTATATTAAATTGACACTGGTTGAGCTATAGGACCAAGAGGAAAACAACCGTTTGTGTTGAAGCCTGTTTCCCATTAGAACATACTGTAAAGATACCCCCCCCTCCCCACACACACCCCACCCCGTGTCCCCCCCACTTCTAAAGTGAAAATTACGTCCATGGGGTTATATATATATATATAACAACTGTAATTCTGTTTTTATCAAGCAGAGAAACAGTTTTGAAATGCAAAAACATAGAAAATATTAATTAAATATATTGGATTAATTCAACTTAGCTGAATAGCCACCAGCAGGTGTTAATAAGTGGAAGGTTTTTGTGGTTTTAATGAACAAAGAAATATTGTTCAGAATAAAACTTGGATTTAAAAAACAAAAGAGCTAAACAGTTGCTGGGTTAGTTTGAGCTAAATAAAATGTAGGCCTCAAAGGTCTTTCAGCTCATTAGATTGTTTATTCTTTTATGCCCTAAAATAATGGAAACATTTGTTGTTCACTAATTCCATTGGTACCTCTTGAACTTGTTTTGGTAATCAGGGAACATTTCTACATTATCAAACATAAAAACAAGTGTGTGATACACAATTTATTATTATTATTATTATTATTATTATTATTATTATTATTATTATTATTATTATTATTATTATTAATTTGACATTGCAGAGATTGACTCATTTGTAAAGCTGTACAAAGAAGGTAAAACCATGTGAGTGTGCACCATGTAGTTAATAAAAATATCTGTATGAGTTTTTATTGTTTGGACAAAGAGCTCAGGTTTCAAACATCTCAAAAATATATGAAATGCTTCTTTGGTTTCTGCAGGAAAACATTCCCAGCATGTAAATGTTAAATGGCCTGTATTTGTATAGCTCCTTTTTAGGGTTCTACAACCCCCCAAGGCTCTTCACAACACAATCAGTCATTCATCCATTCATCTATTCGCACACACATTTGAAGCTGGAATCAAGCCTGCAGCATTCCAGTTACTGGACAAGTGTAATCCATTCATCCATTCATTTTCTACACCTGTTTGTCTATACGGGGGTCGCAGGGGACTGGTGCCAATTTCTAACCCTAACCCTAATTTAACCCTCCCTGTCTGCTGGTGGTGGTTGGAGGGACTGGTGGTGCCTGTGCTCAGAAGCACATGCAAATTATCCAGATTATCCAGATAAATTCATGCTGTGTGAAAAATAACTAAGAAGTTCTTGAATGCCAGAAATGTTTGGTGACAACACAGTAGACATAAACTTTGATCTATCCAGAGTGCATGAATGTGGAGTTCTACCAGGTTAAAGAGATGTTTTCGTTTTCTTTTTTTCTTTTTCTTTTTTTGGGGAGTTTTTGAATAATCTTAACTCATATTTTGTGCAAGCACAGAGGGCTGTGGGTGCAAGTGGGGTGGTGCGGTGGCATCAGCTGGCACAGGCCAGATGATGCCCGCACTACCCGCTCACCACAGCCATGGAATACACCTCATCAACACACAACACTATATTGGAGCAGGCGGAGGGCGACCAGGGGTCTTAGCACACCTCTGTAGTCACTTGGCTTCCCGGGGCTGGAGGCTAGGAGGCAGATCTGGCCTTCTAATTGGGTCTGGGGTGGTGTGTTGCCTTGCTCAATGTTGGACAGGGGAGCCTGCTCATCATCACCCCAGCAGAAAGGGTCGAACTCTGGTAACCAGTAATGGTTGTACCCATGTGCAGCAGTACCGGGACCAGAGTGAATAGGGTGTGTACGGGGAGCATGAATGGGTGTCTAGCATACATTTTTGTAAGTCTTTTGTTGTATGTGTATGTGTGAGCATGAGGGAGGGAGTGTGTGACTGTGTCTGTGTATGACTGTATATGTCAGGTGGAGCCTTTGACTCATCCCTTCTCCTGGGACTTCTTTTGATGATATAAATCTTCGTCTCCCCTCCCCCTGCCACACCTGGTGTGGAGTGCAGTGCCTTGGTCTGCCTGAGTGTTCATGGCTCCCGGGTCAGGGGTTTAAGATTTTTGGCGTCTTCCTGATCAATCCTGCCTAGTGGGATTTGGGTCCGTGGGCTCTGCTGGGTCCCGGGTTGCTGGGTTCCAGGCTCAGCCAGCTAGGGGAGGGAGGCTGTGGGCGGGCCTGTGGGCTTGCCGCTGATGTCTCCCGGTACTCTGCCGGCTGCTGGTTGTGGCCCCCCGGGGCAATTCTCTGTGCCTCTTGAGAGGGGCATGGGCTTTTCTGGTCGCAGTCTCCCTGGGGTCCCTGTGCTCTGGGGCAGCTCCTGGATCTCTGGGACTTGGAGCTCCTTCCATCTCCTACACATCTTTGGGGGGCAGATGTGCTGCCCCTCACACTCTCTATTGGACGCTCCTATAGAGAAACCTTACATAAACAAGAGCGGGTATACACAGATGTGCTCACATGGTGCTCTCATAAGTATGGACTTGGGCACGTTCAACACATGTCTTCAGGCTGTGGTTGGCACTAAATGCACTGTGATTTATTATTGTGTGATTGTTCAGTTAAACAATGTTGATTTTACATTTCTTCATCAAGTTGACGCAGTGATAGCTTGCTCCTGTTGTATTGTTGTGAGTCCCTTTTCTGCAGGTCTAGAAGCAGACTCTTGTTCATCATTGTTCATTTTTGTGGAACCCCCATTCCCCCCCTCCCCCCCCCCTTTTTTTTGGTCTCTTCTTTTCTCTTTCACCACTGTCTCCGTGTCCGGTCCAAATTACAAAGCATTCAAAAAACAATAACAATAAAGTTTTAAGTATCAGGCGAGACATTAAAAGCAGACGCTTTGATGCTCCACCTGGGAGTAAATCTGTAAGGCTTGTTACCAGCATTCAGACATCAATTCTGTTTGATTCACAGCCAGACAGGACACGGGGAAAAACAATTAATAAATAAATAAATAAACTGATTCACGTGAACGTTACACTAGGCTTCATAAAAGGTAGGGGTGTAACGGTACGCTAAAGTCATATTTGGTTCAGTTCAGTGTTTTAAAGAGCTCGGTTCGATTAATTTTTGGTATATTATTTTTTTTTAATTTAATAATATCTAAAGTGGCTCCGATAGTGAGTAGAAATGTGCTGCTCCGCATAAGGAACAGTGGCAGCGGCCCGATGATTAACAAACATGACAGCAGAAGTATTGGACCTGTTGACTCACTGTCATTAAACTTTGTAATTAGCTGATATATTTGCTGTGACAGACAAATTAGTGTGTTGTGAGCGCTGACAGCCTCGTGTTTTGTTGGTGTTGAAAGAACAGTGTCTGAACGTCACCGCTGCTCCCAGCATGCTCTCTGCTTCACACTGAAACTGATTGCCGGCTGTCGGCTCCACTTGTGTCAGCTTCACTTTGACTCTTTCTCGCTTGCAGAGCTGTCACAGCTACTGATGTCTTTCTCTGACGGCACCACACCACTTCTTCTTTATCACTCACGCTGACTCGCATTCACATTCAATGAAACTCCTCTTCATCAGCCCAACAATCAATAGAATCAGTCACTCCTGACAAATTCATTTGTGAGTAAATGGTGTGGAGCTTTGGGGCTACAACTCTAAATAGACAGATTATTACTCCTCTCCTGCTTTTCCTCAGACTGAGAGGTGATGCCGTAAATTCCCCCGACCAGAACTCAAATGAGTTTGTGACATTCATGTCTCAGCAGCATCCATGAGTTAAATATATATTCAAAGCCTCTGAGGTGCTCTTCATAAATGAGGTGCTGCTTCTGTGTGAAGACTCAAATAGTGATTAACAGCCTCTCATCGGTGTGTCGTGATAATCAGTCGCCAGGCTTGACCTAACCCAGAATCGATTATTAAAGCTGGGTCAGCCAAAGAATAAGGTTTAATATTTACTTACTTTGCTCTCAGCGTTAACAAATGTTTGACCAAATACTTTATGAATCTTAATTGAGAAGTTTTTTTTTTGTCTGCAAACGTATTAATTGTGTTGCTGCTCAAGGCGGAGAGGAGTTCACATGACATTAAAGGAGTCCTACACTAATTTTTTCAGTAAATCTACTTTGTATCAATGAATACACCGTGAGTCATTTTCTGTAGAAAAGTTCTGGCGCTCCTGTTTCACTGAGTTGAAGTCTTGTCAGATGAGTGTGTGTGTGTGTGGGGGGGGGGGGGGGGGGGGGGGGCGCAGGATTTGGATTCTTACTCGTTAGTATTCATGGTACGTAAACAACTTGTCTCTGATTGGCTAAAAGCAACTCAACTCTGCTGCCTCCGTTTGCTCCTCGTTCTTGAGTGAAAACTTTGATCTTTTATCACCCCAAACAAGACGAGCCTGAACGTGTTCCACAATGTTGTGGAGTTGCTGATGCTGAGGATTAGCTTCCACTAACCGAGATGCACTTTGCACTCTTCTGAATCAACATAGCCTTCTATGGTCAGGAGCCAAGATGGGTGAGTTTACAGTGTGACGCAGATCCATCGGGCTTTTCCGATCCCAGCGTTTCCTCGTCTATTTTCTATTAGCAGCTAACGAAGGAAACGGGTAAAAGACCTTTTCTACATTCAAGCTACACGTGAAACTCAATGTGACCAAACATATTTCAAAGTGAACAAGGAGACTACATTTCTCACCTTTACATTCTCATGACAGCATGCTTTAACATTTGTTTTCATAGATGAAAACGTTGCTGAGCAACAAAGGAAAACTTACATAGTGACAGTTATGACTGAGAACGCGCAGAACAGAAGCAACTGCTTATTTACCGCTATCTTATTATTGACAGAATAATAACCATCCTTTTTCCCATTTTTCATTGACAAAAATCCACAAGTCCTCTATGGTCTGAATTAGCTGCAAAAATTCCTTAAAGGAACGCTCTGGAGACAAAAGTATAACTAAGGAAAGTGTTGGGAAAATGTTTGACAGTCCAGACAGCAGGATTGTTGTAGGAACTCAAACTCTCAAACACACAAAAAGAAAAACATGCTTCATCAGTTTAAAGTGTCCATGTGGACTTAACAGAGTATCGGCACAACTAAATATTCCATAATCAGAGATGGAATTCCTATTAGACACAGATGGGGAACTTCTAAGGGCCCTAAGACTAGAAGGGCCTCGTAAAATACCAAATAAACCTTCAGCGTTCAGGTTGCAAGGTAACCATAGCGACCTGATGATATGCTGTGGTGTTATGAGTTTTGGCTGCCATGGCATTTTACATCAGCAGCTGGGCTATATTCCAGCACTACAAGATACAGCATCCTCCATCACCACACACACACACACACACACACACACACACACACACACACACACGCGCGCACACACACACACACACATGGTCTCATGTCATGTACAGCTGTAAACTCAAACAGGCACTAACTGCAGGTGACACACAAGCAAGCATTATTCAGTGATGATGATGACTTGTATGACCAGGAATATAAATGTCTCAACTTCCTCTCATTTTTCCTCTCACGTCTGCACAAGGAGAGATACACAACAGCAGAAACAGACCGGGGGAAAATGTTGTAGTCTTCTGCCACACCACATAAAGTCAAGCAGCAGCCAGCCACCTTGGCTGGGTGAAATATGTCATTAAATGCTGCATAAATGTCCAGGAGCACCATGTCAGAGACAGAACTATTCCTCATTCATAAACATATAGAAAATGGGAACTGTGATTAGAATTCCCTAAAAGTTTGCTACTTTTTAAATTCAAATCACAAAACCACTTTCAAGAAAGACTCACACACACACCACTCATGGAACTACCTTTAAATAACATGTCCAACCACTGACTTCATTAGAACACACTGCTAGTCAAAATCGTCTTAGGTTAGAGACACATAACCTTTTTTAACAGACAGTTTTCCAGATTAAAAATAATCCACTTATTCTGCAAGGCTTCTTGCAGTTTAACCTGTTCAGACACCGATGATCCTACACAGATGATATTTTATCACACTGACATAACCAAAATGAGGAATTTTTCTGTTTTCAGATCTGAGTCGTTTCATTTTATGCTGAGGGAGCAATACCAGTCTATTGTTAAACATTTAACCAGGAGATTTAATGAGCTAGAAATGGGTGATCTTGGCTTTTCCATGGCCCTCATCGTACCCCTGTTTTGTCTCTACATTAATAATAAATAGGGGAGGAGGGTTTAGGTTTCATCTTTCCACTTCCTATAACACAGCTCTGAATTTAATTCCTAAACAGTTTCAGTCTAGGTCACACCCTCCTGCATCTAATCAATACGACTTACACACAGTAGAGTCCAATGACTCATCAGGGGATAGGGAGGAGGGATATTCATAGGTAGTTTCAGCTCATTAAGCAACAACAGACAGATGCAGCTTATAAGCTTGAACCCCCCCCCACACACACACACACACACACACACACACACACACACACACACACACACACACACCCCACACCCCAATTAGTGGTATCAACTTTGGTTAATTAGCTGATGTGTGTGCATGTGTGCGTGTGTCTCTGTGGGCTCAGGCAGCCTGTCTGAGGTCAGGTGTACCTTGCCTCTTGCCTGGTGGCTACTCAGGTCGATACCAGCTCCCTCTGACCTTGAACAGAAAAATGTAGACACGACAAATGAGTGAGTGAATAAATGAGAATGGCCTCAGGACCGCACAGCAATTGAATTATTTATGGATACCTCAACCACATGCAAAGATGATTAGCCACAAACTAATTTTTGCACCATTTAACGTATAAAAATTTGACAAGGGATACAATTAATATAAAATGCCAGGTAACAGTATAAAATTATAAAATATAAGCATGAACATAAATGAATGCCAGTGCATCAACTGCCCACACATACTTTATTCTATAAAAACCTAGCAGTGAGAAGAGTATTGTAAACTAAAACCAGAAGAAATGTTAAAACTTCAACCAGTGGCTCATCGGGATCATTATGTGCATGAAAGTAGAAATTGAGCCCAAAACAACACTGAAAAAATAATGCTCTTTTTTTAACCCTAAGATGTAGGAGCATGTGCAAAAAACTTTGTCTTCTGACTTTTTCACTAGACATGATCAGGTAAATTAGACTCTTAACTTGAGCTCTGTAGCGGAATATAGTTGGTATATTCGTACACTTTTATTAAGGTCCAGAGATATCACTGACTAAGCCTGAGCTGGATCATTAATCTTTGGACCGGGCCCTTATAATCAAAACAGGTTGTTTTTACCACAGGGAATTTTATTCAAACACTTTGTATTGAATTAGAGACAAGAAGAGAGAGAGAGGTGGGACGTTTAAGAATATTTATTTTATAATTATTTGAAACAATCACCAGGACTAACTCTCTAATGATGGATGCAGATGGATGTAATGCTGAAGTGTTGGTGTATGTGTGTCAGTTCAGAATCTCCATCTGGTGGCGGCGAGTCTGAGTGCGAGATGTTGTTTTGCTGCTAACTGAACGAAGATGGATTTCAGGAGGAAGACATGAGACGCTATCTATGCCGAGTCACGTATCGTGGTAGAGACTTCCTTTTTAGATCTGGATGCCAGGTCCTCGGACCCTCCTTGTGCTGGAACTGGTGAAACAGCGGTCGGCAGCACGACAAACCAGTCGGGATCGTCTCTTGGTACAACGGCAGGGTTCAGCGTCACGTAGAGACAGTTCAGCTTTTATTCTGAAGGAACCGTCGTCTTGTTGATAAAACGACAGAATTTTCCAGCTTGACAGTTCTCAGCTTAAAAGTAGAAAATACAGCTGGCCAGTCTGTACTTCACTTAGCGATGATGGACATCAAATGGGTTTGAGAGCTGGTGGAGTACTCGGTTAGAACTCCGTTGGAACTGCGTTGAAAACTCGTTGGAACTACGTTGAAGACTAACTTAAAATGGCGTTGTTCTGTTTCATTAAACTTAGTTGTTTTTGATTCTTAGCCAATCGGAATGGACAGATTACCTAAACACCACAGGGCTCTGCCACGCATCAGAAAGGAAGTTCTGATTGGATGAGTGAACAATGTGTCATGTGTTTACCTTATGTGGATCAGGATGTCTAGCTCAGTTAGCCCAAGGTCCTGTTATTCATTAAAATCATAACATTGTGATTTCACAGATCGGTCACCTGATTATTATTGACCAACAGTTGTTTTGATTAGCTTTATTAGAAATAAAGTTCTTTGATTAACTAATGAAAAGCGTTCTTCGTCCTTCTTCTGTCTTCTTTGCTAGAATGTAAACATCAGAAGCAAGCACACGACCTTGGCAATTTATGCACACTGTCACTGTGTCAAAGGGCAGCTGTTAAGGCAGAAATGGTATGTTCATAACGCTAAAGCTCTAACACAGTTGGAGTTGATGTCACCTTGGCCAGCTGTATTCTGAATTTTGAGGGGATTTGAAAAAAAACTGTATTAAAGCTGTGACAAGCACAATGGGTAAATGAAGACAAGATCTGTTTAAATGACCAGCAACATCTGGATGCTTCTGCTGTTCTAAATCACCGGGAAGAAGCAAGGTAGAATTTGTTTATCACATTTTTCGGTTTTGGTTTTATTTTTGTTAAAAGTGAGGTAGACTGAAAAAACTTTTTTTTTTATTATTATTATTCCTGATTATAATCGGTTACTCTGAGTTTTAAATGCAGGCCGAACACTAAAATTGTCTCCTACTCCTATCTCCTGCATTAGCTTCTAATCGAAAACGGATGGTGAAACTCCAGGATTTGAAAAGTCTGACAGATCTACATCACAATGTGAATTGGACTCACCCATCCAGACTAATGACGGGGAAGGCTGTTGTTATTTTAGCATCCAGAATTGGCAGAGAACGTCTCTTTCAACAGAAGCCAACCCCTAGCATTAGCAACTCAAACACACAGCAGAAGCTCCTCCAGGCTTGTTATTTGTAGGTTTAAAACTTCCATGTCCCCGAGCAGTGGCACAAAAAGTGGGTATGCAGCGTATGCAATGCATAGGGGCGCCAGGCTGGAGGGGGCGCCATACCAATGATGCAAAAATATTTTAGAAGCATGTGTGATTAGGCGCCCTTACGCTTCTTAACACCCCTCTCCCCACACACACACACACACAGAACTGTGTTTTCAGACACACCACTTTTGTACTGGAACTTGTCCTTTCGGCTGCCTTCACACAGCAGGGAAAAGTTCCAGATGTCTGGGGGGGGGGGGGGGGGGGGGGGGGGTGACATGGTGCGGCGGGTGTACATGCGTCATTTACCCAAACAAAGCCATTCAGTCAAACATGGCAGACAAAGAGATAGAATTCCTCTCACTGATGGACTTATGTTAAGCAAAATTCTGCGCACACGAAGAAGCATAAGAGACCTAGATGATGAAGCTCAATGGTTAAAAGGAATCATGGAAGCGGTGTGATGTGCTCCGTCGCGTGTCTAGACGGTACCGTAGGAGGTGAGCTGCCATGGTTTGTCGCATGCTACAGGAGCGAGCTATCTAGGTGCGCACAGCGTCCCCCGGTCCCCTCCCCCTCCTCCTTGTCCGGAACTTGACCTCACCAGTCTGAAGCAGCCACTTTGTCCGTAACAAGTCCGGACCTGTTACTAGGGGGCTTCGTCCGGTTTAATTACGGAAAACATTATTCGGATGTTTGTATTCAGACACAAAGGTCTTACGGACAGAGTCCGGAACATTTCCGTTTTTCATGGACTGTTTGAAGGGGGCTGCACACACACAAAGAGTGCGTGCCCCCTCAACGCGCTGGGGAGCAGTTGAAGAGGATGGTTTTAAACATGGTCCACAGATACAAGTTGTGTTTTTTTTTTAATGAAAACTTTGTAGAATAAAGTCACATTAATAAGTGCCAACGAAGCCAAGCTCTGGTGTCACAGTGAGAGTTAACATGATGAGCAGCTCCTGTGTAACGGGGGACGTCAGAGATAACCAGAACTAGACTGGGGAAATTCCCAGTGGGCCGGTCCGGTCGGTGTTTTTAGTTGTCTTTTTGTTTGTTTTCAGCCGGTGTTCAGTCATGTCTCTTCAGATCACCTGCTGCTGATGAGAGGACATCTCCTGTCAGTGTGGAAGGACCGGGTGAGCTGCTGCCAACAAAGCTTTAGTTCCTAGAAACACTTTCTATGCCAAGACTAGTGACCTGTAAGGTTTGGATGTGTGAACATGAAATACTCACATTACTCTGCCCTGGGCCTAAAACCCTGCAGATATATTTAGTTTCTTTATTTAATTTTATTTTTTCCCCGTGTCCTGTCTGGCTGTGAAGCAAACAGAATTGATGTCTGAATGCTGGTGACAAGCCTTACAGATTTACTCCCAGTTGGAGCATCAAAGCGTCTGCTTTTAATGTCACGCCTGATACTTAAAACTTTATTGTTATTGTTTTTGAATGCTTTGTAATTCCGACCAGACACGGAGACAGAGGGGCAAGAGAAAGGAAGAGAACATTGTTTTACTGAGCAATCAAACGATAATAAATCACAGTGCATTTAGTGCCAACCACAGCTAGCCTAGTGAACTAGACCAAATTCTTGCTTTGCAAAGAATGGTCTAGGCATGCTCGATTGGAACCTCAGCAGCTCCTACCAGGACTCTGGCTAGCCAATCACAGCTCTCTAGAGGGGTTTCAAACACATAAAGAGCTGTGATTGGTCCATAATGGTGGGCCAATCATAGTGCTCTATCTGCTTAGTGAACAAATCACAGAGCTTTATCCGCTTTGTGGGCCAATCAGGGCACTCTATATGCCTGGTGGGTGGGATGATGCAACAGAGTGAAACAAGAGTATGTCACATTCATTGTCCAGTGGAATGGGGAGATCATTTGAAAGACAACGGTAGAACCCGCCCCACAACCGAGAGCTGTCAATGGAGCGTGGCCAGACTAAATAATACATTTATTTAGTCTGGCTTGCCAGGCTAAACCACAGCCTTAAGACGTGTTGAAAATGCCCAAGTCCATACTTATGAGAGCACCATGTGAGCACCTGTGTGCGTACACACGCTTGTATATGTAAGGTTTCTCTATAGGAGCGTCCAATAGAGAGTGTGAGGGGCCACAGATCTGCCCCCCAAAGATGTGTAGGAGATGGAGGGAGCTCCAAGTCCCAGAGATCCAGGAGCTGCCCCAGAGCACAGGGACCCCAGGGAGACTGCAACCAGAAAAGCCCCTGCCCCCCTCGAGAGGCGCAGAGAATTGCCCTGGGGGGGCCACAACCAGCAGACGGCAGAGTCCCGGGAGATATCAGCAGCAAGCCCACAGGCCCGCCCGCACCCTCCCACCCCCTAGCCGGCCGAGCCCGGCACTCAGCAGTCCAGGACCCAGGGGCGACCACCCCCCACTACATACTACAGCCCGCTGCAAATATATTGAATAAACAAGTACTCTACTCCTTTAATAACAGGGTGAAATATATTTTTTCATCTTACTTAGGCCAGATATGTACTAGATTTAGGACCACATAAGAGAGTGGTCTGGGTCTGAGTTGAAAAAAATGTGTATTTGTAGGTTAAGACTGTTGAAAAAAGAAGTCTGTGCCTTTGATGTCATGAGTTGTCATTTGTACTATGGCTTGAATGCATTGTGTGCTGGACACAATCTACATGTAAATTGGTGTAAACTACAAAAATGGGTTTTCTTTGAAAAAAATAAACAATGTCATTTGATGATTAAAAAGATAGTTTGCTCAGAATTTTCAAAGGAAAAAAAACTGAATTACCGGTCAATTTCCATGTCGTTAGTTTTTTATAGTAACCGTAACCTGCCAAATAGTAATAAAGAAGATGTTGTTTTTCCATGCATTTAATACGGCTCTAAAGCAGTAAAAGTTACTTGGGTTTTGTCTGTCATCTTCTCTTTCACTGCTTTTTTCCATCGTTTTAATAAAACCATCAAAGCTTAGGCTTAGACATCCATCTTATTTCCCTTCCATGGAAGTAATGAGACGTTCCTGAGCCAGATGGGAGAGGTTATCCCTCCAAGGTATTCTAGGAGTCCCGAAGGATTCTGTCTAAAGCATGCTTGGAGTACCTCCACTCAGATGTATCTATAGTCCTAAGAGAAAATTTCTCTCGTCTGCCTTCTTCACAAAGAAGAACTGTTCCTACCCAGAGTTGAGTGCAGTTGTTATAGTTATATTTTCAAACAAACAAAAGTTAGTCTGGTGCTCTGCAAGACGCCTTCCTCTTCAAGCCCTTCAGAACCAAATGACACAATGCTTTGAACTCTTGACAGTAAAAGCACAAGCGATTTATGCCAATATTCTCATGAAAGTGTTTATTAAGCCATTTCAAATGCAACACTGGGCAGTGATGCATGAGGTTAACTGATAGCTGCATGTGGAAGAACACTTGTTTAATCAATGCAAATGCAGTGGTCTCTATTAGAAATGAATGCCTTGTAAGTTGTACTCAGGGAGCAAAAAACACCGGTGCACCAGGTGCTAGAAGTGAGCCACATCAAAGCTGAGCCTCAGATGGCTGGTTTAGAAGTTTTATTTGGACACCTCACCTCGGATTGAGCAACAGCAACATGACTCTACCACTGACTTGCAACATGGATGTTTTAAATCCACAAATAACACAAGCCTGGGGGAGTTCAGCCATGTGGTGAAGTTGCTAATGCTAACATTAGCTTCTACTAACCAAGACTTTGCCTGATGTTTGCTGGACGCTAAGCCAACAACAGCCAACCTGGGTGAGTGCATGAACATTAAGTGACAGTGTGTCATAGAACTATCAGGCCTTTCGAATCCTAGAAATTTGCCATCTATTTTCTACCAGAAGGTAATGCTGGATGTTGTGATTATTGGGCAGGAATAATTTGTAAGCTTTTACTTACTTTTTGGATTCTTCAATAAAATTCGTAAATATGGCAATATTTACCGATTTTATTATGTAATTAGGATATCCGAGATACCCTCGGGGCACCACCCTTTTTAACAAGGGGAAATGAATCCAAACCTCTTATCAATCTTGTCTAAACGTTCCGTGAATCTTTAACGAGCTGCAGTTAATTTTTATTAACACAAACAAATCACCTGAGACAAAAATCTTAATTGGCAATACATTTATTAACTAATATAATCACTTCAGCTCCTTCTGAAGCGTTTAGCAAATCAATATTAACCAACTGATTTTATCAAATGAATAACAAACAATGAAACAATGAAATGATACTGTAAAACAATCTGACCCAATGGATGTGTGTTTTAGTCTTGTCCCCTACCAACACTAAAAACAAGTATGTGTGTGTGTGTGTCCCCCAAACAGGGAAAACCAGAATGTGTGTGTGTGTGTGTGTGTGTGTGTGTGGGGGGGGGGGACGACTTGCACTTCAAACTTCCGAATCACGTTCAATCACAGTAACTTAAACCAAACTTCAAACACCGCTTCACAAAGATCAATAACCAACACAAAAGATCAATTATAAATGAAATATCTAATAGTTTGTCAGCCTGGCCACAGCATAAAAACTACTTAAGATATTAGACAATGGCAAAAACAAAATGACTTACTCTTGAGATGATCCGATGGCATTTTTGGTACAGAGGAGAGAGACCGTTTTTCTATTTTGAAGCAATCGCGCGGTTTGATCGCTTGTTTGGCTATGAGAAACGGAAGGAAGAGAAAGAGAAGGGAGAAGGAAAAAACTCTTGACTCATCGAATCCGAAGCGTCCCCCGGAGTTCAAACGAACCAGACGACGGTTCCGTTGCTTTTCAGCGGCTCGGTGTTTGATCCACTTCAGCAGCCAGGCCTCCCGCGTGCTGTCCGGAGCCGTAGCAAACGAGTGCGTCTTTCAACGCCAGTTGAACTGAACAAAAGACAAAGAGAGCTTTGGTTGTCTCCCTTTTATAGACTCGGCGGTCCGGCGGGAAGACTCTGTGTGGTTCCAGCACATGCGCAGAACCCGTGCTCCGCTTTGGTGACGTCATCACGCTGCTTCCGGGTGCAAAGGCTTATGGGACATGAAGTTGTAGCTGGCGCTGATGTTTAATATGCCTTATTTCTTTACGCTTCAGGGCGTTTTTGGCACAGTCTTTTGGAGAAAATACTGAGTAGCAATTTCTCATGAGGGCAGACCCTCAACACTGGAGATAGGTGTAGCAGACTGTGTTTATATAGGCAGCCTAAGACACGCTCATCTACTTCTGGACCATGGGTCCCACGAAGAACGAAAAAATGAATGCAAGTTTCCATGGAAAAGATGGACCTTGTAATTAATTACAGTTCATCTGATCACTTTTCATGACATGATGAAGTTCATGCAAAACACCTTCATATAAATACAGCAATCATGTACACAGACATCAATCTTAGTGAGAATTAACAATGGAATGTGTGTCTAAATCTTTGGACACAGCTGTAATTAATAAAGACAAGCACATCACATTACATCAATAAACAACACACTCAGCAGACATAAAACAACACAGCAGAACCACGTTAAAAATGCACATCCAGCAGCTCTCATTGGGGTGAAGTAGAGGATGGAGTTCAAAATGAGTGGAATTAAGCAAAAGGTTTTAAAAAGTGTGAGGCAGGAAGCTGGATGTTCAACAGCAGATGAGGAATCTGAAAAGGTGTGTGAGAGGGTGATAGAGGTGGAGAAGAGGAAGGTGGAAATTGGAGGAGGGCAGCATTAGTCATTCTGTCACCGCTAATTGGTCTGCAATTATATGGTGTTTAGTCTTATTAACACTCCTATAGATGGGTCAATGGGCCCATCCATCAAATGGTTTGTCTATGTGAACAAATGTGGCTGGTGTTGGTGAGCATGTGCAAAGAGAGATAAAGAGGAATGAAAACCAGAACAAAAGCCATAACAAGTAAACTCTATGGGTTTAGTTTTAAAGACTAATAATATAAACATTTGGATTAACAGCTGACATCATGATTGAAGTCATTGTTCCAGTTGGTGCTGGAAGCTAAATGATCTGTTTTCACTGTTCGGTGGTTTCAGTCTAAAGAACGTCAACTTCTCAGGCCACGGCTAGCAAGGAACCATAAGGGACAGTTTTCAGCCACCAACATTTTTTAGGTAAATAGAAAATGGCAAGGTGACATCCACATAATTGACAGGACTGAGTGTTCCCCAGCAGAACATTGCCCAAAGCAGCACACAGCCCCTATTAGCCTGCCTCCCTCCCCAAAAGGCTTCCTGATGACGTGTCACCCTAAAGGGAGTGACGCATGTGGAGCTGTCCGTCCCTATGATGAGAAAGAAAACAGGAATGATCAGAATGCTGCGTTCAACTGCTCTGTGGTCAAGTTCAAGCTGTGTAAGACTGGGTATTTTTATAGTTCATCGCCTTTGGGTTGACATTGTTCACACCGTCACCTTGGTGCAAAACAGTTGTAACTCCCAGGTCCAGCGACTTAACTCCTAACCAACACCAGAGTGTTGAGCGAGTCTCAAAGTGAAAATATTTTCATGATCAAATAAAACTATGTTTTTATCATTTAGTAAGTCAGTAAGTACAGTAAGTGTTTTATTCATATATCTTTACAAACAGGAATCATACAAGGTCAGGGCAATGGAAAACACACACATGCCATTTAGAACAGTGTGCATCAAATACAGATGTGTAGAAAAGCAATACAGCCATCGCCTCTAAAGAAGAGCTGATAAAGGGGAAGCTTTAGTGCTGTTGCGTTAAAGGAGCGATCACCACCTAATTAAAGTGTGTTTTTGGGCCACAAATAACATTTGGCAATAGGTCGGGGATTAAAGATCAAGATAGGTAGGACTCGGAGTCTGATCATGCAGGCCTCTTATGTTTATACCAGCACCCTACTTCCTGTTACCATTGAGGCTCTATTTAAGTGACTTTTTTTTACATGTCTAGTAGTACTCAGACTTAGGTGTAGCAAGAACAGAATTTTCTTTTCTTTTCTGTAACAAATAATGTAGTTATTCTCAGACAATTAGTGATTCCTTAAGGGGGTTGATTTCCCATGGTTGGTTTGGTTCAATAAACAAAATGATTGGAAAGCTGTATTTTGTACTTGCCCAGGTTATTTTTGTCTGATTTTAGAATTTGTTTGCTGATCTTAAAAATGTAAGTTTGACTAAAATGCAAAAACAGAAGAAATAGGTGGGCGGGGCGTACTTTGACACAATACTTTAAAGTAAAAATCCAAAGATAGCTAAAGATTTGACTTATGCTTCATTAAAATGAGAAACTCTGAATCTAAACTTTAAACGACTTGGGGCTGAAGCATTGCAGATGTTCCCAGTGAAGTCATACATTTTGTAACAGAATTAAACTTCATCCTCCTCAGATCCAATGTCTTCATCCTTGTCCATCATTTCCAGGTCGGAACTTTTACTCTCACTTGCTCGCCAACTTCATCATCTGTCACCTCTCGATGTCGCCCTCCTGCTCTCCCTTTATCTTGGCTCTTCGCTGGCCACAGAACACAGCAGCCGAGGTGAGAACATGTCAGCTCTGATCCCTCTCTGTCACATCGGTGTGTGATCTTATCAGAGAGCGGCGCAGGAGATATCCTCTTTAGCATTCAGCCTATGATCACCAGCCTCCCGCAGGCCTTGGCTTCGGGTGACTAGATGAGAATGAGATGTCAGAACGCGTGAGGGGACCGGTGCCTGCCAGCATCAATCACAGGCCTTCGTCCGCAAGACCAGCCAGATGCATGGACACAAACAAAGTCATCACATCAGCGTCCTCACTCTGTTTAAGCTGATGTTTGTCAGGAGAAACTATTCTCACAACTAGAGTTTATTTAAAGAATATTTATGTGGAACTCCACCCACCCCCACCCCCCACTCACACACACACACGTTAACACACTGAAGTGCATATACCTCTGACTTTAACATACGGGCCTGGATTGCCTTCAGTAATACAACACTTGAACCAACTTAACAGACTAAATGTTTTTGAACCTTCTTCATATCATGTTGACATTGTTTGATCACCTTCAGGGCAAATTAATCAGTTTTGTTAAGCTCACAGTTTGCTTTTCCCTCTCCCTCTTCCAGCTTTGCTGCTGATTCACTTTTTATTCATGGAAAACCCAAAAGCTCTGAGTTTAAAATGCGTTTCTGGAACTCAGACATAAATTACCACTTTGGTCTCGACCTCCAAAAGAATCAGGACTTATCACAAATGCACATTTCAGTAAGGGCCTTCTCGTTTTCTTTGTTTCTCAAACGTATGTGTGTTGGTCATCCTGCCAACACAAACAAACCAATGAGGGGACTTGGAGCTGCTGGTCCGAGACTCTGGAGCGCTCTGCCACTGCCAATAAGATTAGCTTGTACAATCGAAATGTTTAAAAACAGGTTTAAACTAATCTTTACAAACTTGTTTTACACAGTCGGCACATTTAATCAGGTTACCAATTTTTGTTTTTATTTAGTGGGTTTAATTAATGTTACTGTCATTTGCTTTTGTGTAACTGCTGTTGTTATGTGTTGCTATAGTCTTAGTAGAACTATCTGTGTGCAGCACCTTGTTGTATCATTCCTATTGTTAAAAATCACTTTGAAGCTGATATTCTCCTAATAAAATCATCAGTTTACTCTCAGTTTATTTTTCACATCATCAGTAAGATCTTTTAATGAATTTCACCATGGAAACAACAGATTTTCACCATATTTAAATAAGGCAGAGGAGTTATATGTGCCCACTCTGTAGCCAGCGGGTTGCAGGTTCTCTCCCTGCTCAGCCTGTTGCAGTTGTTGTGTCCTTGGGCAAGACACTTCAGCCTCCTCACCTGCTGGTGGTGGTTGGAGGGACTGGTGGCGCCCATTCTTAGCAGCCTCAACTCTGTCAGTGCGCCCCAGGGCAGCTGTGGATAGAGTGTAGCTCATCACCATCAGTGTGTTAATGTGTGTGTGGATAGATGACTGTTGTGTTGTAAAGCACCTTGGGGGTGCGTGACCTCCTCTAACTGTCATGAGAGCTCTATTGCAGGTGGGCGTTCTCCGGGAGCGGGCAGTTGAGACCACTCTCACCATCAACCGACCTTGGTACCAAGGGAGGAGTACGCCTCGCTGGATGATTACTCAACTTGGGTGTTACCTTCCTTGGGTGTCGCTAGCCATTTTCCAAGTTTTTTCATAGCTGCGAGTTAAGTCTCTTGTTGTCCTTCGAGTCTGATCACCTGTTTGTCTCTTGCCTTGCCTCCAGGATCTCTGCTTCCACCTTCACCTCTCTGGCCATAACTCACGGATTCACTCCTGGATCATGCCTGACTACTCCTACCCAACCGACCTTCTCTGTGTCGCTCACCTGTCCCCTCCCTGGACCTAACATTCCCGAGAAAACTCCCAGGATCTCCTCCCTAGAGCGGTCACCACCTCCAGACCTGACCATCCTCTTCCCTTCGGCCAAATTCTAATTTGTGTCTGTTTGTAGAGATCCCTGGATCAGCGCTTCACTCCCAAAATCACCTCCCTTTACGGTGCTCCTTCAGTTTAAATAAACCTTTGTTATTGTTTATGCTTACTCTGTGCCATGTGCTGATTCTGTTGATGTGTTGGGTCAAACGCCTTCATGACATATATTCTAATCTAGTAAAGGCTAGATGTTGTTCTAAGGAAAACTTCACATGCAACAGACTGGCATGATCTTTGCTCACTTGCGAATGTGCCTTACTATGACAAAATTAAATCATTTGTCCTATATCATAGAAAAGACTCACAGGCTACATAATAATGTGTTTAAATGCTGCAAAAGAATGTAAACAAGAAACAACCCCCTTTCTGTGTCCTAATAAATGTCAACAATTTACTGTGATTCCTGAATTACAAATTTCTCTAAGCAGTACTTCCTGCTGTGCAAATCTTTTGCTATTTGAGACCATTTTCAGGCAGCGGTTGGGGCTGAAGGTGTGTAAACACCAGCCGGTAACAATTTTGTCTGAGATGGATAGAAACATGACAGTTGAAACCGCTGAAATAGAAATGTTTGTGTTATGACCTCAGAAGGAACTTGTTGCTACGTCCACTCCTGGGAAGACTGGAAGCTGCCGTATGTCTCTCTCACATTCTAGTGGCCTTTCCTGATGAGTGGGCAGCAGCTGGTTTAGCCCCAAAACACAAAAGCAACAACAGATTTAGTTTTTCCGACCCTCCCAGCCTCTGTGACATTTTCTGTTCAACTTTGATCTGTTCTTTTTCACTTGCTTTTAGCTTTTACTCACTTCCTCACTGGCCTTAAAAATCGCTTTTTCCTCATCAGGGTCACAGGAAGCTGGTGTCAAACTCCAGTGGTCACCAGGTGAGAGGCAGGGTTCCCAGTCCATCACAAGGACACAACTCTCACTCACACCTATGAGGATAATTTAGGGATGTCGACTAACCTAAATACATGTTTTAGTCCTACGGAAGAAAGCCGTAGTCTTTTTACTGCTACACCAGCTCCTTCACTTGGCCATTTTAACAGATTTGAGATTAAAAGGGATTAGCAGATTCACACTACTCTGATTACAGTAGCTTTGATGTCTGAAAAAAGGGGCTAGAATATCAGCAGGTTTCAGCACCTGTAGCGGCCTCGAGTTCTCTTACATACTCGGCCCTGTGTGTGTGTGTGTGTGCGTGCGTGCGTGTGTGCGTGCGTGCGTGCGTGCGTGCGTGTGTGTGTGTGTGTGTGTGTGTGTGTGTGTCTAGGACCAGGGAGCTCAGCACTATCCTCCATCCATCTTGAACTCCCTCCAGCTTCCTCTTTGTGAGCCTGGAGCAGAAAACTATTGTTTGTTTTGACAGGCCCTGAAATACATTTTCTGTATCTGTCACACGGTGGATGAATCCCTTTGAACTCTATCTACTGCTTTTCTGCCTCACGGATTTGTTGGAGGGTCTGTATGTGACAAGAAGCTTCAATATACATTTTGAGACCAACGGGCTGCACTCCCGTCATCCCTGCTCTGAAATGTAAGTGAGTGGAAAGGTGCACAAAAGCTGCCTAGCACACATGCATGCATAAATACGTCGAACTCTGTGGAAGCTTATTACCTATGTAACCTTATTCTGCCATTATTCAAACATGAGCCTGCTGCTCTCCTGAGGGACGGGGTAACAAACGAGGGCTTGTTAGAACAACAGGCTAACTGAAGACAGGCTGGAGGAGAGGATGAGAAGAGTTGTTAGTGGAAGACAGAGGCGTGACATCAACTGTCCTGAATAATTCTGGATAACTCCACTCCTCTCTCTGAATCTCTTATCTACCTGATTTATTTTGTTAGATTTTCAGCTTCTTGTTTTTTTTATTATTATTATCTGTCTTCTGTTTTGCTGTTTCCCATGATCCTTTCTCACTTTTGTCTCAATGGGTATTATATTTTACTTTAGAGTTCGCTATCTCAATGGCATCTCCATTTCCAGCTGACCTCCATCCTCTTTTTTCCTGCTTCTGTTCCCAGTAATTATTTTACTGGCTAAACAACTCACAGCTGCTCTTGATGAACATAACATCTATGATGGTTTCCAGTCAGGTTGCAGTTGGTGTAAATGAGGCTTGTTCCTGAGAACAGCAATAATCCAACTTTCTGCAATAAACAAAGTATTAATATGTCTAAACAATTTAGTGTTGGTAATCTTCATCAAGATGCCAATATTAAAGATGATAGTTGCCAGAAAATCCAAAGAGTATATGAGTCAATCTGTCTAATTGTTGAATGTATTAGTTAAAATAAAACATATGAAATATTAGGTCTTTAACTTTATGTCTGCAACATTTATAACATTCTTTCAGGTGCAAGTGCAGATTTAGAGCAATTAGGACCAGTGCTGAGAAATGCTTTATCATTGTTATTGGTGATGTTCAGGTTTATGTTTATGCATTTTACAGTTAGTGGCATTGTAGCAGAGGGTTGCTGGTATGAAACACAGCTGTAGCCATCCTGTGAAGAGTTAGCATGTTGTCCCCATACATGCGTGGGTTTTCACCCACAAACCACAAATATTCATTAGGCCAATTCACTGCACTCCCAGGTCCACAGCTGGTAGTCGGAAAACATGGCTGTTATTACCTTCTCAGTGGCCTAGTGGTAAAGTGTCTGCCCTAAAACTGGGAAATCGGGGTTCGAATCCCAGTCAGGTCACCAAAAACTCAATGCCTCCCTGCTTGACACTCAGCTTTAAGGGATTGGAGGGGTTAAACCACCAAACGGTTCCCCAGCGCAGCCACTGCTGCAGCTCACCGCTCCCTATGGGGATGGGTCAAATGCGGAAATAAACTTCACCAGTGTGTGATGACTTAATGGGACTTTAACTAAATAAAGAAGCATAAACATTATGTTAGAGAACCAAATAAAAACTTTTATTTTGTTTCACCATTTTAAACTGATAATATCTGCATTGGAAAATAGTGTGATCACTGTGGGTGTAAAATATGATTAGAATTTCACGTTTATTTACCCTTTATTACTTTGATCTGTGTGTGTGTGTGTGTGTGTGTGTGTGTGTGTGTGTGTGTGTGTGTGTGTGTGTGTGTGTGTGTGTGTGTGTGTGTGTGTGTGTGTGTGTGTGTGTGTGTGTGTGTGTGTGTGTGTGTTTGCACGTGAAAAAGAAAACATGCATTGGGCATTCTAGCATCGTTATTTCAATTATGTGTAGCGTGGTTGGGAACACGTTGTGACAGCTCATGAATAATTCCACTCCTGTGCACTAAGCGTGTGTTTATCTACCCTTTAGTCTACTTATTCACACACACACACACACACACACACACACACACACACACACACACACACACACACACATACACCTCAACTAGAATGATAATGCCACGGATAATTAAGAGTGATACTGAATTACAAAATGAATGATATAGTCCCAGTTTTAGTCTAATTAAAATGTTCTCTGGACCTCTTCTGTTGAAAATGAACATGACTGCACACTGAGAAACATATTCATGTGAGCAGGTTTCTTCTGCCTATGTGCACAGAGACAGATGCACACAAACATACAGATCTAGAAGATATTGCTGTGGAACAGGATGGTCTCTAAATTTTACATTAGTAATTTAAGGCCACATGTTTCCTACTCACTGCCCCATTGCCTTTCATGCCCGAGATTTAAACTGAGGCCATGTGATGCTGAAACATTTTGGTCAGTCTTGAAAATAGGACTATGTGTGACTTCTCTACAAGACCTAGTGTGATATGTTAGCATTTAACGACTTTCACCTACTTGTTACCAGGTAAAATTGACCTCTGTAGTTGTAATAATTATGTGTTACTGACAGTTTTAGGTTTGCTTACTTCAAAGTTTTCTGAGATTTAGATGGTACAATAATTTTCTAAAGGTTTCATTATAGGTGTGGTTCACTGAAAACCCATTTTTAATGATTAATATTGATTATAATCAGTCACTCTGAGTTTTTCATGCAGGTTGAACAAGAAAATAGTCCCCTACACCTATCTCCTGCATTGGATTCTGATAGAAAATAGACTGTGAACATCCAGGATTCAAAAGTTCTGACAGATCTACGTGACACTGCCATGTAACATTCATGGACTCCCCCATCTTGGCTCACAAGAAATGACGGGGAAGGCTGTTAGTTCCAGTAAAACAGCAGAGAATGCCACTTACTTAGTAGAAGCTAAACATTAGCATTATCAACCTCACCACACAGCAGAAGCTCCTCCAGGCTTGTGTTACTTGTGGAGATAAAACATCAACGTTGTAAGTCACTGGTGGAGTCGCATTGCTGTAATCCAATCCGGGGTGAGATGAGATCAGGAAATACGACTCCAAAACCTGCCTCAGAAGCTCAGCTGTGATGTGGGTAACTTTCTGAACGTTTCATTACAATGTAGTGGTTCATACGGGATTTTGAAAACACTACATGCTCACACACACACACACACACACACACACACACACACAGAGGAAAAAACATCATCTGCTTGTCTGAAGTCAACAGAAGTCCAGTTAACTGGTCACCCCGGTGCTAAACTGTTGTCGCTCTAGAAAATGTAAACTTTATTTCTCCAAAGTAAAGTTGTTTAAGGAGTTAGCTACAACTGCTCTTAGACTTTGCACAGAAATCCACTAGCTATCTCATCTGTCCATATAAGTGGTGTTGGGTAATTTAGCAGTAAATGTGTCATTAAATTTTTTATGAATTAATTCAAGTTTGTACGTAGTTTTTAAAATGTGTTCCCTGCTGTGAGTGGATACAGTATTCACCCACTCAAACGCTGATTTTGCATGTGCTGTAAAAAATCCAACTGAATCAATAAACCAGTAGATAGCTTGCTCATTAATTTTCTGACTCACTTTCTTGGAACTTTTATTTTACTCATCTTTTGTTAAAAGTGGACCATACACAAAACTGAAAACCATGTTATGTAACAATCAGAACAATTGTTTCTAAGGACTTCTAGTTATTGTCCTTCTAACTCCCCTTCTTGGAAGCAGATGTGCGTACATTGAATATCTTTTGCTTCGCTCAATAAAGGACAAAAATAACCCATTAAAAATTAAATATAAAATATTCCAATACAAACATAAAATTTTATATTTGCTTTTTCTTCTCCCTGCAGCGCCTTTTATAACAGAGGTCAACAACTCCAGTCCTCTGTGGACTACCATCCGCACCAGCACACCTGAATGAAATTATTTAATCACCTCTTTACTGTGTCAAATCTGCAGGATGGCAGCCCTCGAAGGCTAAAGTTGGTGACCCCTGTTGTAAGGGTCACCACTTGGATTATCTGTGTCCACCTAACCTAACCTACTATCATACTCTTCTGTCAACCTAAATATTTTCCTTCACCATCTTCATGAAGATTCCCTGTGGTCTACATCATTTTTATTCTCTGCAGCTCCATATTAAATATGATTTGTACAAAATATTGTCTATCCCTCATCTTCATATAATGGTTAGGATTTATAAAGCACTTTTCAATACACCCAAAATGCTTCCCATTAATCATGCACTCTCACATTCACACACTGCCAGTGATGGTAAGCTATCATGTAGCCACAGCCATCCTGGGGCGGTCTGGCAGAGGCGATGTCCAAACAAACTGTTTCCAAATCACTCATCTGAAATGTTCTTTCCTTTTCTAATATGCATCCTTATTCATTTCCAGTCTGTTTACAACCCCCTCATCCACAGACTACCAGGTCCCCACAGTCAGTATTTAGTCTGAGGACACTGTTGAAGCTCTAAGTGACTGATGCAACGCCACTGTGTGGGAGGAACTTTGTGACCCTCACGCCGGGGACACACCGGCCACCGAAGCGCAGCAAAACGGGGACTGCCATCATTCGGCGTCCTTGTTATCCTATTCTTAGACCACATGGGCCGCAGAAGCGCCGCAAAGCGCCGTGCGCCGGCGCTCCAGCCCACGCCGTCCAGCGATCGTTTCGGCGTCTGCTCTATTTTTTTCGCAAGCCACGGGTGAACTGCGTCAATTCTGGCAGGAAGTCAAACCTAGACAGAAGAGGCAGGCCGGTAAATTTAAACAAATAAAGCATTTCAAAATACAATTCCGCGATAGTCAAATGTGTTCGTAAACAGACACTGCATAAAAACCACACACACACACAGCGAACTTGTGTGTGTGTGACCACGTGAAGGGGGTGTGGTTTTGGGTGTCTTTCAACCGGAGCAAACAGGACAGAGAGGCAGAAAGTCGTAGGCCAGCTATTAACAACTGGTTCACACCATAGGTTCACACACACACACACACACACACACACACACAAACAGCAAGGGGGAGGGGGGTGTAGAGGAAAAGAGCAGAGAAAAGTGTGTGTGTGTGTGTGTGTGTGCGTGCGTGCGTGCGTGTGTGTGTCTGCTCTGTCTTCTCGATCCCCAGTGAGTCGTGGTGGATGGTTGCTTCTACTGAGCCAGGATCCTCTGGAGGTTTCTTCCTGTTAAAAGGGAGTTTTCCTCTCCACTGTCGCTATATGCTTGCTTAGTATGAGGATTGCTGTAAAGTCACTGACTAGTGTCAGTGACTTAATGCAATTTGCTGGTTTGACTTAATGAACTGACCTGAATTGGAATGTTTATTATGTGAAGTGTCTTGAGATGACTCTTGTCGTGATTTGGCGCTATATAAATAAAATTGAATTGAATTGAATTGAATTGAAAAGGCAGAGAGGAAATGGAGGACGCCAAGTGGTTAAAAGAAAAACTACGAGGTGCGCCACAACCGGAGTGGAGAAACAAGCATCTGGTCTGAACTGACGAGCAGCGGCCGAATTCCGTGAGCGCTTCGGCGGCCGATGTGTCCCCGGCATCAGGGGGAAGTCAGAGCCAACCAGCACCATTGTGGAGCCCACTGTACCCACCAGGACGTTACCTTGTTTCATATATCAAACTAGGGATTAACACTGACACAAAGGCTTTCTTAAAGGAGAAAAAGACTGTGTTTAGGTCATGAGGCCAGGATGAGGTAGACGGAGCTAAAAAAAATTTTCAAGAGAAAAACTGAGGATCAGCTGCTTCAAAACTATAAGGAATGCTTGCAAAAGCAAACAATCCACCAAAAGCTTTCACTGGCTCTGCCATGTAAGGAGGACAGAGAACCAAAGACCTAATGGTGGATTTCTGGAGCCACAAGTGCACCAACAACACATCAAGGGAACAGATTTATGCATGAATGCTCATTTCTATTACTTTTGATTACACTTACCAACCAATATCCCTGGTTTAGTGTATGTTGAGGTGAAGAATGAGGCATCCAGCTAAAATGGGACACTTGGCAACCCTACTCAAAACAGTGTTTGAAGGGTTAGAGCAGACTACCTGCTGAGAAGGTTCAGGGCTTCTGGGGAGCAGAAAACACGCATGAAGATCTTTTACAACTCTTTATTTGAAGAAGGGTTTTGTCCTGGGAATGCCCCTTGACCCAGTACAGGTGGTGGGAGACCGCCTCACCTGGTGGTATCTGGCCTTACAGCCTTATTGATTTTTGATATGTCATCGATCTGGGTGAGCCAACATAGTGGCAGATTATCTTTCCCGGTTGCCCTATAATAGCAACCTGGTGGTGAGAGGGAATGATGCGATGGGGTAGACCCATCCCTCCTGTTAACGGGAACCCTAGCACCCACAGGCACACACCTACACAAACATTCACAATCAGCCAGTAACCTTCCCATTCCGTTTACACTACACAGCTGTTAAATCATCTACACTCTTCTTTCTGTCTGAGCGGGGCATGACAAGGGTGCACACTTGTGCGCGTCCTGCTGTCTAATGATTAAACAAACATAAGACACGGATGCGGTTTAGGGGGCGCTTATCTGTCTGGTGTACTTAGGCCACACTTCCAGGTGAGGAAACAGAGCGCCTGAGTACAGAAGATATTTGTGATTAAATGGGAGCAAAGTCACAGGTTTTAAATGAAGTGGAAAATATGGGGGAATGTTATATTCAATTCAATTCAATTCAAGTTTATTTATATAGTGCCAAATCACGACAAGAGTCGCAAGTTATATGGCGGTTGTTATGATCTTTCATGGAGTTAAGCCACGTTAGGGCTCGGTGATCAGTTTCCAGATCAAATTCTCGGCCTAACAGGTAATATTGTAAACTTTCAAGGGCCCACTTGATGGCCAGTCCTTTTTCTACAGTGGAATATTTGTCCTCCCTCTGGTGCAGCTTTCAGCTGAGGTAGAGGGCGGGTTGCTCCAGTCCTGGGTCCCCTTGCAACAGAACGGTCCCTACTCCTACCGCCGAGACATCTACATGCAGCAGGAATCTTTGATCAAAGTAACGGCTTTTCAACACCGGGGAGTCACACAACACTGATTTCAATGCTGAAAATACCTGTTCACAGTCCTCCATCCACACTACTGGATTTCTCAGTTCTTTCTTGGTCAAGGAGGTGAGAGGAGCCGCGATGGTGGAAACATGGGGTATGAAACGGCGATACTATCCAGCCATCCCCAAAAAGCTTCTCACCTCCTTCTTGGTAGGTGGTCTTGGGCAGTTCTGTATAGCACTGACCTTGTCAACTTGCAGTTGTATCTGCCCTCCACCTAGGCAGTCTCCCAAATCCATCCATCCATCCATCCAATGTCTGAACCCACTTGTCCATGTAGGGTCACGGGGGGGCCGGTGCCTATCTCCAGCTGTCAATGGGCAATCAGGTGGGGTACACCCTGGACAGAGAGCCAGTCCATCGCAGGGCAACACAGAGACACACAGGACAAACAATCATCCACACACACACACACACACACACACCTAAGGACAATTTAGACAGACCAATTAATCTAACAGTCATGTTTTTGGACTGCAGGAGGAAGCAGGAGTACACGGAGAGAACCCACGCATGCACAGGGAGAACATGCAAACTCCATGCAGAAAGATCCCAGGCCGGAAAGTGAACCCAGGACCTTCTTGCTGCAAGGCAACAGCTCTAACCAATGTGCCACTGCGCAGCCGGTATCCCAAATACAATCCCAAATTAACTGGACGGCTGGATGGATGATTACACTTGTAGATTGAACATTTTTCCAACAGCCATTTTTTTTTTAACTAAATAACTTATACTTATGTGTACCCATGAAGAACTTTCACAGCTTAAAAGGCTTCAAAAATATAAAAATAATCATTAATATAGTCGTAAAGTACCTTTTTTTTCATAAAACTAATAAAATTCCAAAAACGGCCATCCAGGTCTGCAAAAATGTCATTGAAAAGGTTTGAGAAAAAATCTGCAGAGAAAACAGCAAAAAAAAAATATATAAAGCTTAAAACAGAGACAGAAAGTTTGAGGCCCCTGCAGCAATGCTGAGCTGTGTAACATCGTCTACTGCAAGAAGCCACAGAACACTTCCAGCAATGTTGTTCGCGTGCGCGCGCACACACACACACACACACACACACACACACACACACACACACACACAAGGCACCAGGGTGGCAGAGGACCAGTCACTGTGAGCAATCAAAGCAGTGCAGAGAGACAAAGATGCCACATACCTGCCACTATCCATCAGCATCACAACCTCATGCTCACTCATTCACATTTCTGTCCTATGAGGCGGAGAAAAGAGACAGAAAGGACATTTAAATCCTTCTGCAGTCAGTAACAACGATCACGGTAATAAAACATGTTGCACTATAATAAACTATTATGCTGTTGCTGTTTTTTGTCCTACTTTAATAAAGTTGGTTTAGTTGCAAACCATTGTCTTATGAGTAAAAGCCATTTTGTGGCAGCGTCTGATGTTTCTGTAAATTTACAGTGCAAGCTGTTCTGTTTATCGTCATGGTTCTCTTCATACAGGAATTAACGGTCAATGTTTCTGTGTCTGGTAGATCTATAATTCTAATATGAAACAAACAGAGCCCTTCAGAAACAGAACCCCCAAGCTTTAATTCACTTACTGCTTCATCAGCTGTAACTGCTCCTTCAAGATTGCAGATAGGCTCATGCCAAGACAGATGAGACATAAAGCTATGAAGTCACTCACACCTCAGGACATTGTAGAGTTGCCATTAACTTAACATGCATGTCTATGAGAGGAGATCAAAGTACCCAGGAATGAGGAGAGCTTCCATTTATAAAAGCTTCAAGTGGGTGTTGAAGCGGCAGCCTTCCTGCTATGAGTTACCATCTGTGCCACCATGCAGCCCCAAGCTGCAAACAGGAAATGTTTCAATGTTACGTCGTCGTCGTCGTCGTCGTCGTCTTCCGCTTATCCGGGTCCGGGTCGCGGGGGCAGCATCCCAACTAGGGAGCTCCAGGCCGTCCTCTCCCCGGCCTTGTCCACCAGCTCCTCCGGCAGGACCCCAAGGCGTTCCCGGACCAGATTGGAGATGTAACCTCTCCAACGTGTCCTGGGTCGACCCGGGGGTCTTCTGCCGGCAGGACATGCCCGAAACACCTCCCCGGGGAGGCGTCCAGGAGGCATCCTGACGAGATGCCCAAACCACCTCAACTGGCTCCTTTCGATCCGGAGGAGCAGCGGTTCTACTCCGAGTCCCTCCCGAATGTCCGAGCTCCTCACCCTATCTCTAAGGCTGAGCCCGGCCACCCTACGGAGGAAACTCATTTCGGCAGCTTGTATCCGTGATCTCGTTCTTTCGGTCATTACCCAAAGCTCATGACCATAGGTGAGGATTGGGACGTAGATCGACCGGTAAATCGAGAGCCTGGCTTTCTGGCTCAGCTCCCTCTTTCCCACGACAGATCGGCTCAGCGTCCGCATCACTGCAGACGCCGAACCAATCCGCCTGTCGATCTCCCGATCCCTTCTACCCTCACTCGTGAACAAGACCCCGAGATACTTAAACTCCTCCACTTGAGGTAGGACCTCTCCCCCGACCCGGAGTTGGCAAGCCACCCTTTTCCGGTCGAGAACCATGGTCTCAGATTTGGAGGTGCTGATCCTCATCCCAGCCGCTTCACATTCGGCCGCGAACCTACCCAGCAAGAGCTGAAGGTCAGAGCTGGATGAAGCTAGGAGGACCACATCATCCGCAAAAAGCAGAGACGAGATTCTCCTGCCACCAAACTCGACACACTCCGCACCACGGCTGCGTCTAGAAATTCTGTCCATAAAAGTGATGAACAGAACCGGTGACAAAGGGCAGCCCTGGCGGAGTCCAACCCTCACTGGGAACAGGTCCGACTTACTACCGGCTATGCGGACCAAACTCACGCTCCTCTGGTAAAGGGACTGAATGGCCCTTAACAGAAAGCCACCCACCCCATATTCCTGGAGCGTCCCCCACAGGGTGCCCCTGGGGACACGGTCATAAGCCTTCTCCAAATCCACAAAGCACATGTGGATTGGTTGGGCAAACTCCCATGCCCCCTCCATCACCCTTGCAAGGGTATAGAGCTGGTCCACAGTTCCACGGCCAGGACGAAAACCACATTGCTCCTCCTCTATCTGAGATTCAACTATCGATCGGACCCTCCTCTCCAGTACCTTGGAGTAGACCTTTCCAGGGAGGCTGAGGAGTGTGATCCCCCCTATAGTTGGAACACACCCTCAGGTCACCCTTCTTAAAATGGGGACCACCACCCCGGTCTGCCACTCCCTAGGAACTGTCCCCGATGACCACGCAATGTTGCAGAGACGTGTCAACCATGACAGCCCTACAACATCCATAGCCTTGAGATAGCCAGGACGAACCTCATCCGCCCCCGGGGCTCCGCCGCTGTGTAGTTGTTTAACTACCTCAGCAACTTCTGCCCCCGAGATCGGACAGTCCATCCCCAGGCCTCCCAGCTCTGGTTCCTCCTCGGAATGTGCATTGGTGGGATTGAGGAGCTCCTCAAAGTATTCCTTCCACCGTCCGACTATAGCCTCAGTTGACGTCAGCAGCTCCCCATCCCCACTGTAAACAGTGTGAGCGAGTTGCTGCCTTCCTCTCCTGAGGCGCCGGACAGTTTGCCAGAACCTCTTTGGAGCCGATCGATAGTCTTTCTCCATGGCCTCACCAAACTCCTCCCACGCCCGAGATTTTGCCTCGGGAACTGCCACTGCTGCACCCCGCTTGGCTATCCGGTACCTGTCTGCTGCCTCCGGAGACCCACAGACCAGCCACGCCCTGTAGGCCTCCTTCTTCAGCCTGACGGCTCCCCGAACCTCTGGTGTCCACCAGCGGGTACGGGGGTTGCCACCACGATTGGCACCGGCCACCTTACGACCACAGCTAGCAACAGCCGCCTCGACAATCGCAGAGTGGAACAAGGCCCACTCGGACTCAATGTCCCCCACTGCTCTCGGGACGTGGTCAAAGCTCTGCCGGAGGTGGGAGTTGAAGACCGTCTTGACAGGTTCTTCTGCCAGGCGTTCCCAGCAGACCCTCACTATGCGTTTGGGTCTGCCAGGTCTACGCGGCATGTTCCCTTGCCATCTGATCCAACTCACTACCAGGTGGTGATCAGTTGACAGCTCCGCCACTCTCTTCACTCGGGTGTCCAAAACATACGGCCGCAGGTCAGATGATACGACTACAAAATCTATCATTGACCTGTGACCTAGGCTGCCCTGGTACCAAGTGTACCGGTGGGCATCCTTATGTTCGAACATGGTGTTCGTTATGGCCAAACTGCGGCTTGCACAGAAGTCCAATAACAAAACACCGCTCGAGTTCAGATCAGGTGGGCCATTCCTCCCAATCACACCCCTCCAGGTCAAGCTGTCATTGCCCACGTGAGCATTGAAGTCCCCCAGCAGGACAATGGAGTCCCCTGATGGAGCACTATCTAGCACTCGTCCCAGGGACTCCAAAAAGGGTGGGTACTCTGAACTGATATTTGGCCCATAAGCACAAACAACAGTCAGGACCCGTTCCCCGACCCGAAGGCGCAAGGAAGCTACCCTCTTGTCCCCCGGGGTAAACCCCAACACACAGGCAGAGAGTCTCGGGGCTAACAAAAAGCCAACCCCAGCCCTCCGCCTCTCACCCGGAGCAACTCCAGCAAAGTAGAGTGTCCAACCCCTCTCCAGGTCTCGGGTTCCAGAGCCAATGCAATGTGTCGAGGTGAGTCAGACTATATCTAGCCGGTACCGCTCAACCTGTGCTACAAGCTCCGGCTCCTTCCCCGCCAGCGAGGTGACGTTCCATGTCCCAAAAACTAGTTTTCTTGTCCGGGGATTGGACCGCCAAGGCTCCCGCCTTGGTCTGCCACCCGATTCGCATTGCACCGGACCCTTCATGTTCCTCCTGCGGGTGGTGGGTCCACAGTTGTTTCAATGTTACGTCAAGCAAAAATGTTGCTAAACCAAGATCCACCAGGCGAAACCTCAAGTTGTGTTAACATGTAACTTTGTGATAATTACATTTTCAACACTTTGGACCATAATTATGTGTTTTTAAACCCTGAAGGCTGACGCTTGACCGACCAGAGATGCAGCAAAAACACAGAAAACTCTAAAATGTCATTATCAAGAATAAACCTGATTTATCTGCAGGCCATTCAGGTTGAAATCCTTCTCCTTTGGTCCTCTCCTGTTCATTATCTACATGTTACCCATTTGGCAAATCATTCGTCAACATGGACTTCAGTGTCACTGTTATGCTGATGACATTCAACTTTTCCTATCTACAACTACCATTACTCCAACCACAGTCTCTGTCTTAACAAACTGCCTTAATGACATAAAGTGCTGGATGTCTACCGATTTCCAAAAACTGAACTGCAATAAAACAGAACTGCTCATTACCTCATATCAGAAATCTCTGTGTCACTTTTGACTTTAGCCTTTCCTTCCAACCTCACATCCGCAATATCACTCAAATAGCCTACTTTCACCTATGCAATATTGCCCGTCTTCACCCTGTTCTATCCTTCAAGGCTGCAGGAACACTCATCCATGCCATAATCTCATCCAGAATTGACTATTGTACCATATTAACCCAAAGATAAGACAAGGTGTTTTTCATTGAAAATTATTTTAAACTGTGGGGTTGTCTTATAATCGTAGTCTAAGCAATTTAGCCTGATTTATACTTCTCTGTCTGCGATGGTGTGGAGACATGCAACGCCATTATGCTTCAGTGCAAGGGCTCTCCGACGGGCTCACAGAGGGTGACGGAGACATGCCCAAATTTTAAACATTTGTCGAAAGTGACGGAGAATGCAAGTTTGTGATTGGTCAGGATGCCACTTCCTGTATATTCATCACCAGCACCGCAGTAGCTCCGTTAAAAAGTAAGCAGATATTTAGCAGCAGACCCAGAACAGATTGAAAAAAGCATCACGGAAAAAGTCTGAAAATAAAAACATTTATTCACATGTCAGTGAAGGAGTACAAAATATGTAGCAAATGTGGAAGGAAACGCAGAGAAATGTGGGTTTGGGGGTGGT